>NC_040908.2:116797755-117100785 GCF_004126475.2 Phyllostomus discolor
ACTGCACTGGGGCCCCAGCAGAGCCCGCTGAGGAAGGGGCTGCTGCCACCATCCTGTGGTCATGCTCCACCCCACCCCCCACTGGGGCCTCCTTCACTCTAAACCAGGAAGGCAGCTTGAACTGTACATTGTTTTATTACAGTTTCTTTGAAAATACATTAGGAGTTTATTTTTTAAAAGATTTTATTTATTTTTAGAGAGAGGGGAAGGAAAAGAGAAAGAGAGGGAGAGAAATATCAATGTGGGATTGCCTCTCACATGCTCCCTACTGGGGACCTGGCTGGCAAACCAGGCATGTGCCCTGGCTGGGAGTTGTACCAGAGACCCTTTAGTTCACAGGCCCACACTCAATCCACTGAGCTACACCAGCCAGGGAGAAGTTTAATAACAACAACAACAACAATAGTAATATAATAGATTAAAAAGAAGTCCAAGAAGTCTAAATCTCAAAGAAAGGATCTCCTGGAAGCAAAAGGAAGAAACCAGGGAAAGGAGGAGATTCTCACTCCCAAAGTGAGTCAGAATCATCAGGCAGGAGACCCAGAAATTTGCATTTTGACTAGCTCTGCTGGGGATTCTTATATACCCTGAGAGACTGTACTTAAATGAAATGCACACAAAATGCATGGAATTAATCTTGAGCCTTCTACTTTGGGATTTCAATAGTAGAGTTGGCCGATAAAATTTAGGGGACTCCCTAACTCTAAAACAAAACTCATATGATAGAGAGTATCCAATCAGATACAACACGTTTCTCTATCACAAAATTCACAGTGCATTTCAGTTAATACTGTGAACAGCCTTGTGATGGAAGTGTAGAGTTTAAGTTACTTTGTGAAGATCCCACAGCTAGTGAGCCACACAAATGTGATCTGAACCAGGGCTTCTGATCACCAGGCCAGTGCTCTTTGCCACTGTGCTGTTGAAAATGATTGGGTTATGGGTGAAATGGAGTTTCGAGGAAAAAAAGAGAATCAAAAACATAGAATCTCTAAAAACACTGAGATACTCTTTCTTATCCAACACTGATAAAAATGAGAAATTCTGACTATCAGTGTCACTAAAGCTGTGGAGATATGAGAACTCTTATAAGCCTGCAGGAAGATGTATAAACTGGAGCCATCAATTTGGAGAGAGCTTTGCCAGTACCTAGTAAAGCTAAAGATGCATATACCTTCGGTTTATGATCCAGACACTCTGTCACATGTGTCCCATACATATATTGCAGCATTCTTGTGATAAAAGGCAGATCCAGTTTTGTGTGTCTTGAGACTTTATATAAATGAGGAGGTTCTCTTCAAGGAAAATGATACAAAAGTACAAATATTAAATATTTCTTTAGAATGAGGGAAGTAGTTACAAGAAACTTTTAGAGCCTTGGAAACCCATGTCCCTTTATTCTGAATTCCTTTAGAAATGCTTCCTGACTGCCTCTCTTCTCACTCTCCAACTCCCAGTACTGCGGAGGAGAGCAGTGGTAAGGAATTGGAGTGGGGGGGTAAGGGAACACATACGTGCAAATAAGGGACTCTGAGCTTAACTTTCATCAGCTTCATGGTAAAGCCACCTCACAATAGCCCAAATAACTATCAGAATGAGAGTGAATAAATCATGGTACATTCATATAATGGAATATTGAAATGAATGAACTGGAGCTACATGGACAGATTTCAAAAAAATAAATTTGAGTTGTAGAATAATGTATAGAAAGATACCATTTATTTAAAGTTTAAAAATATACAAAACAAGATACTGTTTGTATATACATATATTTATATATACATATATGTACACGTGTGTGTGTATGTATGTATGTGTGTATAAAATTATAATAACATGGAAGGAAATGATAAACTCTGAATTCCAGATAGTAGTTTCCTCTATCCAGAAGGAAAGGAGAAAAATGCAGAGGGGTCCAGGGGAGATTCATTTTATCTGGATTTTATTTTTCCTTGAAATAAAAGAGAAAAATCTGAAAGAGTTGTGACAAAATATTAAGATTAGATTCGACAAACCTAGGTGGTGACTATGAAGTGTTATTGGATGATCCTCTAAACTCATCTATATGCAGGAAATAGTTCATAGGTTTTACAAAGAAAGAGTGTCATTTGCACTACCAGGAAAAGAGGATACTTTAATTCTCACAACAGACCTGATTCCTCTATTTTTAATATTTAATTTATATTTTAATTGAAGTGTTACATAAGTAACATGCACAGCTCAAGCAATGTTTACATATGTGCTCCAGGTAAGCCCACCTCCACCACTATACAGAATGCTTGCCACTCCCTGCATCACACACAGTTCCCCCTTTACAAGCTAATATTCATCCTCTGGTCTTAGCTTAGATGTCACTTCCTCTAGCAAAACTGCCTTGCTCCCCCAAGACTTGGTGACTACTACTCTTCCGTGCTTATGGCTTTAATTCACCGTTTATTTGTCAGCTTCTCTTTCTAGATTATGAGTTGCTTCTCTGAATGATACAAACTATAGATGTGACTTCTTTTTCTGCTCTGAGCATGTGCCTTTCCATTTTCTGAGATAAATTGTACCCACCATTGTTAGCTCTTTCAGAGAAACCCAAGATCCATTCCTTTTCCACACCTAACGTCTCCACAATTTCTGTGTCAACTATTATGTTCCTCTATACTCTGAGGTATAACCTTGAAATCAAGTTTTAGGTGTTGACCATTTCATGAGTAAATTCAAGCTTAATGAAAACCCTGAACAGAGTTATATTCCACGACCACATGGGGTATTAGAGTAATGCCTGCCTTTTAGAAGCCCTGAGGTTTGCAAGGGACACTGAACCCTGTCGTGAGCCTGATTAAAACCTTCCCCAAAGCTGATGAGTAATGCCAAATCTGTTCAATACACAGATCTAAAGTATCAAAAGGTAACAGTAAGGATGTTTCACTTCTCTTCGTCATACCAAGGACACTTCAGAGAATCTCCTGGATCATAGACAGCCTTGGAGGCATTCTAAAGAAAGCAAGTCCTCTTTGTGCTGTAGAGGGAGCAACTGGAGGGTTGTTTAACCACTGGAGTTTAATCACCTGTTGGTGGATAAGAAAATGGACTCTGGTGCCAGACTTCCTATATTAATAGGACAAACATGAAACCTTTCTGAGCTTCAGTTTTTCATTTGGAAACTGGGGATGGTGATGCTACCCTGCTTCAGAGGACTACTGTAAAGACTAAATAAGTTAATGTGTAAAGAACTCCTGGCACATAGCAGTCTATAACACTAGTAATCGTTACTGACATGGTAATACATTGATTTTGGAAAGATCACTCTGGTTATTGTCTGATGGATGATGATTCTAAAACAGGAAGTGTCATTCCAGCATTGAAAACAAAATAAGATGATATGCACTGGCTGGGTGGCTCAGTTGGATGGAGTGTCATCCCATGCACCAAAAGATGGTGACTTTGATCCCTGGTCAGGGCACATACAAGAGACAGCTGACTGATGTTCTTTCTCTCTCCTCTCTCTCTCTCACTGTCTGATTGATGAAAGTATCCTCGGGTGAGGATTTAAAATTTTTTAATTAAAAATAAGATGATGTGATTTAATACAGAAAATGCTCTAGGTAGGAAGTGAGTCAACTGGTCTCTACTTTTGGTCCCTTGGATGAGGTAGGTCTGTTTACAGAGATTTGAACTGGGAACCACATCATTTCTGTGAACCCCAAGTTGTCTCATTCCCTAGGTTTTGTAACCAGTACGTTGAAGGCATATTTTTATAAAAGGTCCACAGCTACATAATTCTGAAGGCATTTGGCAGGAAGTTTCTGCATTTGTTTTCTCAAGGTTCAAAAACTGCCCAAGAACTGTGATTTTTCATGGGATATATTTTCTAGTCTATCTTGAACAATTTTACAATTCTTCCAGGCTATTATTTATCCTCCTGGCAACATTTTCCACTCATCTTCTGGTATGAAGTCCTCTTTCTTACATCCCAAACTGGCTAAGTTAGGATCCTCCTCACAAACTCAGCTTAATTATTTCCTCCTCTAAACTACCACTCCCCTTGTGTGCACTTGCATGTACTTATTGGCTTATGTTCCAATGATCTGTTTTCTTGCCAGTGTTCATCTCTAGACCATGAGCTAGACCATGAGCTCTTTAATGGAAGGAACCACGATTTTATTTACCATCTTGAAACACTGCACGGCATAATAGTTTAGTACATGGAGGCAGGATTTGGAAGTTAAATCTCACACTTACAGGCTGTATATCTTTGAGCAACTCATTTAATTTTCCTGTGCCTAAGTTCCCTTATTTGTAAAATTGGCATGATAGTAGTGGCAAATTTAGGTAACTAGCCCTTACTTCTTTTAATTAGAAACCTTTTCGTGACTGTCACTGAGGGGAAAAAAGAAAACTTTTGGGTGCATTTTAAAGGTAGTCTAATATATAAAAGGGTCAAGGTTTCCAGGTAAAACAAATGCAAATAACCGTGTTGGGAAAAAAAGAGACTTGCAGATTCTGGCAGGCTATGCCAGACATCCTACCAGTTTCTCTCCATCATTGTCACACTGTGTGCCTTCTCTGACTCCCATAATATTCAAGGTTTCTTCAGTTACTCTTACTTGCGAGACGGCTACCTGCCCGGGCCATGCCTGGCATCCCACACTTAGGCTCTGCCAGGGAACTGATCCCCCTTTTATGTCACCGTCTGTGTGTAGATGTTCGATACCACACGACCGTCTCTGTGCTCAGAACTCCGGAAGGACTGATAATCAGCCTCAAGCTAATTTTCTCAACAACTTAAATCTCCTTTTGGACGCTTTCCCACGTCACCAGTCACTCTTTGCCTCTCAGAGTTCCTTAGCATCTCCTGTAGCCTTTAGAAATTAAGACACTCAGACCCCGCCCTTCGTGAGCTCCGTAATTACTTTGGCCGACGATCCCGTAGAACCTTAAAGCCTTGGCTCCGCCCCATTTTAGATACTGGCCCCACCCCTTCCCCCACTCTGCCTTCTGTTTAAAGTCCGGGGTGCACCTGGCTCTCTGCTTCCTCCTGGCGTGATGACGTTTGGGCGTGGTGACGTAGCAGCTGCGTGCGTTTCGGTGGGGAGGGGGGAAGGGAGTGGGTTTAGAAACCGCGCGCGTTGGTGGGTCGGTGGAGTGCCCGGGCCACCTGAGGCACGTGGCTTTCTTGAGGTTCAGGCAGCTGAGTGTGCTGTCTGCGGTCCGCCCCCTCGGGCAGAGGAAAACAGAGGAGAGGTTCTTTGGGGGACAGAGCTGGAGTTCGTAAAGAGGAAGGGAGCAACCGGGGGCTTTAAAGCTCCTGACGGCAGGCCTGCGGCCGGGAATCGTGGAGCAACTGAGAGGGGAGGGTCCCGGCAGCCAGAGTGCGCCCCCTAGGATCAGGGCTGGTGCCGAGGAGGGAGGGCCTGAGCCACCCGCGGGATGTTCGGGGCCCGGCGCCTGCTCCGAGTCCTGCGCTCCTGTTCCTGTTCCTCTGCCCCCTGCCCGAGACCCAAGCCTGCAGCCAAACTGAGCGTGCGGGAAGCTCTCAGGGCCCAGAACTCGAATGGGGAGCGCGTTAAGGTTCAGGTTGGTGTATGGGAAGGGGGTTTTTTGTTAGTTTGTTTTTGGGGTTTTTGCGGGGGGGGTTCTTTTTAGTGACTTATATGGCACATCCACGTCTAGGTTTGGCTTGTACTGTCAGGTCAGAACGGCTGGCAGGGAAAAGTTAGAAAATACAGGCGGTCTTATGCATTCACACTTTCCTCCTTTCATTGGCTTCTATATTTGCAGAACTGTTGTGACGCCTATAAAACGCTGGAAATTTGCTTTCACGGTACTACGGCATTACCTATAAACTTGGTCATTGTACAGCAAAGTAAACGAAGAAGTCCCATTTCCTTTAGTCCTTGTAATTAATAATCCACAGTTATATGCCGGTTGTCTTGAGCTAGCTCTTTGAGAGCAGAAAATATGTCTTACTGTTTTGGTATTCACACATGGTTGACTGTAAATATTTGTTCAACTAAATCATACCTTTCACTCGACCACAGTGCCTAACCTGAGGCTTTGCATGTAACATGTTTAATCAACTAGGAAAAAGAGTGGAGCGTAGCAGCTTGAAAGCTCTGGAGTCAAGCTGCTTATGTGTGACTCTCATTATGGGGCATGTCACTTACGTGCCCTAACCCTCAGTTTCCTCTTATGAAAGTGAACGTGGTAACAGGTATAATGAACAGTGGTCCAGAGTCACTAAATGTTAACTATTACTTCCCTTGCTAATAATATTCGCAGCAGTTCCATATAGATTTTCTCATAAAGGAGCAGGCCAAGCAAGGTCGTTTGCTGAAACAATTATTTGTGTTGTCCTCGCATATCCTTGGTTTTTAGCAGTATGTCTAATCTACCCTTCTGCACGTTTTTGGGTTTCATATTCTTTCCATGATCCAAATCAAAATTTTTCTTGAATTCGTCTATTAATTTGCCATACATTAATGACACCTTTTGTGTGCTAGTCTAAAGGCGACTCCACGACGAAAACAACCACCTAATGCCTCCATTGGAGGCTTCACTTTAGTGCTGTGCAGTCTGATATGATCTAGTGCTAGACACTTGTACTAGTTGCTACTGAGTACTTAAAATGTGGGTGGTCTGAATTGAGAGGTGCTGCAAATAAAATGCCAATTTTGAAGAACAAAAAATAGTGCAAAATATTGTTACATTGATTATATGTTAATTTGGGGGCATAATGGGTTAAATAAAATATTAAAATTAATCTCACCAGCTTTTTACTTTTACTGTGACCACTAAAAAGTGTAAAATTACTTACATAGCTCACATACTTTTGTTGGACAGCCCTGGTCTAATGGCTAAAACAAGTAATTTCAGCAATATAATAGATGTTAATGATATAAATAAAAACCCTGGAGGAAACAGGAAGTCCTTAACTGTGTGAGGGGGTCAAGGAAGACTCCTTGGCTGTAGGATATGTTGGGGACACAAAGAAAATAAGAGTTAGTACTGTCATGCGCCATATGACATTATGGTCAATGACAGATTACATAAAAGGGATGTGGTCCCATAAGATTATAATGGAGTTGAGAAATTCCTGCTCCCAGTGATTTGCTAACCATGATAACCTGACATAGTACAATGCATTACTCACATGTGTAATGTGAGTAATGCATCATTACTCACATGATGCTGGCACTGCTAGTTGTATAAAAGTGGAGCACATACAATTATGTACATGATACTTCTAAGGATGACAAATGACTGTTAACTGGTTTGTGTATTTACTATACTTTTATTGTTATTTTAGAGTCTACTCTTTCTACTTGTACAAAGTTTGCTGTGGAAGAGTATGCCATGTTACACTTGCAGCAGCCTCACACATCCTACGTTTACTGCATCTCTTGATTGCATCATTTTCTCTTGTGCTTGCTTTAATCTCATGTTGATTTGTGCAGTAACGTGTAAGTGTGTAGTAGCTACACCATCTAGATCTGTGTAAGTGCCCTCCGATGCCAGCACAAGATTGAAGTTGCCTTACAGTGCAATTCTCAGACTATATCTGTCATTAAGTGGTGCGTGACTATCGGTTTTTTTTTCTCCCAGGCGTGTTTGATGGTTAATCAAACACCATCAGTTGTTTCACAATTCAGTGAAACTGCTAGAAGAACATTCTCTCTTAACTTCTCTGCTAATTTAAGCTAGATGCAGTTGGTGAGAGAGCTGTTTTTAATGTTAATTGATCTACCTGAAGACGTCTCATTTATACTCAAACTACTTGTCATTTAAATTCAGAGTGTTTTGAAAGTTTATGTAGAATTTATGTTCATAATGAGAAGTTTCTTGAGAACTCTTTATGTATGGTATTTTGTAAAAGGAAATATAATCCCATAAAGATGTTTCTCATCTATAACTACATAATCTCCCTTCTTGGAATTTGATATAAAAGAAGGAAGAAACCAAAATGTATGCTCTGTTATTTGTAACCCAATTAAGAGGGTGCAGGGACAGGAGAAAATATGTGAAATAGCCAATATTGGGGGGATTGGTTATGTGCATTAGGCTCATCAACCTGGAAGGTCAGATATCTATTCAGAAGGATGAGCTTTATTAACAGAACAAAAGGTGGAATGCCAAAGCTGTATCTCACTGTAATAAGAACCATATAAAATTATATATGCATGTGAGCGAACTAAAAGCAATTGATTTGTTAAGGCAGGGTTATGAGGAGGTTTTTTTCTCTTGGTTTCATGTAGTCTGCTATGTGTATGTGTAATGAAAATGTAAAATGTTTACATGTTTTAAACTCACATTTAGAAATATTTCTCTTCATTAGGGATGGATTCGTTCAGTCCGATCCCAGAAGGAAGTCTTGTTCCTGCATGTAAATGATGGGTCCTCTTTGGAAAGCCTTCAGGTTGTAGCAGATTCAAACTTTGACAGTAGGTGAGTTAAAAAAAAAAAGTGAGTCCTTTGACTGTTTTTCATCTTTTCTGCCTCCCATTTCCCTAATCCAGCATTTACATTGTACCCTGCATGGTCTTTCTAAACAAATCTGCTTTTCATAATTTTGAGGTTCAAGTCCAAATACTTAAGATCCTTCAAGCTCAGGCCTTTCCTCCTCTGTCAGACATATTCATGTCACAATATTCCCACCTAGCCTTTGCTTTAGTCTTTCTTAACTGTCTGCAGCTTTTTACCTAATTAAAGGTAAAAACTTCTATCATTAAATATTTTAATGTCCTTATAGCAAGGTTTGTATGAAAATGAGGGTTGTGTATAATGATATTTTGTTTATTCTGTGTTGTTACTATAGAGAACTGGCTTTTGGGAGCTCCGTGGAAGTTTATGGAAAGTTGGTAAAAAGTCCAGCCAAAAGACAAAATGTGGAGCTGAAAGCAGAAAAGATTGAAGTTGTTGGCAATTGTGACCTCAAGGTAT
This sequence comes from Phyllostomus discolor, assembly GCF_004126475.2. Classification (NCBI taxonomy): domain Eukaryota; kingdom Metazoa; phylum Chordata; class Mammalia; order Chiroptera; family Phyllostomidae; genus Phyllostomus; species Phyllostomus discolor. The sequence goes on from NC_040908.2 coordinate 116,806,684, forward strand.
GTTTTCTGCCACTTTAATGGAGGCTGTTTAGGCTTAATTTAAAACATTAGCAATTTGTTTTAGGTGTGATTATTGGGAAGAATGCACTTAGAATGTGTTTTGATTGTGACTTCCCACATCATTGAAACAGGCAGTAGAGCCCAAGGAATGTAGAGAGAGTAGCAAAAAGTATCTGTGTAGACAGATGAGTGTTCTGAGTGAGAGCTAAGTTTTACTCTGTGCATCTCTGTCACAGTTGAAAGTTGCCACTTTTACAAGCATGCCCAATGACAGAGACATACGAGGGCAGACCACGTTCTAAGGAAAGTTCTGTCTAGAAGTGACTTGCATGACCTGGAACTGTTATGTCCAATACAGTAGCCATTGGCCACCTGTAGCTGTTTAATATTAAATTAGTTAAAATTAAATTAAAAACTCCATTCCTCTGAGTCATGAGCCATATTTCAAGTCTTCAATGGTCATATGCAACTAGTGGCTACCATACTGGAGAGCACAGATGCAGAACATTTCCATTTCTCGTAGAAAATTCAACTGGACAGTGCTAGAGTGTTGTAATTCTTGACTGAACAAAGAAATTCTACATTAAGACATGTTTATACCTGTTTTTGCAAGACTTTTCTGTTAGTAGCTTTTTATTTGTAGCCTGATGAAGAGGTTAGCAGGAATAAAGGAATAGATTATCAATCTAATTTCCTTTTTTTTTTTTTTTAACCTTTTCAAAAAATTCCTTCAGTTGGAGAAAATGAGGCCCAGCCAGGTGAAATGACTTGCCCAAGGTGATACAGCGGATTCATGGCACAGCTGAAATTGACATATGTAGTAGCTGTTTGACTCCCTGTGGTTTAGAGATACTCATCTTTAAGTGTTTAGTGAACAAAAAAATAAGGAAATATAGAGAAATCGCATTATTTTAATTCATTTTTAGTTTTTGGGGGGATAACTGGAAGAAATTAAATATAGGCAATAAGAAGAAAACAGGCAATTTCTTAAATGTGTCATTTTGAATAATTTTCTAAGAAATTCTAATTGACAAGTAAAATCAAGAATCAGGTTCTGAGATATCTGAAAAAGAAACTGAAAATATTTGGAACTCAGAAAGGAATGGAGACAGTAACCATTGTTGTTTTTCCTTTTTTAGAGGGATATATGGCTATTAAAAATTTAGTGTGTTTAAAATGTTCTCCCTTGGCTTGTGTAGGTGTTGATAACTTTCACCTTCTCATTCCCTTCATTTCAGTGTTATTTGTAAGTACTCAGACATTAGGGAATTCTGAACCACTTCACAGTTTCCAAATTCCTGTTAATGTGGTCATATTTTTCACTTTCGTAAGTGTGGTACCTATTTCTGTACAATGTAAATTAATATATGCACAAGGCCTAAAAGGAATAGACAAATCTAAAAAGGCAACCAGGGTAGCTTTTTCACTTAGCTTCTTTGTTATCTTTTTATTGAAACTTTGAATTTGGTCTGAAAGTTTGTTTCTGTCTTCTTAATCTTGTAACACCAGTGTGAATCAGGTGGAAATACTTCTAGGTAGATTCATAATTTTCCTTAAATTTTCTGCTAGATAACAGAAAGTTGTTGACCATTCATATTCTTAGGTAGTAGTGCATGCTGGTAAACAGTGATTAACCTGTCAATTAATTATGGATGATTGTGGACTTTCAAGACATTTGGGTGATTTAAAAATTAAGTACCAGCTGTATGTAAACAACTGTAGAAAACAATCTTTAATATGTACAATATTCTAAACTACTCTGTGCCAAACACTGGACTATTCTGCATAATTATATCCTAATCTCTCTACTCATAAGTAGTGGTTGATGGCTGACAGATAGAAATTTGGTAAATAACAGATTAGCCTCAAAGACATTAAGTGCACTTGCCCGTGGTTTCATAGTTAGTAAGTAGTAGAGCAGAATTAAAAATTACATCTCTCTGATTCCACCTCCACCATTCTACTAACTCATTGGAATTAATATGGACTATATTCAGTTATATTAAGAAATAAAGAAGGAAAACATCTTAGTTTTGTTCTAAAGCACTACTATTTTAAAAATGCCCTGGAAACTACCTTGTTAGCTACTAATTTTTTTTTTAATTTATTGGCAGGATTTCCCTTTTAAATATAAAGAGAGGCCTCCTCTGGAGTATCTAAGACAATTTCCTCACCTTAGGTGTAGGACTAATGCCTTGGGTTCTATACTGAGGGTTCGCAGTGAAGCCACAGCTGCTATTCATTCTTTCTTTAAGGTAAGGTGTTTTGCTTCTTAGTGTTCTGTCTTGTAAAGAAATTGTCTAATTATAACTCTGGAATATTATCCTGCAGACTCTGTTAGTTAGTTATTCCAAGCACCCTTTACTATCATGGTATTTTTCTTTCTTTTTTTTTAATTGATTTTAACTTTTCTCATTTTTTAAAAGATTTTATTTATTTATTTTTTAGAGAGAGGAGGATGGAGGGAGAAAGAGAGAGAAACATCAGTGCGTGGTTGCCTCTTCTGCGCCCCCTGCTGGGGTCCTGGCCTGCAACCCAGGCATGTGCCCTCATGGGGAATCGAACCAGCAACCCTTTGATTCTCAGGCTGAGCCACACCAGACCGGCTAAATTTTCTTTTTGATTCTGAGCAATTTAATTATGATGTGTCTTGGCACAATTTCTTTGTGGTTGGAGTTTGTTGAGTTTCTTAGATCTATTCTTTTTTATTTTCATCAACTTTTTTTATGTTATTATGTTTTCAAATATTTTTTATGTTTCTGCCATCCTTTGGGGACTTCAGCTACCCAAATATTAGGCTACATGATGGTATTCCCAGAGCTCACTGATGCTCTTTTATTTTTTAAAATTCTTTTTTTCTTTGTGTTTTTCTTTTGGATAGTTTCTGTTGCTGTGTCATTGAATTTGTTTTTTTTTTACAACATTTAATTTGTTGTTATTTCTATCCAGTGCATTTTTCATCTCACACATTTTAGGTTTCATATCTAGATGTTTGATTTGGACCCTCTTAAAAAATGTATTCCATTTCTCTACTTAATTTTGAACATATTCAATATGGTTTTGAACATATACAATGCAGTAAAAATACTGTTTTTATGTCTTTTTTCTAATTTTAACATATCTGTCAGGGGTCAATTTGGATTTATTAATGTCCTCATTATGGATTATGTTTCCCTTCCTCTTTGTGTACCTGCTGCAAATCTTTGATTAGGTGCCAGACATTATGAATTTTAAGCTGCTTAAGCTTTGTTCTGGTATGCAGTTATTTGAAAACTGTTTGATCCTTTGTGTCCTGGCTTTAAGTATGTCTGGAGAAGTTCTCAGTCTAGAAGTAATTATTCCCCACTACTGAGCCAAAGCCTTCCTGAGCACCTAGTGCCTTGTGAATTAGTGGTTTTTTTTCAGTCTGGCTTGTGGGTTCAGGCAAGGTTTCCAGCCACATGTGAGCACAAGGCACTGTTTTCCGGTCTTTTTGGGTGGTGCTTTTTGTGCCCTTGGATGGTTTCCTCACAAGTATAGGCTTGATCATTCCTCTACTCGGGTGTCAAACTCATCTTCACCAGGAGCCACATTAGCTTCGCAGTTGCCTTCAAAGGGCCGAATGTAATTTTAGGACTGTATAAATGTAACTACTCCTTAACAGTTAAGCAGGAGCTCAGCACTGCAGCCGGGTACAAACAAGGTGCCTGGCAGGGTTCGGCCTGCAGGCCTTGTGTTTGCCACTTGTGCTCTACCTAATGCTGCTGCATGTGACCCTCTACCCATCTCTGGAGTTTTCTGCTCATCTCTGGAGCTCTTTCCTCTCTGGTACTCTGTCTTGAATTTTAGTCACTTTGGTCTCCTGAGACTCTTAGCTCCATCTCCTCAGCACAGAGACTCTGCTGGGCTCCACTTTATCACCCCACTCTCCTTGCTATGGCTTGGAAAATCTCAAGGCAGTAAGCTGGGCTGCTGAAGGGGTTCACTATGTTTGTTTCCCGTCTTCCAAGATCACTGTCCTGTGTTGTCTGGTATTTAGTATCTTGAAAACCATTCTTTCATGTGTTTGCTTGTAGGGGTTTCTTTGTTGTTGTTGTTCTGTTTTTGTCTTGTTTCAGTTAGGAGGGTAAATCTGGTCCCTATTTTTCCAGTTTGGTCATAGACATACTATAGACACGCACACATACTGTATATATACTATATGTACATATGTGCCATATATATTATATGGTATATTTATTTATGTAGTATACATAGTGTTTATAGTATATGTAAATAGTAATTAAAATTTCAAAGAGGTGTTGATCAAGTAGATTGATCTAATGATTAAAGGCATTTTGTCTTATTTAGTTTTGCTTTTCCACCATTCCCCCCAACCTGGGAAAGCTGCAGTGGAATGTACAATGGTTGGTAAGTTGATGAGGTGAAGGGACCCTCCCCCTCATGTGGATGGAGCTTGGTGGGGCAACAGCAAGGAGTGACCCAGAACATAAAGTTCATTGTGATTCTGTGTGGTTTTGGTACTCTTCCTATGGCCCTTCTCCAGATGCAGCTAGTGTGCAGAGATTGTTTAATGTATGCCCTTCCCTCTGTCCAAAGTCATGTGGACCCACCTGTTGCAGCATACAAGAGAGTTCTTGGTTTTTGAAAAGTTCCTTCAGAGTTGATTTCTGGAAAAACGGCGAAAGAACGGCTTTAAAGCATATACTGTACTCTTGAATAAACGAAAATGAATCACATTATACAGCATCACCCCATTCCAGTTTGAAAGGGGGCATTTACATATGGCCTCATAAACTTTCTTATGCAGCATCTATATGGCCTTTCAGTAGTGCTTGAACCACACAAACAGAAAATTTGTTCAGATCTGAAAATGTTTTCCCTCATTTGGCCTTAACAGCTGAGAAAGAGGACCTATACTAACTCTGGAGTATAGGTAGTTTTACACACTTCTGGCCACCAGGTGGTGGTATTTGCAGCCCGTTGACTAGTGGGCTTTACCTTTTTTCTGCATTTCTTTGTTACAGGAAGCTTTTGCAGATATGTAAACAATTAAAAAAATAAGGGAAGAAATTAGGAATTCTTAAGTCAAAAAATAAGGAAAATAAAGTTAAAAAGAAACACTTTAAATGGTTGAAAATAAATTTTAACACTTGGCGATCGTTACAAAATAGGTACTTTTTTTGAGTGCTGTAAATTCACATTTTAATTGTAAAGACCTGGAAAATATAATCCAACTTCTATAATGTTACCCAATTGTATGTGTGACAGTTAGGATTGAATTGTTTACAGGGATCAGAGGTGAGCTACATGACATATTAAATAATTGTTATATATTATCTAGTATTTGGTACTTCAGGGTCTGGCAAAAGTAATGCCTACTTAAGTGTGGTTGGTAAGGTAATAATATGGGTGTAATAATTTATACTTTTAATTTGAACATTTCACCTAAAATGTCATATGGAGTGCTCAAGTGTGATATTACATGCTTATGATTTTGTAATAAAAGATTTTGTAATAAATCAGGGGTGTTATTTGTGCCAGACCCTATATTTCTATGAGTTGTAACTATAGGCTCTCTAAAAGATGTTAGGACTTAAAATGTAAACTCTTCATAAATTTCAAATCTAGAAATACAGAAAAAATAAACTTGAGCAATACCTTTTAATTAGGATACTTTAAGCATCTAGAGTTACTGTTTTGGTTTGAGTATCAAAAATGTTTTGTGTATAACTTGGTTTGCTCATAAAATCGACACATTTCTTATGAACTAAAAACTGGCTGTCTACAATCCTCAAGGAATGAGTCATTAAGAAGAGCTGAGTTTCTCAAATAACAGGATTATCTGTTCAGGCACCAGATTTTCTAAATTCCAGTGGAAATTATCCTACAGTGTATTGCATACTTCCCTGGCTTTCTAACTTCCAGGAAAAAAGTTTACCCTTTCTTGATGAGTCAGAATTCTTCCTTTGAGTATCACATTTTTTCCTCTTCTGTATGGCAGTGCTTTCAAAGCCTGTCACAGTATGGAGTGTTCTTTGTCCCTGTGTTGAATGACCCCAGACTGCTGTGTCTTCGAATTCCTGTAACTGTTTTCTGTGGATTATTTTTTGGGGGGAGGGCGGGGGCTGTCTCCTTTTGCTTTTAGTTTTTGTTGCCAGTGGTGTGCCTGTGGCTGGCAGTTGCTGCTGTGTTGTTGTTGTTGCTGATTCTGATAAATAAAGATACTTATTTTGGGTGTGTGAGTATGTGTGTGAAAGAGAATATAGTTCATGAGTCATTGAGTGATGTGTATGGGCCTTAGTACATGGATTTTGTAATTTTCAGATATTCAGTGCCTTATAAAATATCTGGTTCCAGAATGTCTATCAAACTATTTTGATATTTAGAGGCAGTGGGTGCGATCTGAAAAATTGGATGAAAATCTGTGCTTTTATTTTTGGTTCCTTCTCTGGCCTTCATACTTCTAATTAGGAGCCACCTTGCTGTGGTAAAGGATAAGGAACTCACACTAGTACCGCAGTGGAACAGCTGCTGGCAGGGCTTCTTCAGTCCTGGTTGTTTATTCTCCTTTTTATCTTTCTCCTTCCCTGTCCGCTCCCCTTTTTTGGAATATATCCTCAACGCTTTATTTTTCTTCTTTTTGTACACTGTATAGCTTTCGGTGGTAATGTCATGGACTTTGATCTGATAAGCCTTGCTTGCAGCATTAAGCCTTTAAAAGTTGGTGACCCCTTTTGAAAGGTTCAGCATTGGTCGAGGGTTAAAAATAATTCCCACTACTTGAGTGATTTTTAAAAAATACCATATAGTTATTTTCATAAGATTTACAGTGATGTTTCTTGTGGCAGTTGACCCGTTCTAACTTTGGCAATTATATTTAGCCGTTAAATTTTCTCCTCCCTCTCCCCCACCCTCTCTCCGCCCTCATTTCCTTTGGATTTTTCATTTCCTTTCTTTGTTTACTGCACTCAAGCTCATGGTTGCCTGCATTTGTGTGGAATAAATGATTCATGTCCATAATTCGGCTCCTGAGAGATAAAAGTTTTATGCAGTAATGTTATTATTGATTATGTTTCACGTGTTCCCTGTAACGTGCTCTGTGCAGCACCTCCAGGCATTCGCTCCCAGACTGAGTGCATATCGGAATGCTTTCTGAGATTCCTGATTTAGAGTTTGAGCGTTTAATCCGTCTACATCATAAGGCATGTTGTTAACTGGATGCTCTGTATCTTAACCAGAAAACTTGAATTTAACGTTTTTACGAAGGAGGGAGCAAACTTGGGAGGTCCCTGGTAACACACTGAGACATTTTGTATCCCACCAGTGATAGGCAGATTTAGCAGATTAGAAGTATATATACGAATTCATTGTATTGATTTCAAGACCACAATTTTTAAAAATACTTCTATTTAAGATTTTATTTATTCATTTTTAGAGAGGGGGGAAGAAAAGGAGAGAGAGAACGGGAGAAATATCAATGTGTGGTTGCCTCTTGAGCACCCAGAACTGGGGACCTGGTCTGCAACCCAGGTGTGTGCCCTGACTGAGAATTGAACTGGCAACCTTTTGGTTTGCAGCCCACGCTCAATCCACGGAGCTATACCAGCCAGGGCAAGACCACAATATTTGCATTAAACACATATTATTCTGTCTCTTGTAGCCCAATTCCCCTTTGGTTACCTCTACACCCACCCTGCAACATTTATGCCTAATGTAACCTTTTGCCTATATCCATAGTCAAAATGAATGAAGCTTAACCTTGAAGTTGTTGAGTTATTTCAATCCTACTAGCAACAGCTTTTGTGGTTCACTAATGGAAATAGTCTGAGACTCTGGAGCAGAAAAACTGCAGTTGGGCGCCTCAGTAATGGATGCATTTGCTGCTCACAGTCCTCTTTGAGGCTAACGGAAGTGCACTGCCAGTGCTCTGTGCAGTGCCCTTGCCATCAATTTAATGACAGACATTCTAAAAAATCATTTCTGCCTTGTTTGCAGTTTATTTCTGTAGGGCATATTTGTCAACTTTGATTTTTCTCCTTTTCAGTGGTTTGTTACAATTGAGGATCTCATTGCAAAATACTGAACTTTTCATTGATCACTTTGTATTCTTTTAGCAATGTGGACAACATTAGTTATTATACTTTAACTTTGAGGGGTTGGGTGTGTGTGTGCGTTAAGTCACTACCCGTATGTTAGAAAAGGGGAAGAAGAACTAGTACCAGAGACAGACCCTGAAGACCTACGTTCCTGTCCTGGGCTGCCATTGACTAGTTGTGTGACTTTGCAATTCATTAACCTCTCTGTGCTTCAAGTTCCTAATCTTTGAAATGAGGAAATTGGACTAAATAATGTGTAATTCATTTCCTGATATAAAATTAGTTGTGCTTCTCTACATAGTAAAACACTCAGCTTGGTACTTCAGTAATTTTATTTGTGGGGTTGGGGAGGGATTTAATATGGCATTCTCTTAATGCTCTTTTAATTGTGTAATATATATTTTCTTGGAATTATTTCATATGCAAGTATACTGAAAAAAAAATGGTTTTTCTTTTTCTTCCAGGACAGTGGCTTTGTGCATATTCATACTCCAATAATCACATCCAATGACTGTGAGGGCGCTGGAGAACTTTTCCAAGTTGAAGTAAGTCGTGCTTGCCACCTTGGGGAATGTACCGCTTTCTGACATTTTTCATCTGAGGGTTTGTTTTAAATTCAATAAGAATTCTATGGGTAAACCATGACTAGAACCTGAGATTTTTTCAGTAGTAATCCTTTAAAAAATGTAGAAAATTCAAACTTCTCTGATTCCTGTCCTGTCAGCTATATTATTTAAAATGAGTAGGTTTTCAGTTTAGTACTCCATTTGTTTTCTTATATAACTATGAATTGGTGAACTGGAATAATTTGAAGAAATTAATAAAGATTCTAAGATATCTTTTGTGCAAATTCAACTCCCAGTTAATATTTTTGGATGTAAGTCATATTTTAAAAAATAAGTCAGCCCTGGCTGGTGTGGCTCAGTGGATTGAGTGCTAGCCTGCATACCAAGGGGTCACTGGTTCGATTCCTGGTCAGGGCCTGGTCCCCGGTCGGGGGCATGCAAGAGGCAGCCACACATTGATGTTTCTCTCCCTCTCTTTCTCCCTCCCTTCCCATCTCTCTAAAAATAATAAGTAAATAAAGTCTTTTTTAAAAAAGATCAGTTAAAATAGAAAAGTATGCATGTGACTATTTTCTTTTTCAAAGTCTTTAAAAAAAAACATTTTTCATAAGAAAGATTCATGCCCTAGTTGAGCGGCTCAGTTGGTTGGAATGGTGTCCCATACACCAAAAGGTTACTGGTTGGATTCCTGGTCAGGGCACATACCTAGGTTGTGGGTTCAATCCCCACTTGGTGCGTATACAGGAGGTCCCCAATGTTTCTCATGTCAATATTTCTCTTCCTCTCTCTCCTTGCCTTCCTCCCCCCTTCCTCCCTCTCTAAAACCAATAAAACACATCCTCAGATGAGGATTAAAAAAGAAAAAGAAATTATTTATGTTCTGTACACCTCATGAAGGCTCTTATTTTAATTCTTTATTCAGCAACCATTTTTTGAGCTCTTAATAAGTTCAGGCATTGTCAGCTTGCCCTTGTAGGTAATTTAAAATTTACTAGTTTTTCTTACTTGTAGGCAGTTGAAGCCTTTTCATTTACCAATTTGCCAGCCTGCTTAAACTCATTGGATAGTAGTGTAGTAGTTTACAGGAAATGTATTTTGATAAGTAGTGCTTTTTGTATTTCTTTCATTTATTCACTGACTTCTTCCTCCTCCTCCACCTCCACCTCCTCTGCCTCCTCCTTCCCTCTCTCTCTCTCTGTCTCTTTGTTTCTGTCTCTTTCTTTCTCTCTCTTCACCTGGGGACTTTTTTCCCCCCATTGGTTGTAGAGACAGAGGAAAGGAGAGAGAGAAGCATCAATTGCCTCCCAAAAGTTCCCAGACTGAGGATCAGATTGTACATGTATGTACCCTAAGGGGGGTTGGGAATCCAGGATTGAACCCGAAATCTAGGATGTGCCCCAATGGAGAATTGAATTGCAACCTTTTGGTTATGGGCTGGCACTCCAGCCAACTGAGCGACACCGGCCAGGGCCACTGGTTTCTTTAAGAACTCAAGATTCTTTATATTGGGTTGATTCCACTGAATGACAAGACTTATATATAACTGCTCTCTCTGGTTCAGTATGTTTTCACTTTTGTAAAATTTTAACTACAGTATTATATTAGTTTCAGGTGTACAACTTACTGTTTAGACATTTACATAATTTTGTGGTGATCACGCTGATAAGTTCAGTACCCATCTGACACCATATATAGTTATTGCAACATTATTGACTGTATTCCCTATGCTGTACTTGACATCCCCATTACTATTTTTATAACTGGCAATTTGTACTTCTTAGCCTCTTCATTTTTTCACCCAGCCTTACAGCCACGCCCCTGCATGCAACCATCTTTTTGTTCCTATATCCATGAGTTTGTTTCTGTTGTTTGTGTATTTTTGATTCATCATATGGTATTTGTCTTTCTCTGTCTGCCTTATTTCACTTATCATAATATCCTTTAGATTCATCCATATTGTTGTAAATGGCAAGATTTTCTTTTTTATGGCTCATTTTCCATTGTATGTATGCACCACATCCTCTTTATCTAATTATCTGTCAGTGGACACTTAGGCTGATTCCGTATCTTGGCTGTTATAAATAATGCTGCAGTGAACATAGGGGAGCATATATCTTTTGAAATTAGTGTTTGGAGTTCTTCAGATAAATACCCAGAAGTGGAATGCCTGGGTCATATGTTAGTTCTGTTTTTAATTTTTTGAGGAACCTCCATACTGTCTTCCACAGTGGCTGCACAAATTCTCAATCCCACCAACACAGCACTAGGCTTCCCTTTTCTCCTCATCCTCACCGATACTTGTTTGTTGATTTATTGATGAGAGACATTCTGACAGGTGTAAGGTGATATCTAATTTGTATTTCTCTGATGATTCAGTGACATTAAACATCTTTTCATATGTTTGTTGGCCATCTGGATATCCTCTTTGGAGAAATGTCTGTTCAGGTCCTTTGCCCATTTTTTAATTGGATTGTTTTTTGTTTTGTTTTGTTTTTGGTGTTAAGCTGTATGAGTTCCTTTTGCATATTAACACCTTATTGGGTATATCATTGGTGAATATCTTCTTCCATTCAGTAGGATGTCTTTTTGTTTTGTTTTGATTTCCTTCACTGTGCAAAAACTTTTTAAATTTGATATAGTCCCATTTGTTTATTTTTTTCTTTTGTTTCCCTTGCTGAGAAGACATCCAAAGAAATACATATTCTACCAGTGAGGTCAAAGACTTTACTGCCTTTTTTTTCTTCTAAGAGTTTTATGTTTTCAGGCCTTAAATTTATATCTTTAATCTATTTTGAGTTTAGTCTTGTATATGGTGTAAGAAAGTGATCCAGTATCATTTTTTTGTATGTATCTGTCCAGTCTTCCTAACACTGTTTATTGAAGAGACTGTCTTTATCTCATTGTATATATACTTGCCTCCTTTGTCATAGATTAATTGACCATATAGGCATGGTTTTATTTCTGGGCTATTATGTTCCATTGATCTAGATGTCTGTTTTTTATGCCTCTACCATACTGTTTTGATTACTATAGCTTTGTAGTATAGTTTGATAACAGGTAGCTTGGTACCTGCAACTTTGTTTTTTCTCAAGATTGTTTTGTTTATTCAAGGGCTTAAGTGGCTCTATGTACATTTTAGGATTACTTGTTATAGTTTTGTGAAAAAATGCCATTGGTATTTTGATAGGGATTTTATAGAATCTGTAGATTGCTTTGGTTATTATGGACGTTTTAATGATGTTAATTCTTCCTATCCATGAGCACAGTATATGTGTCCATTTATTTGTATCCTCATCAGTTTCCTTCTTTAATGACATATTTTTCCAAGTACAGGTTTTTTACCTCATGGTTAAATTTATTTCTAGGTATTTTATTCTTTTTGATGCAATTATAAGTGGGATTGTTTTCTTAATTCCTTTTTCCAAGAGTTCATTATTGGTGTATAAAAATGCAGCCTATTTCAGAATATTAATTTTGTATCCATCTATTTTACTGAATTCATGTATTCTGATAGTGTTTTGATGGAATCTTTAGAGTTCTTTCTGTGTAGTATCATGTCATTTGCAAGTAATGACAGTTTTATTTCTTCTTTTCCAACTTGTATGCCTTTATTTTTCTTTTCTTGTCTGATTATTGTGGCTAGGACTTCCAATACTATGTTAAATAAAAGTGGTGAGAGTGGACATTCTTGTCTTGTTCCTGATCTTAAAGAAAAAACTTTTAACTTTTCACCATTGAGTGTGATGTTACCTGTGGATTTGTCATAAATGGCCTTTATTATGTTGAGATATGTTCCCCCATTCCTACGTTGTGAGAGTTTTTATCAAAAACATACTGGATTTTGTTAAATGTGTTTTCTGCATCTCTTGATATTGTCATATGATTTTTATCCTTTATTTTGTTTATGTGCTTATCACATTAATTGATTTGCACATATTGAACTAGTCTTGCATCCTGGGAATAAATCCCATTTGATCATAGTGTATGATCTTTTTAATATATTGCTAAATTTATTAATATTTTTTTAGGACTTTTGCATCTATGTTCATGTAGGATATTAGTCTATAATTTTCTTTTTTTATAGTGTCATTGTCTAGTTTTGGTATCAGGGTAATGCGGGCCTCATAAAATAAGTTTGGGAACCTTCCCTGCTCTTCAGTTTTTTTGGAATAAAATAAAAAGGATAATTATTCTTTAAATGTTGGTAAAATTTAGCTGTGAAGCCATATGGTCCAGGACTTTTGTTTGTTGGGAGTTTTTCAATTAGTGATTCTATTTCACTAGTAGTTATCAGGCTGTTCCAATTTTCTCTTGCTTCCTGATTCAGCCTTGGAAGATTGTATGTACCAGGAATTTATTTTTTCCTGGCTATCCAATTTTTGGCAGATACTGTTAGCCTGGTTTTCCAGGGGTGTTCCCTGTATGAGTCGTGTGTTCTCTCCTGTTATAGTTGGGTCTCAATTGCTGTTGGCACAGCAGTGTCTGGGATTGACCCTCGGGCTGACTGGCCGTGACTACAGCAGGCAAGCTGCTGTGTGGGGACTGAAGTGGGAGTCACTGTAGCAGGACTCTGGTGCTAACTGAGTCCATTCTTAAGGGGGGTTGTTTGTGGAGCTGGTTGGGTATGTTGGCCACCAAATATGTTGGTTGTGGAGCCTCTTGGGATAGGCTCAGATGCAGACCAAGGTCAGCCTATGTTTGTGTTCAGTTGGTGCTGCCTCATGGACTCTACAAAGTGGTCTATAGTTGGTTGCCACTTGTTCTGGGTTTGAAGGTACTTGGGAGAAGCTATGTTGTGAACCAAGGCCAGTTGCCACTAGAGGTAGGCTTAGCACTTTTTGGCGGGTACCATGATAAGACCTGAAGGCAACAGACACTTAATGCCAGGCTTGTGGCTGCTTAGTAGAAGCTATATTTCAAGCCAATACTGGCTGCAGCTTTTGCCAGGCTTGGGACCAGCTGATGAGAGTTACAATGCAAGTGAGACTGGTAGTCATTTGTGCCAGGTTAGGACTGCTTTGCAAAAGGTATAGGGCATGTTGAGGCCAGACAGTGCCTGTTTGGGGTTTGTGGACCTTTGGGAGATTTTAGGATAGTCCACAGTGAGCCAGAGTAAGCTTGTGTGGGAAAACGCTGGGAGTGGCTCAGGCCTGGTGCACAGGCTGGGTGGGATAGAGTCTTAGAGAATCACCAGAGCTGGGTGAAAGATGTTATGTTAGCAAGGTTAATGGAGGGCTCAGGTTTGGCACCTGCCTTCACCTGCCAGCTGGGTTGGGGAGAGTTCTCCATAAAGGATCAGGGGTAGCTGCCAGCTCTTTTGTTCCCAGAGAGAGCTGCCCTGACCCCTGTCCCTCCAGCCTTTGCCCTGAAGCTGGTCAGTTCAGTTCCTTTCCATGTGTCCCTGGCTCTTGGAGCTGCTGCCCCTGCTCTGGAGCCCAAAGCAAGTGAGTTTGTGGGTGAGTCCCTGCACGGGCCCCTCAAGAGTCACACCTGGGACTCCAGAAGCCCTGTTTCACTCAGGTACAATCCCCACTGGTTTTCACAGCCAGGTGTTATTAGGACTCCTCTTCCTGGCACTGGTGCCGTGGGCTGGGCAGCCAGTTTTGGGGTGGGGTCCTCTCCCTCCTCATGGGGAACCTCCACCTCTGAGATATCCCTGCAGATTCTTAACTGCCACACCATGGCATCTGCGTCCGTGTTTCTCCTACCTGTCTCGTTGTGACTTATTTATATTCTTAGTTGTAAAGATTTAGTTCAGGTAATGTTTAGGCACTTCTGAACGATGGTGGTTCTATAATTTAGCAGTAATTTTGATGTGGTCATTGGGGGAGGTGAGCACAGCATTTCCCTACTACCCCGTCTTGACCCAAAGTTGCCTTCACTGTTGACTCCTGGTAATGATGCGTCCTCTTCATATTATTGAACCAAGTATTTACTGGGAGAAATTGTCTTTATATATTGAAGTTCTTAATGAAAAAAATAATGAAATGCTGTCTTTTTTCATACATAGCTTGAAAAAGTCTTGATAGTCTTCTGTAAAGAACAGAATAAAATTGCTTCTTTGAACATTTAAAGTGAGATTGTTAGCATCTGTCTATGTGAGTTCAAAGAAGGTAGCAAATAATAAAATCACAATACATTCAGCCCTTTGCAGTGTTCTTCATCCACAGATTCAATCAACCAGAGATTGATCATATTGTTTTAAAAGTCACATTGCTTCTCACATGCACTGTGTAGTTACGCCTACAATGATTGTGTTTGTACTGAATATGTACAGACTTTTTTCTTGTCATTATTTCCTAAACAGTATAACATGACGACTATTTACTTAGCGTTTACTTTATATTAGGTACTATACGTAATCTAGAGATTATTGAAAGTACATAGGAGGGTGTGCATAGGTTATTTGCAGATATTACATGTTTTATATAAGGAGCTCGAGTATCCGCAGATTTTGGTATCTGTCGGGGATCCTGGAACCAATCCCCTGCAGAGACTGAGGAATGAGTGTATATAAATTATAAAAATACATTTTTTCTAGGTATTTATGTTGCTTACTTTCTATTTTGCACCTTAATAGTCTTCTCATTGTTGAAGTGAAGATGAATCATCTACCTTAAATACATTTATAATCCATAAACCACTAAATATTAAAAAATAAATGACAAGGAAATTTAAAGGCATTTTTACAAACAAAAGGAATTATTAAAGAGACCCAAAATAAACAGTAAAAAAATCTGTAACTAACTTTAAAAAATGATAAATTTGGAGATAACTGCTTTGCTACAAGGGAAATCGCATAAGCAAGACTGACTGATCACAGTGTGTGTATATTGGCTTCTAAGCAACACAAGGCAAGTTACCAGATAAGTATAAATATGTCAGAAGGGAAAAAATCTATGTGTTTCTGAAGCTACCCAAATGTTCTATATTCATAGTATTTCAGGGCCAGGTTGAGTAATTTTATAGTGGAATTTGACTTCCCTGTTCAGAGTGCCTGAAGGGATGCTCTTGACTCCATTGATCCTAGACCCCTGCAGTCAGGCTCTGCCTCAGGTTTCAGCAAGGTGTAGCTTTTTGCTGTGACCTGCAGTCTTTGTTGCTTTCAGAAGTTCCGCTGAAAGACTCCTGCCCCTGCCAACCTTCTATCCTTTGAAATCAGTGCTGCTTATTTCCACCTCACACACCTCCATCCTTCCAAGCTTTATTGTATTAATTTCCTCCTCGCTGCAGGTAGAGTCAGAGGGGGTTGAATCTTGGCACCCCACTGTCAGGTGGAAGCCGTTTCATATTTAAATTGTTGCTTTTCGGTAATGGTGCTCTTTTCTGCTCTGACAACAACGGAGTGTCAGGTTTGAGGGCAGCTGTAAGAGGGCACCTTGAAATGAACGGTGAATATGTGTACTTTTGAAATACAGGTGAAAAGTGGAATGTATGTCTCATTAATTCAGGTTTTTTTTTCTCATTTCCATTTCCTGCTTTAATTAAGACTTTGGATGTTGAGGTTTGGGAACTACTGAATACATATGTAGAAAGTTGCATTCAAGCCATCCATTTGTTATTCTGCTGGCATCTGGTTTCATCAGTGTTCAAGATGCTGTGCTAATTGTTATGAGGGATATGGGATGTAGTTGAGGTTCTGGCCTGTAGAGCCGGTGAGTTGGCAGGGGTTGAGAGGCCGGAATGTGCCTTTCATTCACTTGTGATGTGACTTACCTTTCAATATTCCTTGATTGTACACCCTTTCCACTTTGTCTTAAGGCTCAGGCTGTGCCCCCATAATTATGTTTGGTCTTGACAATACTAGGAGGCTAAAGGAAAAATTAAGATTGTAGCAAAAAGTAGACATTTTTGGGAAATAGGTGAAGCTGCCTTATGTGTGTATTTGAGGTTACAGTGTTACTGGTTTTAAGTGGTATGGAATCTAGAGGAAAATTAGGGCACTGAGGATTGACTTGGTTAGAACAATCTGCAAAGTGAGTATGTGACTTGCCTGTGCCCTAAGGAGGACATTGTAGGCAGGGGAAAAGGTGAGCAGAGTCGAGTGTTTGAAATAGTGTGGGGTTTTCATTGTAGTCTTGGATGAACAGATTAGAAGGCTTGTATCAGTGGCTAGCTATAGGACTGGAGATGAAGCAGGTTTTTAAAAAACTACATACCATACAATTCACTCAAGTATACAGTTCCATGGTTTTCATTATATTCATAGGGTTGTGCAGTCATCACCACAATCTAATTTTAGAGCATTTTCATCACCCCCAAATGAAACCTGGTACCCATTAGCAGTCCCTTCCCTTTCCTGTAGGTAACCTAAAACTACTCTATAGATTTTGCCTCTTCTGGAGCATTTTATATAAATGGAATCATGCAGCATATGGTCTTTTGTGTCTGGATTCTTTCACTTAGCACAAAGTTTCTGAGTTTCATCCATGTTGTATCATGTATCAGTACTTAATTTCTTTTTGTATTCAACTAATATTCTGTTGTATAGATATACAACATTTGTTTATTCATTTAGCAGTTGATGGCTCTTTGGATTGTTTCCACCTTTTGGCTATAATGAATAATGCTACTATGAACATTTGTGAAAACATTTGGATGAGCATATGATTTCATTTCTCTTGAGTGGAATTGCTGGGTCATATAGTGACTGTTTGAGAAACTGCCAAACAATTTTCCAAAGTGGCAGCACCATTTTACATTCCCATCAGCACGTATGAGTCCTCTGATTTCTCCACATCATTGCCAACACTTACTATTGCACTTTTTTTATAGCCATACCAGCCTGTGTGAAGTGATATCTTATTGGGGGGTTTCTTTTTGCCTTTTATTTTTGAGTATTTACAATTTATATAGAAATGTGTGATTCATATTTAAACTTTTAATTTACTAATTCTTCTATGCCAAAGTGTACTGGATAAATGGTTACACATTATAAAATTAGATTAGACTGAGAAAATCTAAGAGTAATACATCATATAATACAGACACTACTCAACTCTAGAATTTATACACTTAAATACTTTTTAAAGTGAAGAAGGAACTGAAAATGTAAGCCTATTAAATGGAACCCAAGGAGACATGTACAATTTTATATATGAATCTCATACTGTGGAAACTCTTATACTGTGCCTGAAGTTTGGCATTAGGTTGGTTTGCTTTTTAAATTATTTTGGTTATATATGAAACAAGTATATATATGTGTATATATATATCATAAAATTTACTGTTTTAACCATTTTAAGTATACAATTCACTAACATTAGTTATATTTACATTGTTCTGTAACCATCACCAGTGTTTCTAAAACCTTTCCATCACCCTAACAGAAATTCTATAGCAGAAATTCTCCATTTTCCTTGTCCCAGTCCCATGTAACTTGTAATCTATTTTTTGTCTCTGTACTTCTCTATCTAAATATTTCATGTGAATGGAATAACATAATATGTGGCCTTTCGTGCCTTGCTCCTGTTGTAGCATGTATCAGAGCTTTATTTCTTTCTTTTTTTTTAAGATTCTATTTTAGAGAGGAAAGGGAGGGAGATAGAAACATCAATGTGCGGTTGCTGGGGGTTATGGCCTGCAACCCAGGCATGTACCCTGGCTGGGAATCGAACCTGCGACACTGGTTCACAGCCCATGCTCAATCCACTGAACTACGCCAGCCAGGGTAGAACTTTATTTCTTTTGATTACTGAACAATATTCCATTGTATGGATATACCACATTTTGTTCAACCATTCATTTATTGATGAACATTGGGATAGGGTTAGGCTAAAAAGGCTAGTCACTTTTGGACTGTATTTACCTCTGTGATCCTCAGTTTCCTGATTTGTAAAATGTGACTAACACTTTGCTTATAGGTTGTAAGAATGAATTGAAATAACATAGATGGAAATTTAACATTGCTATTCAAAAAAAAAGACGAAAATTTAATATGCAGGAGCAAGCTAATGTAATCACCAAAGATTTCTCTTTTCCAAACTGTTGTGCATTCCTGAAATGGTAACAAGAAGTTATTGGACCTGGAATTTTGATGCTTGTACATTTTTATGGTGAGGTTATTTATGGCACACATCATTTTGGTTCTGCTTGATGTTTTTACTTTTTAATACTCTTACCTGTTTCTTTTAAACCTTTAGATGGTATGAGGGCTAACCCAGGTCAAACTTCTTTTCAAAACAATTCTGTCTCAGGTAACATTAATATTTTTCTCCTTATAGCTCCTGTTGTACTTGTGTTTAGTTGCTATAGCCTGTTTTATTTTTTAATTTATATTTTATAGATAATGCTATTACAGTTGTCCCAATTCTATCCCTTTGCTCCTGTCCACCCAGCACCCCCTACTCTCTCAGGCAATCCCCGAACCATTGTCCGTGTCCATGGGTCATGCACATATATTCTTTGGCTAATCCCTCCACCTTCTTATAACCAGTGACAGCTGTTAGTCTGTTCCATGTATCCATGCTTCTGATTCTATTTTGCTTGTTAGTTTATTTTGTTCATTAGAATCCACGTGTAAGTGAGATCACATGGTATTTGTCTTTTACTGCCTGGCTTATTTCACTTAGCATAATAGTCTCTAGGTCCATCCATGCTATTACAGAAGGTAAGAGTTCCTTTTTTACAGCTGCATAGTGTTCCATTATAGCCTGTTTTAATATTCAGTTCTTTAATGGTAATGGTTTTTAACATCAATTTTGTTTCCTCATTAAGCTCCTTAGAGGGAAGAACTATGCACTCCATGCTTCCTGACACGGGTGGGACATTTGGGTACCTGTTGATTATTATTTTCTGTGGGCCCTTTCAGTTTGCAGAACTTTCAACCTTAAGACTAGTTATTTTCTCTTCTATGAGGATGTCTGTTGTTATTAAGGCCCAGTTTCTGCATGGGAAAAAATGCCTAGGGCATTTTTCCATTTTGGTGGAAAAGTGTCCATATTCTTATGACAGATAAGAGATTCACGGTAGTGTTTGCCTCTGGGCATAGGGTCCACTGTTCTGTATTTTTTGAATTTTTGGTCATACGCATATGTTTCTATCAGCAATATGTGTGAGTGCTATTTCTTATGAATTAGCTTTCAGAGTGTGTTACAAAATTTTAAACTCTTTTCCAATTTTAACTTGATATATTACTTTTTTAATTAAAAAAGAAAGTGCCACACTAGATTAGGAGAAGTGAATCTGTTTTCAAGGTCACTGAGAAGAGAACTGACCTGGAAGCTGGTGTGCTCTCATTCATGCTGTTTTTGCCACTTCTTCTGTAAAGTGAAGAAGTGAATTAATACTATGTTAAAATAAATAATAATAATTCCCTAAGATTCTGAGCTGATACAGCCTGCTACTGCTACTGCTACTGCTAATGCAAATGGAGTGCATTTTTAAAACGATCTGATCCCCATCACATGTACACTAGACTAAAATTGCACTATTTGATTCATCCTGTAAATATTTGTTAAGCTTCCTTTTTTGTAAAAAGTACTGTGCTACTGCTCTTTGACTTACAAAGTTATTTCTGTTTTGCCCCTTAGCAACATGAATTTGCAAGATATTTTTAAATGGGAAAAACAAAGTTCTGTGATAATAAATGCCACTAACTAATGTGAATTTGATTTGCATTTCCCTAATAGCTAATGCAGTTGAACATCTTTTCATATATCTGTTGGCCATTTGTATGTCTTCTTGAGAGATGTCCATGCAGGTCCTCATGGCCAAGACATGGAGACAAAGTGGCTGCCGATAGAGGATTGGATGAAGAAGATGTGGTTCTTGGTCTCATCCACTCTACTGCTGGTTCCCTGTAAAGTGCTCTTCATTTTGATTAGTGTATGCCTTGTTTCTGACTGGATCTTTTTTGTGCTATTGAGGTCCTCACTAAGTTCTTTGAGCATTCCTATAACCAGAACCCTGCATCTAGTAGATTGCTTATTTCCATTTTGTTTGGTTCTTTTTTCTGGAGTTTTGATCTGTTCTTTCACTTGGGCCATGTGTCCTTGTGTCCTCATTTTGGCAGCCTCCCCATGTTTGTTTCTATGTATTATTAGGTAGAGCTGCTATGTCTCTCAGCTGTGATAGAGTGGTCTAATCTAGTACATGTGCTGTAGGGTCCAGTGGCACAGCCTCCCCTATCACCCAAAGTGGGTACTCAAGTTGTACCTACTGTGTGGACTGTGTACACCCTCCAGTTGGAGTTGAGCCTTGATTGCTGTTGGTACATCAGAAGTCAGCCATCACCTGTGTTCTGTCCAAGGCCACCCAACATAAGCTACAAAGCAATCTGCAGATGGCTGCTGCTTGTGCTGCATTTGGAGTTGCCTGGGTGAGGCCAAGCTGTGAACCAAGGCTGACTGCTTCTAGTGCCAGGACTTGGGCAACAAATCAGTGATTTGGAACATAAGGAAGCTAAAAACAACCAATCAGAACAGCTAGAAAACAAAGGAATCCAGGATAGTGTAAGCAGCCTCTGAGACAACTTCGTGCATACCATTATTTGCATTATGGGGGTTCTAGAAAGAGAAAAGAGAGAGCAAGAAGTTGGAAACCTTATTTGAAAAAAATAATGACAAAATTTCCCTAACTTGATGAAGGAAATAAACATTTAAGTCTGGGAAGTGCAGAGAGTTCCAAACAAGATGAACCCAAACAGACCCACACCACACCACATCATAATTAAAATGCCAATTGTGAAATACAAAGAGAGAATCTTAAAAGTGGCAAGAGAAAAGCAGTTAATTACCTACAGGGGCATCCCCATAGACTGTCAGCTGGTTTTCAAAAGAAACATTGCAGGCTAGAAGGGATTAGCAAGAAATATTCAAAGTATTGAGAAGCAAGGACCTACAACCAAGATTATGCTACCCAGCACAGCTGTCATTTAGAATCCAATGACAAATAAAGAGCTTCCCAGACCAAAAAAATCTAAAGGACTTCATGACCATCAAACCAATATTAGATGAAATGCTAAAAGGGCTTTCTTTAAGAAGAAGAAGAAGTGGAAGGATCAACAATAAAATGGCAATAAATACATATATGTCAACAATTGAATCTAAAAAACAAAATAAACAACAGAAACAGTCATAGATACAGAGAACATTTTGATGGTAGTCAGATGGGAGGGGGTCAGAGAGAAGGGTGAAAAAGGTGAAGAGATTAAGAAGCACAAATTGGTAGCTACACAATAGTCGTGGTGATGTGAAGTACAGCATAGGGAATAGAGTAGTCCAAGAACATAATATGCAGGACCCACGCACATGGATAGTGATGTGGGGACTGCCCGAGGGGAGGAACTATGTGAAGGGGAGCAAAGGGAGGGAAATTGGGACAACTAGAATAGCATAAACAATAAAATAAATTTTTTTAAAAAAGGAGACGTGATATACATACTATGGAATACTACTCAGCCCTAAGAAAAAACAAAGTACTGCCATTTGAGACAACATGGATGGACCTTGAGAATATTATGGTAAGCAAAATAAATCAGAAAAGGCTAAGAACCATATGATTTCGCTTATATGTGAGATATAAAACTGAAACTCATAGACACAACAGTGTGGTGGTTACCGGAGGAAAGAAGGTAGAGGGTAGTAAAGGGGGGCAAAGATATGATGATGGAAGATGATTTGCCTTTGGTGGACGTAGAATGCAATATACAGATCCTATATCATAGATATGTACACTTGAAACCAATATGATCTTGTTACCCAATGTCATCCCAATAAATTTTAAAACAAAAATTAAAATAAAAATGTTGCCCTGGCTGGTGTGGCTTAGTTGGTTAGAGCATCTTCCCTTGAACCTAAAAGTCCTAGGTTTGATTTCTAGCCAGAGCACATGTCTAGGTTACCAGTTCCATCCCTGGTCAGGGCATGTGCAGGAGGCATTTGATGGATGATTCTCTCATATCAATGTTTCTCTCCCTCCCTCCCTTCCTTCTTCTCACTCACTTTCCTTCCGTCTCTTCCCCCTCGCTCTCTCCTTCACTCTCTGGAATCTAACAAGTGAGGATTAAAAAAAATAAAATAAATAGCCCTGGCTGGTGTGGCTCAGTGGATTGAGTGCCAGCCTACAAACCAAAGGATCTTGGTTCAGTTCCCAGTCTAGGACATATGCCTGGGTTGTGGGCCAGGTCCCCAATGAGGGGTGCGTGAGAAGCAACCACACATTGAGGTTTCTTTCCCTCTCCTTCTGCCTCCCTTCCCCTTTATAAAAATGAATAAATAAAATCTTTTTAAAAAATTAAAAATAAATGAATTAAAATATTATATAGATAGAATCATACACTAAAAAAGTAATATGATTTTGAAAGCTAGCCATATTAAAAGCAAACTGCAGATATTACACAGGTACATTTTAAGTCAGATCATGAAGAATTTTTTTTACAAATTCTGTGTAATCTAAACTCAATTATGTTTGGGTTCATAATTTTAAAATACTTTTAATTTGCTTCAGGTGCCAGCATTTTACCTGAGGATGATAGATCAGACAAGTAACATCTAACATTTGCAAAATATGTTAAGTCACCTAAACTAATGTTTGCTTCAGGTGCCAGCATTTAACCTGAGGATAGATCAGACTAATAATATCTAATATTTGCAAAGTATGTTAAGTCAACTAGTGTTTGTATAATACTTCACTGTCATTTATGTTATTTCTCTGATTTTTTTATGTGTTAGACCATTAGACAGGGTTTCTAAAAGGAATAATCTATCTGTAATCCAAGCAGGAAAAGAAAGAAATAACAAAACTCAATATTTATTGAATACCAGCTATATTTCAGGCACCACGTCAAGTTCCTTTATATCAGGAACCCTTTGAAGTAGGAATTAGTTTGCCTTCAGGAAGGCAGAAACATTGTTTGTTATACACTGTCATATATAATACCTGGCACACAATAGAAACTCTAAATATTTGTTGAATAAAATGAGGTAACTAGACTCAGAAAAATTGACTAAAAGCCACCCAGGAGACAGAGTTGTAGTTTAAATGGGATGTTTGACAATACAGTAAAGGCTGTTTGTACATACCACACTGACTCCTGAAGTTGTCTTTTGAGAGAAGATACCATAACTTTTGACTAAAGTCTCTCAATTCTCTATCTGTCTGTTTCTCTGTCTCTCTGTCAATTTAAAAAAACTCACCTGAGCATATGTTTACTGATTTGAGAGAGAGAAAGAAACATTGATCATTTGCCTGCCACATGTACCCAGACCAGGGATCAAACTGGTAACCTAGGTTTGTGCCCTGACTGGGAATCGAACCCCCAACTTTTTGGTGTAAGGGATGACACTGGAACCAACTGAGCCACCCAGCAAAGAAAACTCTTTATTAGGTCACAGACAACTGTTAAGAATGAACACTGCACTGAAGTAAAGCATCCTTGCTATTTCTTTTAGCCACTCCTCTAAGACACCATTTTTTCCCTTAGGAAAGGAGAATAACATTTACTGATAGTCTGCTGTTGGCAAGGACCATGAGTACACTTCTTTTTTTTTTTTTGTAAAACTATTAGTAACACTTATTTTTATAAATATTGTATAGGTATTAAATAATATAAACTATACAAACAGTATAACGGATATACCTGTAAAACTACTAAACTGAAAAAGAACACTATTAGTACCTTCGATTCCCCACTTTGTGCCTTCTCCATCTGTGTTGATTTTGTGTTTATTATTCCCATGTTTAAACAAAGGTTTTATTATGTGGATGAACCTCTAGGCAAAATATTGTTTGCATGGTTTGCAACTTATTTGAGTGGAATTATACTTCCTTTTGTTCTCTCAGTATTATATTCCAATTAAATCAAAATCTCTGGGAAACAGGACTCAGCATTAGTATATTTAAGACTCTCTAGGTGATTCAAATGTATCTTCAGGGATATATACAAAATAGTAGAAGCATGTTTATAGGCTCAGCTTTGCTAGTGAAATCCAAAATTTTATAGGATGGGAAGAATGAATTTAAACTCCCACCAGCAGGGTGTGCTGTTCTACATCCTTGCCAACACCTGATATTTTTCGGTCTTTTTGCCAGTCTCATGGATATAAAATGGGACCTTATGTGATTTTAATTTGCTTTCCTCTGATAACTTTTGAGATTGTGAATATTTTCTTATGGTTATTGGCCACTCATTTTTTCTTCTATATTTTCTATTGTGTTGTCTTCACATGTCAGTGTTTTTATATTCTGGATAATATTACTCCTTTTTTGAGTATACTGTTGCTGGTGTTTTCTCCCAGCTTGTGGCTTGCCTTTTCTCTTGCTCTGTATTTTTTTTTTTTGATAAGCAAAGTTCTTAATTTTAATGTAGTCAAGTTTTAGTCGTTTTCCTTATGCTTTGTGCTTTTCTATCTTAAGAAATCCTTCCTGTATTATCTCCTAAAAGTTTTATAGTTTATGCATTACACTTATATGCCCTTTATCCACTTGGAGTTGAGTTTTGAGTATGATGTAAGAGTCCATTTTTTCCCCAAAATATGTAACTAATTATTTCAGTACAATTTGCTGAATAGTAACTTTCTCTCCCTGTAAACACAATTACCAGCTCTGTCATCATCCAGGTGTACATGTGTGTGTATCTACTTCTGTGCACTCTATTCTCTTCCATCAGTTTATCAGAATACCCTGTGCCAGTGGTTCACCCTGTCAATTGCTCTAGTGCTTTGAGAAGTTTTAATATGTAGGAAGGTAAATCTTTTGACCTATTTTAAGAGTTTTTGTGGCTGTTTTTTACCCTTTTCCGTGTAAATTTATGACTTATCTTGACAAGCTTTGAAAAACCCTATTCCATCTTTAATTGGAATAACATTGATTCTTTAGATCATTTTGGAAGAATTGTTATCTTTATGGTATTGAGTGTTCCTATCTTTGGACATGGTGTATCGTTCCACATAGTTCAGAGTTTTTAAATGTTTTTCAATAGAGTTAATAATCTCATTCATAAAGATCATAAATATCTTTGTTACATTTCTAGGTACCATATATTTCTGTGATATTATAAATGCATCTTTGGAAAGGGTATATTTTTCAGTTATTGGGTACAGTTTCAATATATATGTGTTAGAACAAGATTATTAATTGTATATGCAAATCCGTAGTATGCTTACTGGTATTTAGTCTTCTTTATCTGCCATCTACTGGTGTATTAAAATTCTCTGGTATATTTTTCAATTTTTTTGTCATACTTTTGCTATATATATTTATTTCAGGTCATGCTATTGGATATATATAATTTTAGAATCACTTCTTGGTCAAATCAACCTTTAATTTTATAGTGACCTGTTTTTTCAAGCACAGCATTTTGCCTTATAGTCTATTTTGTTTGGTATTAATTTAAACATGCCAGCTTGGTTTTGATCAGTTTTTGTTTGCATTTTTTTCCTGTTTTGTCTTATGTTTTAAAAGTGCATCTTGTATGCACATAGCATACAGCTCAGTTTTTTTAAAAAAAATTCGGTCACTTAGTCTGCCATTTTTACTATTTAATCTAGTCCACTAATATTTATTGTGATTGCTTATGTATTTTGATTTTAAAAAGTTTTAAAGATTTTATTTATTTTTAGATAGGGGAAGGGAGGGAAAAAGAGAGGGAGAGAAACATCACTGTGTAGTTGCTTCCCACATGCCCCCCACCTGGGGCCCGGCCCGCAACCCAGGCATGTGCCTGACTGGGAATAGAACCTGTGACCCCCTAGTTACGAGGTCAGAGCTTAATCCATTGAGCTATACCAGCCAGGGCTGATTTTTTTTTAAAATTAATTTATTGATTTTAGAGAGAGATGACAGGGAGAGAGAGAAACATCCATTTGTTGCTCCTATGTATGCATTCATTGGTTGAATCTTATGTGTGCTCTGACAGGGGATTGTACACACAACCTTGGTGTCTGATTTTTTTAACCATCTCATTTTGTGCCTTTTTCTTTTAAAAATATTCCCTCTTTTTTTTTGCCTTCTTTTGAATAAATTAAACATTTGTTCTCGTTTCATTTTTTTCCTACACTAGTACTACTAGATGGAGTAAAGGAGAAGGGAGAGTTTAAGACAAGATTCTGAGTCTCAATTGCATATTGAATTCACCAAAGAACATTAAAAAGGATGAATGCCTGGGCTCAGTCCCCAGAAATTCAGATTAATTGGTCTGGGATGCATTCTGGCACGAAGGATTTTTAAGCTTACCAAGGGCTTCTATATACAGTCAACATTAAAAGCTACTGCCCTGGAGAAACTCGTAAATGTAGGGCATCAAATATAGACACAGACTGAGAAAGCTAAGTGATCATGACCAACACCCTTTTCACTCCATATTCATAGTTGTGTTGTCTCTACCAACTAGGGGAATCCTCCAGCTACTTCGATTTTCTTTCTGTTATACTAGTATGCTCAGATTTGCATTGTGTCATATGTTGAGAATTTTGAATTAAAAAATGTTTTTTATATTAAAATGAACTGGTTCTCAAAAAATTATATCTTATTCAGAAGACAGAGCTGACACACGAAATTGTAGACAGCATAACTATGTAATTGGGTTTTATAAGGGTAATTGTACAGAATAATTTACGAATGTATAGAGTTGTTAAATGTCAAATGGGGCTTGTATTTTATATGTGCTAGGGGAGCTTTCTGACAAGGCGAGACTAGGTGCTGAAGTGATCAGGGATGTCTGCTGGGCAGAGTAAGCAGTTCATGGCCCTTTTTGATATTTCTTCTTATTTTTGCCTCCAACTTTGTCTTTCATTTTTTGCTTCCAAAATAATCCAGATTCATCACAGGATCCTTTCCAGGGGGTTATGTTGGTCGGCAGTTGGGGGAGGGAGAGACCCATGGGGAGAAGCAAGCATATAGGGTGAATTATTGGTGCATATCACTTAACTAATGTGATAATTCTTTTTTCCAATTAATATTGAGTACATAACGTGCTGGAAGTACAGTTGCGAAAAGCACATAGAAGTCTTTTTCCTTAAATATGTATATCCTTGTAGAAAGGGAGGTGTAATAAATGAAGTATTTAAAGTAAAATCAGTAATATTTTAGGTATTGTCATAACAGTCTAAAGATAGCTCACTAGTGTACTCTTCTTCCCGGTATGTACACCCTTCTGTTGTCCGCTCCCGTGCTTCATTTGGGCTGATCCTGTGTAACTAACAGAACAAGGTAGAAATGAAGCTTCCTTGGCCAGATCATGAATCTCAGTTTCTGACTTGGCCTTTTGGAATGTGAGTTCTGGAGAACGCCAGTGTCAGTATAAGAAGTCTGACTACCATAGGACCACCATGTTTGAGCTAGCCCAACTAGTCAGGTGGGAAGGCTAAGTAATGAGACAGAGATTCCTGGCCAGCACCCAACTGTTTAAGCCATCCTAGCTAAGGACCAGACTTGTTGAAGAGGTCATCTTGGATGTGTAGCTCAGTTGAGTCTGCAGATGACTTCAGTCCTAGGGACCTTTTGGTTGTAGCCATATAACAGACCCCGAATCACCCAGCTGAACTCACAACCCCAGAATCATGAAAGATAGCAACAGATGGTTGTTTTAAGCTGCTGAGTTTTAGAGTGACGTGTTACTCAGCAATAGGTCATCAGAGCAGATGATGATTAGTACTACAGAGGAAAGTAAAGTGGGAAGAAGAGGTTAGGGAGTGCCAGAGAGAGAGACTCAGGCTTATATTGGGTGGTCAGGGACAGCCTCGCTGGGAAGATACTAAAAAACATGGTGGATGTGAGGGAGTAAGTAACTGTTGATACCCAGGAGAAGAGCATTCCAGTCAGAAGGTATAGCAAGTACAAAGGCCCCATGGCTGGAGCCGCCTGTAGTTCTTAAGAGATAACCACAAAGGCCAGTGTGAATGGAACATAGTGAATGAGGGGAAGAATGGTGGGAGTTGAGGGGAGACAGGTAGGTATAAGGCAGGGGTGTCAAACTCTTTTTCACCAGGGGCCACATCAGCCTTGTGGTTGCCTTCAAAGGGCTGAATGTAATTTTCGGACTGTATAAATGTAACTACTCCTTAACAGTTAAGCGAGAGCTCAGCACTGCCACCGAGTAGAAACAAGGTGGAGGGCCAGATTCAGCCCTCAGGCCTTGTGTTTGCTACCTGTGGTATAAGGGGTTGGGAGCAGGTGCAGATTATATAGGGCCACAGTTTCAGCTTTATAAGGTGCAACACTCTTTATAACAAATGCATTGTAATAATCCCTTTTCTCTCCTGAAATGACATATAAACAATATAAGCTTTTTATGTACTCAGTTTAAAAAAGAAAATAATACACTGTTTTGAATGTAATATAAAGAAGACATAAGATGACCAGAGGGGAGGGAGGTAACAGGGGAAAGAAAGGGAAGGGTCAAGTCAAGCAACATGTTTAAAGGACCCATGGACCAAGACAATGGGGTTGGGGGGTTGGATTAAACGTGGGGGCAGGGGATAGTAGGGCAGAGGAGAGTAATGGGGGGGGGACAACTGTAATTGAACAACAATAAAGAAGAAGATCTAAGATGAAAGAAATACAATTTCATTATGTAAATGCTGTGGTATAAAAGTTTAGAATACAAGTAGCCCTTATATGAGTTGCTGACTTTGAGAGCTATAAATTAGGATTTATATATTTTTTTCCAATTATAGGTTACATTCACTATTATTTTGTATTAGTTTCAGGTGTACAGCATAGTGGTTAAATAATCATAATGCTTTACAAAGTGTTGCCCCCAATATTTTCAGGGTATACAGGTGTCTTATGTTGGTGATTCAGATATCATGAACAGTGTGGCTAATGATGATGGGATTTTGTGAAATAGTGAAAAAAATCTTGGTAGAGTTCTACGCCAAAGTGCAGTGTAGAGCTCTACATGGACAGTACACTCTAGAAAATTCAGAGTACATTGAAAGGACATAATTTGTGTAATTCACTAGCACAAATATTCCAAGGGATATTTGAAACTCAAGTAGTACCCACTGAACTCCAGTACCTCCCTCTAGTCATCATGATCATCAGAAATACTCCTACTAAGAACCTCCAATATAGGGCTTTGCAGGCCCTATAAAGTTTTATATTGTAAGAACTTTAACTCAGAGAGATGAGAACTTTAAGTCAGAGAGAAAGTCAGAAAGTACTAAGCAAATAAGTAACATAAATCACTTATGTCTTAATGACATAATTCTAGCTGCTGTATGGAAAGGAAATGGTGGGTGGGTAAGTACAGAAGATGAAAAAACAGTTAAAGTTATGCTATAATCCAAGTGGACAGATGATAGTGGTTTAGATCAGAGTTGAAGCGGTAAACCCTAAAGTGTGGTTGGATACTGGATATATTTAGAAAGTAGTTTATGCATGTCAATACCAGGGCACATTTTTAAAAAATTATCTTCACTCCTGGCCTGTGTTTTCACAGAAGTAATATTGGCTATTTCACCTCTGTTAAAGACCTTTGAACTTCTAATATGGTGGGGATTGTTGTTTTCTACAAATGGTGTTTCCATTGCTAATTAAAACAGAAAGCAGATTTTTAAAAAAATTTTACATGAACTTTTATGATGCTGGTGCAGACATTAGAATTTAGTTACGCTCTCAGAAATGAAAAGAAAATGTCATCTTCCTAAGCACTAGATAGCCTTTTGAGCTTATAGTCTTTATAGAGCCACTGCCATTTAATTGGTTTGGGGGATGGGTTTTTGTTGGAGATTGGACATCCATTTTACGGATGCCATCCGTGAAGGAAGCAGTCCATGACATTGTGGACTTCAGGAGATGCTTTGATCCCCCAAAATGATACGAATCTTTTCTGGGTGATTTTTGAATGGCATCAGAGTGATTAAATGTATGTCAATATGTCTTATAATAGATTATTCTTAAACAGCGCCGCAGCCGCAGAGGTGAAGGACAACCAAGCCCTTCTGTCCCAAATATCAGTAACTTGCTTTGCTCCATGAAGCAACTGCAAGAAAATGTTGTTTTTGAAATTGTTGGTGGGATTCAATTTTTGCATTGGGAGGAGCTGTGGGAAATAAGAGACTAGATTTCATCAAAGGACATTTGATAAGGATTCAAGATGTTTAGTACAGTTTCGTTTTATAAATATTTATTGAATGCCTACTGTGTTTAGTGGGAACTAAGTCCTTTCAGAGGGATAAAAGAAATATAAAATAGTTCTTGCCAGGAAAGAGCTTATATTGCAGTTGAGAAGATGTGTACATATGAAGTTGAGTACTATTACAAAGTAATATATGTTGAGTGTTAAAAATGAGTATTATTTCTCAGAGGGAGAACGGCATGTGTATTCTAGGGGGGAAATATAGCATTAGCAAACATTCAACATAAGAATGATTAAAGCAAAATCAGAGCAACAAGACCAGTTGAGTTTGAAGGGTATTATCAATATGTTTCTCTATTTTTTAATGTTTTTAATGGAGAGTAACTGGGAAGAAGCTCCAAAAGGTATGGTAGGTTAGGACAAAGTAGAGGACATTCCACAGGAGCAGTGAGGTTTGTAAGCATGGGAAAGAGTTGATGAAGGCAGCAAAAACAGATCAAAAGAGGGAGAGGTGGGAGAGGAGGAGGGAGCAGGCCATTGGCATTAAATCTAGATGTTAGTGCCATGTACTAGGTCTTGGTAGCAATTGTAAACATAGAAAGGAGGGAGCAAAATAAAAGTTTAGGTGTTAAAGGGGAAGAAAAGGTTTAGAAACAGTACTTCATGATCAGAAAGAGCTAAAAGGGGAATATTTCAGATAAGCAGTATTCCAAATTTACTGTGACAACTTGAACAGTTCCCTTTTACCATCTCATCCCAAAATTCTTTTTACTTCATCTCAGTAAGTGGGACAAAATATTCATTTAGCTGATATGTACAAATGGTTTAGGGGCTGTCACCCTTAGAAAGTAAATAACGGAGGTTATCAAGCGACATAAGAGTTTATTTGAGAATAACAGGAATTGCAATCTGGGACATGCGAGGTATGGTGAACCATAGGCAAGTCCGAAAGTGATGCAGAAACTGGCCCACAGTGTCCGTGTTGCTATGGATGAAATGAGACATTCACACAGATTACCGAATCAGGTGGAGGAAAAAGGATGGCATGGCTTTTCTCTCAAGGGGAGCAAAAGCCTTGGCCCTTGCCGTGACCAGCCTTTATTGGTTTTCTCGGCACATTACATGATGTTCCTCATTTACTATGCACAGATTCACTTTAGGTGGTTACCTTTTACAGAGAACAAAGGAGCCAGTGGTGCTAATCACATGACAGAAGAGGGATATTTGCAAATGAAAAGGCAAAAGTGATTAAACCGGTTACACTCATCCTTGGAAGGTTTAGCATGGATTTTAGGAAGTTACTTTACAGTAAATGTCCTCAATTCAGGGTGAGGGAGTTTAATAAAAAGCAAGACTCATAGCAGCCTAGGCACATTGTAGGCCTGATTCCCCACAGGAGAACCTATCTGTGGGCATGGGTCCTGTGCATCTCTAAGTGGGATCTGGGCTCATGACACACAGAATGGTCTACTACATGAAAGGAAGATCAGCTTTTACTGAGTTCGAAGAGCAAATTGGGGAGGGTTGTTTTGAAAAGGAGTCCATTGGTAGAGAACAAGAGTTTGAATTTTGGCATTTTCTTATTGGCAGGGAGCATAGAGAGGGCCGTTGTTGCTGAGGCAAGAAGGGAAGAAGTAGCCTTCTTCTTGCCGGTTATGTAAGATGCAGGGAAGCCTCCCTCTATAGGTCCCCAACTCCATTTAAATGAGGTTTCCTTATTCATCCACACAGGGCTTAACTCAGTCAGTCACTGTCCCTTCTTACAGAAGAGGCCAGAAAACGGGGTGAGAAGGTAGGTAATGGTCTGGGACCATGTGATATCTATCTTTATAACCCCAGTCTGACAACTAGTAAGCCCAAATTAATATTTTATGAATGATAGTGAGGAAAATGTTTGTTACACTTTTTCCTGACCCCTTCACATGTAGCAGCAAATCCAACTTTTGGCCATTTGCCTTGTTTTTCTGCTGAAAGAAAAAAAAAAACACCTTTTGTTTTGCACAGGCCTCACTCTAATATTACAGACTCCAGACCCCTTTTCTTGGTTCTTCCCTTGCCTTGCTCATTCTTACTTTCTCAGACTGCTCAGCAGGAAAGCAGACTGTTTACAAACAGTCTGAGCTAGCAACTTCCTTTCGTGCTGATCAAATAGTTGCCCAAAAGAAACCTTTCTCAGAGCTAAGAGTGGGTGTTCTGGAATGTAAATGGATCCTTATTTTAAGAAAGATTAATTTTATACTAGAAGTTCTGTATACATACACCAAGGTACACATTTGTGGCAATTAGAAAAGATGGAAACATAAACTGGACTTAATTAGAAATTATTAGAACTGTGAAAGGCGGCCTACTTAGATGGTTTGTTAATAATAGGAGGATCTCAACACTAACACCCAGTGATGAAGACTGCAGTTTATTGGGCCTGTTTGTCTGGGCTTTGGTTTTTTTGGTGAGGTACAGTCTGACTGTAACTGAGGAGACAGGCCCATGCACAGGGCGCCTTGATGCATGACCCAACAATTAGTATTGGAGGAAACAGGTTTTTATTTACAGGGGTGAAACCTCAGGGGTTGGGGGGGTAGGCTGAGAGCACTTCTGCTCAGAGCCCTACTCTCCCACGAGACCCAGAACTTCCCTTGCTCCCCACCATGGCTAGAAGCTAAAAACAAGCCCAGTAGTTCCCCATATTCTTATCTGTGCTTAACCCAGCTGTGCCAACAGTTCTCCATCTCCTCTAAAAAGTACAGTTGTGGGTTTTAAAGTTACCATCCTCTCGCAGCAGCTTTCCCCTTCAGGATCTGGGGTACATTGTCCTCAGCCTCCTTGTAATAGTCCAGGAAAACATGTGCCGTGTTCACTGGATCATGGTGAAGTCCAGGAAAGGCACAAGTCCCAAGAGAGTGCCCTTTCCATATGTCCCGAGTCCCAAGAGTCCAGATAGTCTCAGTCTGCGAGGCAGCAGGTCAGTATCTTGCAAGGCAGAGTCCTTGATGGCTTTGGAGTTGGCTAGATTGGGCACAATGAGAGCAGCCACTTGCTGTTCTCTCCCTTGTTACACCAGGCCGCATGGTGGAATCCTGACTACAAACTGCCCAGCTGCTGCATCATGGCTCTTCTCCCCTACACTCACTCACCTGCATGGCTTCTGTCTCACTATTGGCAGCATGGTTGAGTCACCCCCCCGTTTCAGACCACCCTTAGTTTAAATCCTGACCCAGAGCTTCCTACATGACCTCCTATGCAGCTCCTTTCAGAATAAGCTACATTTGCCAGTTTCCCTTATCATTTACATTCTTTTGGCTGCCATTTTTTGTTGGGGCCAGCATGACTGACTCAGTGACGCAGGGGGAAGCCCTCACAGCTACGTCACAAGTCGCCATGCATTCTAAAAGTCACATACACACCTTTTGCCCCCCCAGGGTTACAACTAAAAACTAGCTACTAACTTGCCATAGATATGCAGAGTATCTTAAGCCATATCATCCACTTCCCTGATTCCTCAGGTCCCAACCATGGGCTGTGGGAATTTTGGGAGGTGCTCACTCTGCTCCCCATTTCATGACAGCATGCCAGGGCAATTTCTGTAGCATGATAGTGGCCCCTTTTGGGACACAACTTGGTGGGAAACATAAAACTACCAAACCACAAATCTTTGGGGACTGTATGGTGGATTTAGTTCCTGTGTTTTGTTTTATATGATCTGAATTTCATACTTTGGAGAGAGTGATAGTCTTTGAAAGCATTTTGAATCCAATAGCATTATTTCTTCTGTCCAGGATAAAAATAGAGGACCAACCTGGTATATTAAGAAAATGATTATCCTAGAAGTTGAAAAATCTGGATTCTGTGATTGTTCTTGCGAAAACTTGGTGTTGTATGACATTTGGCCTAATGTATAATACAACATTTTAAAGCTTTAGGGAGATGATTGATTGATAGATGGATAGATAGATAGATAGATAATCTCACATTAAGTTCTCATCTCCATCAAGTGTTCTTTGATTCTTTATCATCCGTGTTACAAAAGGCATAGCCTCTATAAAACCCTTAATTGGAGTAAAGGAAGAAAATAGGATATTCATTGATTATGTGGAGCTTACAATGGTGAGCACTCTTGCTTTTCTTCATACTCTTCAAAGGAAATGGCAGATGATGGTAAATAGGGCAATGGTGTGCTGTTTTGATTTTGTACCTTTTAGGTGTCTTGTGCCATGCTTCATCTTTATACATTCTGGTCTCAGCTGTTTCTTTCTGGAATTATGAGTAAACAGAATAGGGAAAATGTGGGGGTGGAGGGACAAAGTAGAAGATGGAAAAAGAGTAAAAGGGGATAGAGAGGATGTGGGTGCTTCAGTAACTGTGGAAGTCAAATGAATTTTCCACTGTTGGTTGTACTCCTTTCCACTCTTCAGCTGACTGCTGTTTGCCCTCTCCCCACCGCATATTTTACAAGGAGGCAGAGTCAGACTTTTGTGGATTTTTCTGTTTCATTCCCTTCAGATTTAAAAACTATTCAGCTATATTCTGCTCTGAAAACAGATATCTGGAGGGCAATTCAAAATATTTACTTCATATTTTCTTGGAAATCCTCAAAAAAACAGGGAGGATTTCAGACCCCCATGATGATGAAACTCACCAGGATACACACATTTTTAAATGTTTGGTAGTTCATGTTTTTCCTTTTCTTGGTTCTACATTTTCTGTCTTTCAGTGACAGAATAACTTGGCAAAAAAAGAATTTTCTGTTGTACAGGATTTTCTGTTGCATTAATAAACTGTGTATTCTGGGAAAGGTTAGTTGAATCATAATATTAAGGGTTGGAAGAAATTTAAAATTTATCCATTGTGATTTTCAAATGATTTTGCTCAGAAGTCTTTTCCAAACATAATCTTATACGAAGACCCAATATATAAACTATATAAAAGCAATGGCTGTGTTTATCAGGTAGCTCCAGTCTGTGGTGTTTGGTCGATAATTTCATACCTGTCACCTCTATGAATCTCTAGAAGAACATTAGAAAATTGGGAGATTGCAGGAAAAGTCTTGGTTATGTAGGACTTCACGCATACTGCAGGACAGCCTTAACTCCTGCCCACTAGACGCCCCTACAGATTCCCAGTATATTCACTAGGGAACATTACTACCACCACTGGGGAGCACTAATCTGTAATCGTTCCCCTAGTAATCTTAACCAGTTCCAAGGTGTTGTAGACCATTGACGTAGTTATTGATAACTACAAACTTTTATCTCTAGCCCCAGCCTCTCTTTCTGAACTGTGGGTTTATAGAAGCAACTGCCTATTTAACATTTTTCCTGTGACATCCAATATACATTCAAACATAATGTATCTTAAATATCTCTTGTTTTTTTCCCCTCCAAAGCCTCTTCAACTTCTCATCTTTCCATCTCTGTAAAAGTTAGTGCTGTCTATTCAGTTGATTAAGTTAAAAACCTAACAGTGAATTGTAATTCATGTTTCCCCTGCCTGTCTTTTTTAATCCCACATCTAATTTATCAATAAATTCTATTAACTAAACAGAATTCTCAATTGCTCCATTTCTATTTCTAGTGTTTCCTGTCTAATTTAAGACACTATCTTTTCTCCTATTACCTATTCTCCACTCAGACACTAGTGTAATCTTAATACATATCATGCCACCACCCTCCTGAAAACATTTCAGTGGTTCCTGTGTGTTCTTAAAACTAAAACTCCTTATCATAATCTATAAAGGAGCTACAATGATCTCACTCCTGCCTACCTCTCCAACAGAATCTTTTAACACTCTCTCTAATGCTTGATCTTCTCAAGCTATAGTAATCTACCTTGTACTACTTGAGTATATGAAGCCCTCATCCCACCTTCTGATTTCATGGCTGTTCTTTGTACCCAGAATATTCTTCCCAGCAGAGTATAACAAATGCATTCTCATGGAAGGAAGAAAGAAAAGCAGAGAAACATTGATTGGTTGTCTCTCATACATGCCCCAGCCAGGAACTAAACCCGTAAACCAGGCTTGTGCCCTGACTGGTAATTAAACCAGTGACCTTTAGTTTTGCAGGACAACACCCGGTCTGCTGAGAAACACAGGTCAGGGTCATCTTGTTTCTTTATATGTTCATTTTCTTTGTTCTCCATTAGGCAGTATAAGTTCTCCAAGAGAGCTGTGTATTCATTGCTCTGTCTCCACTGTCTAGTACAGTGTCTGGATGAATGAATGTGCATGTATATACCAGGTTAGTATGGAAGTACATAGGAGGGTCATTTTTCCTGTCTAGGCACAAAGTGGGCAGACCTCTGGGGAGAGGGAGCAAATATACTGTGTATGAAGACTCAGAGGTTAACAAAAATGTATTATAGTTGAACATGACTAGAGTGTACAATGTGAGTATGAATTAGAGTTAGAAAGCTTTAGAGGGTAAATGCCAGAAAATGAAGTTTCTTTTATACTAGTTCAAGGGAAGCCATGGGGAACCATCAAAAGAATACATTTTTTGTACTGTTTTCAAAGTAATAAAAATTCCAGTTTTATGAAGATTAACCTGGCAGGTAGCTTGAGGTTCGATTGGAGGTTTTTGGACACCTTCTATTTATTAAGGCTTTGTCTGAACATGACCTTGATTATGTTAAGAAACTCAGTTTGCTTCCTGTTGGGGAGTGTTTGCTGTTCTCTAGACCCCTTTACACTAAAAGTTGTGGAGGATCCTGAAGAGCTTTTGTTTATGTGAGTTTTATTTTGTTGATATTTGCTATAATTAGAAATCAAAACAGACAAAATTTTAAATATGACTTCACTTAAAATTAACTATAATAATAAACTCATATTTTAGTATAAGTAAACTTTCTAGGAAAGATAAATATATTTTCTAAAACAAAGAATTGGTGAGAACAATGATATTTTATGTATTTGCGCATCTCATTAATGTCTGACTAACATAAGACATCTGGATTCTCTTCCATCTGCATTCAGTCTGTTGCAGTCCATTGTTTTGGATGAAATATATTAAGAAAACCTGCTTGCTTCAGCAGCACATATACTAAAATTGGAACGATACAGAGGAGATTAGCATGGCCCCTGTGCAAGGATGACACACAAGTTCATGAAGCATTCCATATTTTTATATAACCAGAGACACTGAAATTGAGATCAGGTTGACATGAACCAGAAGGGAGAGGGGAGGGAATTTCAGGGGAAAAGGTGAAGGGTTTGCAGGAACCAAGTATAAAGGACACATGGACAAAAACTGGATGGAGTCGTTAAGGCTTTCTAGATATACTATCATGTCATCTGCAAATAGTGACAGTTTTACTTCTCCCTCTATGATATAGATGCCTTTTCTCTCCCTTCCTCCCTCCCTCCTTCCCTCCCTCCCTTCCTCCCTTCCTTCCTTCCTTTCTTTATTGCCTAATTGCTCTGGCTAGAACTTCCATTACTGTGTTGAATAAAAACAGTGAAGTGGACAACCTTGTCTTATTCCTGATTTTGGAGGAAAGGCTTCAGCTTTTCACCATTAAGATATTAGCCATAGGATTGTCATATATGACCTCTATTATGTTGAGGTCCATTCCCTCTAAGCCAAATTTATTGAGATTTTTTATCATGAAAAGATGTTGAGTTCTCACATTCTTTTTCTGCCCCTATTGAGATGATTTTATGGTTATCAGACTTCATTTTGTTAATGTGTTGTATCACTATAACTGAGCAAACTAGGGCCTGTGCATGTGGCACCTTGATGCATGACCCAATAATTAGTGTTGGAGGAAACAAGTTTTTATTTACAGGATTCCAACCTCGAGGGGCCTGGGGGCACTCCAGCTGAGAGCTGCATTCTCCCATGAGACCCAGCACTTCACTTGCTCCCTACCATACTACAAGCCAAAACCAAGTCCAATAGTTCCCCAAATCCTTATCTGTTCTTAAGCCAGCTGTGCAAACAGTTCTCCATCCCCTCTGGAATGTGCACTTGTGGGTTTCAGAGTCACCATCCACTCACGGCAGCTGTCTCCTTCAGGATCTGGGGTATGTTGTCCTCAGCTTCCATGTAACAGCCTGGGAAAATATGTGCAATGTTGCACTGGATTATGGTGAAGTCCAAGAGAACACACATCCCCAAGACAGTGGCTTCTCTGTATGTCCTTCAGAGAAACTGCACTCAGCATTCCCCAGTCACAGTTCAGCATTCCAGCCATCTCCCTCTAGTCTGTGTTTGGTTCTGCAGGTTCTCATAATTCCCAGCCCCATCAGCTCACTCCTTACTTTCTTTCAGACCGCATGCCTACTGCTACCTCTCTTCTCCCATGGTGAACTAACTCCTTCCACATGGCTACCTCCCTGTCAAAACTTCATGGCTGCATCTTTCTTTCTCACATGGTGAACCACCCCTGTTCTTTCTCCACCCACTCTTATTTTAAATCCTGACCCAGAGCTGCTTGCGTGACCTCATCTCCAGCTCCTCCCACAAAGTGCTACCTTTACCAGTTCCCCTGTGTCTTTTTACCTTCTTATGGCTGCCACCTTTAGTCAGGGCAGAAGTACCCCATGACGTGGGAGCCTCTGCTTCCTGCCACTTGAGCAGACACAGTAGAAGTTTCCCCTGCTATGTTATTTCAGTCGTGTACTCCTTTTGCCCTGGGGCAGCAGCCCACTTCCTTGAAGGAAAAACAGGCTATCCACTTGCCATTGTAATGCAAAGTATCTTTTTAAAAAGTATCATCTCCTTCTCCTAGCCCCCAACCATGGGCTGTGGGGAATTTTAGGGGGTCCTCACTCTGTACCCTGTTGCATCACTTTGATTGGTTTGTGGATGTTGAACTGTCTTTACATCCCTGGAATTAATCACGCTTGACCATGGTGTATAATCTCTTGAGTGTGTTGTTTAATTTGGTTTACTAATATTTGTTAAGGATTTTTACATATTTGGTTCATCATGAATATTGATCTGTATTTATTTTTTCTTGTCTTTGTCTAGCTTTGGTATTTTCAAGGTAATGCTGCCCTCTAAAAATGAATTTGGAAGTGTTCCCTCATTTATTTATATATTTTGAAGAGTTTGAGTAAATTGGTATTAGTCCTTCCTTAAATATTTAGTAGAATTTAAGAGTGAAGCCATTTGTTCCTGGAGTGTTCTTTGTTGGGAGGTTTTTGATTACTGATTCAATCTCCTTACTAGTAATGGGTTTGTTCAGATTTTTTATTTCTTCTTGATTCGGTGTGGGCCAGTTGTATGTTTGTAGGAATTTCAGCTGTGTCTCTTTTTTTCTTGCTAGGTCTAGCTAATGGTTTGTCTGTTTTGTTTATCTTTTTTAAAAAAATCAGCTCTTAGCTTCATTGATCTCTTCTGTTGTCTTTTTAGTTTCTATTTTTTGTGTTCAATATAATTATTATTTTTTAAATACATTTTATTAATTATGTTATTACAGTTGTCCCATCCCTCTCTTTATTCCCCTCCTCGCTAACCTCTCCTCCCACCCGTATTTCCCTTCTTTAGTTCGTGTTCATGGGTCGTACATATAAGTTCTTTGGCTTCTCCATTTCCTATGCTATTCTTAACCTCGCCCTGTCTATTTTGTACCTACCATTTACGCTTCTTATTCCCTGTACCTTTTCCCCCATTCTCCCCTCTCCCCTCCCTGTTGATAACCCTCCATGTGATCTCCATTTCTGTGATTCTGTTCCTGTTCTAGTTGTTTGCTTAGTGTGTTTTTTCCTTTTTTTATTTTTAGGTTCAGTTGTTGACAGTTGTGACTTTGTTGTCATTTCACTGTTCATATTTTCAATCGTCTTCTTTTTCTCAGATAAGCCCCTTTAACATTTCATATAATAAGGGCTTGGTGATGATGAACACTTTATCTTATCTGGGAAGCATTTTATCTGTCCTTCCATTCTAAATGAAAGCTTTGCTGCATAGAGTAATCTTGTTTGTAGGTCCTTGCCTTTCATGACTGTTTTTATTTTACTTGGATAACTTCCACTTGTACTAACTTTGGGCTCAGCTTGTTCTTCTTAGAAAAGTAATGTAATGTTCTGGTGCTCAGGTTAACAGTTACCTTTGGGGAGGGAAGAGGAATTACTGAGGGAGGGACACTAGAGTCTTGGCAGATCTTGTGGCTCTTCTATCTTATGATGTGGGTAGTAGCCCCATTGGCATTTATTTTGTGACAAATCATCAAGCTGTGCATTTTCTGTACTTTTCTTCATGTGTATTGTATACACTACAATAGAAAAATTAGAGAAAAAAGGTAACATTAGCAGGCTTTTAGTAGTATTTTAGTAAACACTTTTAGTAGAACACATACCATTGTGTCTTGTAAGTAAATTATCAATTTTTAAAGTGCCTTAAACCTTGCTAACTCCTGCTTCAAAAACTGCCTTTTTAAGAGTTTATCGTTTAGAAATTGAATTTTTTTGTTTATATCCAGTGAGATTATAGTCTTCATTGCTAGTCTATTATGCTTCAAAGCTCCTAATAAGGAGTGTTTTAGATAATATAGTGATAATTAAGTAAGCCCTGTTCCTTAGTGTTTATTTAATTACTGGTTTTATCATCTAATTCTGAAGCCTCTGGGCACATTTACAAAGTGTAAGATAAATTAAAAAAAACAACAACAACCTACATTTCTATTTCTGAGTCTCATCTTTGCAGTAAAGAAGCCAGAGTGAAGATCAAGTTGTACCCTATATGAATACAAACAACCTCCTCAGCTTGCTGGTCCCACCTGTTTCTGTCTGAGTTCTTTATCTCACTTATGTTTGCTGAGACTGATAGGAATGAGATCATTTCTTTTGGCAAATGAATGATATAGCATATGGATCATAGAAATCCATATGCTGGTTGTTTTTTTTTTTTTTTTAAAAAACAGACTTTTTTAGAGCAGTTTTTAGGATGACAGCAAAACGGAGCAAAGATGTAAATATTTCTCATGTACCCTACCCCCCACACATACTTAGCTTCCCCCATTATCCACCTCCCACACCAGAGATTGCGGCTGCAACAAATGTTACAATTGATTATCCTACATCAAGGGTGTGGAACTTATTTTCACCAGGGGCCACATCAGCCTTGTGGTTGCCTTCAAAGGGCCAAATGTAATTTTAGGACTGTATAAATGTAACTACTCCTTAACTAGGGGCAAGGAGCTCGGCGCTGCCGCCAGGTAGAAACAAGGTACCGGGCCAGATAAAACAAGGTGGAGGGCCAGATTTGGCCCCCAGGCTTTGTGTTTGCCACCTGTGCCCTATACTGATGCAGCATTATCACCTAAAGTCCATGGTTTACATTAGGGCTCGCTCTCTGTGTTGTGCATTCTATAGGTTTGGGCAAATATATAATGGCACGTACCCACTATCGTAGTGTCATACAGAATAGCTTCACTGCTCTAGACACCCTCTATTCATCCCTCTCTTCCCAGCCTCTGGCAGCCTCTGATCTTTTTATTGTCTCCATAGTTTTGCCTTTTCCAGAAAGTCATATACAGTTGACCGTTGAACAATGTGAGGGTCAGGGGTGCTGACCCACCACACAGTTGTTTGAAAATCTGCATGTAACTTAAGTCCACCCTCCGCATGCATGGGCGGATTCCCATCTGTGAAGGAAAATACAGTTGACCCTTGAACAACACAGGTAAGAGTCCATGTATAAGTCGATCCTCGAAGTTCAAGAGTCAACTGTAGCTAGAGTCATGTGGTATGCAGCCTTTTTCAAATTGGCTTCTTTCACTTGGCAATATGCATTTGTTTCCTCCATGTCTTTTCATGGATTGATAGCTCATTTCTTTTCTTTTTAGTACTGAATAATACTTCATTATATGGGTGTACCATAATTTATTTTTCCATTCACCTACTGAAGGACATCTTAGTTGCTTCCAAGTTTTGACAATTGTGAATAAAGCTGCTATACACACCTGGGTGGACTCCAGCTCCTTTGGGTAAATACCAAAGATTGTCATTGCTGGGTATTAGGTCAAGAGTATATTTAGTTTTATAAGAAAGCGCCAAACTGTCTTCCAGAGTAGCTGTACCATTTTGCATTCCTACTAGAAATGAATGAGAGTTTCTATTGCTGCATATCCTCGACAGCATTTGGTGTTGTAAGTGTCCTGTATTTTCACCATTCTAATAGGTTTGTAGTAGTGTCGACTTGCTTTTAAGTGTACTTGGCCAGGATACTGCTTTTTAGCCTTTTTCGTGGATCACATAGTTTGTGCACACACAACCCCACCTGCAGCCATTGAAATGAACAGCAGTTGGCTCTTTCAGAACCTGCGAGCCAGTCATCTTTGGAACGTTAGTACACCTAAAGGAGCAAGAAACTTGGGGGAAGTTCTGTAAGTTCCTTCCAACTGTTAACAAACTAACCTGAATAATGAGTGAATAAATTAGGACTTGGCTATGTAACCCCTCCAGACATTCACAAGTTTCAAAACCTCTTAGGATGAAAGCTTCATATTAAACCTCTTTTGTTTCATGGTGTTAAATCATGAAATTAAAAAATATTGTACTTCCTTGGGTATGTTATTTCTTATTCATTACTGTAACCCTGCATTTAGCCTCATACCTGTAACATGGTAGTCACTGAGATATTTGTTCAGTTGAAAAATGAATTGAAGAATGGCCTGGAAATATGGGAGATATCTACATTTGAGATGAAACACAAATTTATTTCTCAGTGGAGAAAGCTTGGAAAGTCTTCATTCATATTAATAACTCTAAGGAATACAGTAATCAAAAAACTTGAAAAACCAGAAATTAAAATATACTGTAAAGTCCCTAAATTAAAGTAGTATGGTATTG
This sequence comes from Phyllostomus discolor, assembly GCF_004126475.2. Taxonomy (NCBI): domain Eukaryota; kingdom Metazoa; phylum Chordata; class Mammalia; order Chiroptera; family Phyllostomidae; genus Phyllostomus; species Phyllostomus discolor. The sequence continues at coordinate 116,850,135 of NC_040908.2, forward strand.
GTGCACAAATAAACCAATGGGAGACAACTAAAAGCTCAGAAATAGATCCAAGTTTGTCTGGATATATATAAAGGTAGTATCTCAACTCACTGAGGTAGGTGGTGCTAGGTCAGCTTGGTAGCCATATAATTGTATCGACCAGGAATAAGTTGAAGAATTTTTACTTACATTGTGGCAGGTAGAGTGATGTAAACACATTGTGTTTTTTTCCTGTGGAACTTCAGGATAATGATGCTGTGGTAATTTCTGGGATTTCTAGCATATCAGTAGTAATTTCTGTAATTCTTAAAATTATGGTGAATAATTTGTGTACTCTTATCCAATCTTTAACATATATCTTTCAACCCCTGAGTATTTTCTCTCATTTGGGAGAAATAGTAGAATATAAAGAATATAAAGTATAAAGATATTTTTAAAGTACTGTACTGGAATACATATTTGGAATCAGAGCCTTTGTTCATTGTGAAAAATCTTTCTGAACATAAACCATCAAGAATGCTTCTTATCTCATTACTTGCACCATACTTACTGATTTTTGTCATTGTGGTGTTTTGATGGTACATAAAATACTTTCATTTTTGCTTTATTATGTTATCTTGTTTTCTTTAAGATACAGAGAAATCTATTCATTTGGAAAGTTCTCTTTTTTTAATTTTATTTTAATCATTGTTCAAATACAGTTTTCTCCCTTTTACTCCCAATCCAGCCCCCCCTCCCAACCTTCCCCACTTCCCTCCCATTACCACCCTCCCCCTAGAAAGTTCATTTTTAAGTGGGTTATTTTGGATCGTAGATCTCATTTTCCCTTACAGAAATAGGTAATAATTACATTCACATGGCAGCCATAGACTATTTAATGCATCAGATATGTGAAATACAGCAACTGTTCATGAAAATGTATAGAACACTAGTAAGTAAACAAAACAAGAACAGTGGAACTGAATAAGAAACAGTTTATTTCATGCATAGGAGAATGAAAAGTATTGACACAGGGATCATACAATACTATGCTGTACATTTTTAAGAGCTATAAATATTGATCTGTAGTTTTTAAATAATTTTAAACATACTAAAAAGTATCAAGAATAATACAGTAAACCAAATGCCATCACCCAGCTCAATATTTTGCTTCAGAAATGTTTTAAAATAAGTGAAACGTGGCATTTTTAGGGTAATGTTGATTTTTACTTTAAAGTTTATAGCTCTTATAGTGCTTGATGTAGGTCTGGGTCATTTTGCACTTGCAAGCATAAAGAAAGAAGGAAATAAAGAAGCTGTCCCAGAGGTGTCTTGGGTGATTTGTTAGAGAGCAGAAGGGTTGTAGAGAATATATATCAATATATGCTTCTTTGGAACTGAGTGAGCCATATCCTTGAGAAAGCAGAAGATGAAATTAAAGATATATATATATAATCTTCAGAATTAGGATGGATGTCAGAATTAGGTAGATGGTGTTGGGAAATTGGACAAAAGAATGAAGATGTCTTATACATTTAGCCAAAAACTGTATATAATTAATTAGGGTATCTATAAATTATGTGTTCATTGGAAATACATTCTCTACATTTTGCATTTTTTAAAACTTCTTGGAGGTGTTAAGATGATTGGTGATATTAAAGAAAAACCACAGAAAAATACCTATTTGCAGCTCTGCTAGAAAAGTAGTAGAAAACTAATAAAAGCAGTATAGTTATAAAAGTTAACATAAGAAATAATTCCTTTCTGTTATACTACCTGCTTATCAATACCTATGTTTGTAAACAAACATGACACTAGTAGTGCACTTGTAGACCAGCAAAGCTCTGACACTTTGCTAGCAGCTCTTATGGCTCAATGTGCCACACATGCTTTTTGTGCTTTCCTTGCTTGTTCATCAGACTTTGTCTCCTCTGATCCCTGATTGCTAGCCCCCTCTGCTCACACTTAACATCACTCTTTTGGTCAACAAGCGTTTATGGAACAGTCACTTGTCTTTGGCACTGGGCTGGGCACTTAGCATACCGAGATGTATAAACTTGATCTCTGATAAAAAAAAACTCAATATCATTTGGCCTTCTCTTCTCTTGGCCTGTCCCAACTATTGAATTTTAATTCAACATTTTCATTTTAAGTAGTACAGTGTTGGATTTTTCTGACAACCTAAGTTCTCCCTGGTATTTGACTTTGTTCTATACTTTGTTCGTGGCTTTCTGATTTTTCTGTTGATGCTGATCAAAGGAATCCATGCTTCTATACAACAAAAGATAAAATTGTCACTGTTTATATGATAAAGAATACACAGAGAATAAAACCAGTAGAGTGTTTACTTTGAGTACTTGCTGATAATGCCTCAGAATTCAACTTTTTAAAATGTTACTTTAAACTTATTTTTTGAATAGGCATTGTAGTTTGTAGTTCAGAAGGTAGCACTTAACAGTGCAGAAGGATTCCATCCCACTTTCGTTCCCTGGTGATCTAGTCCCTTCCCCAGAGCTGACCATTGCTAACTATGCTGGCCAATCCTGAAAGGAGTGTGGCAGCGTCCCCACTGTGCGCTGGAGAAGAACGAGCAGTCTGCTCTTGTTGGGCGCGTTCTACCATTTTAGAGATTCCTCTTCATTTGGCACTTTTTGGTCACTATAAACTCATGACTATTTTCCAGTTTCCCATAGTTGATTCTGATGATTTTTACTCATTTTTTGAAGTTTCTCTGTGGAGGGGCAGACCTTCAGAACTACCTGTCCCATCATTTTTGTTGATATGACTCTCAGCAATTACTTTTTAAAACAAATATTTTATAATATTCCTTTAGTATTCTAAAATAAAATGTATAGGTAGTATAACTTAATACACACAAGTTTTTTTTAAAAAAATTAATGTAATACATTAATTGTAATATAAAAGAGAAATAAAGGAAGTAATTCATTAAAAAGTAGTATGAATTTCACTGTGTAAACATCACATATGACATTGGAAGGCATAATGAAGTAGTGATATGTTTGTACCTATTCAAATATAAGTTAGATTTAAGAGGTATAAAAAGGTCAGATTCCGTTTTGTACAAATCCAAGTAATGAAAGGCTAAAATCTACTCATAAAAGCTAGAATTTTTTATATGTACAAGAAGAGAGAAGTTGGAATAAAACTCCAGCACAAATTATAGACTAAAAAGGTGAAGGAGAGGAGAAAATATAATATTCATATGTATGGGGTCTTATTTGAAATATAATTATTTAGTAAATAATAAAGAAATATCAGAGAATATATCTTTTATTTTGAAGTCCTAACATGTGTCAAGTCAAATCATTCAGTCTTGAATATTTAAGTCCTTGGAAACAATATTTTTTCAGTGATAATGGGATTTTAAAGATGGATTTTGAAAAGGAGCAATAGCACACTTAAAACATATAATTTTATTAACCAATATCACCCCAATAAATTTAATTTATAAAAATAAACTGATGAATATTTGAAATAAATCTAAAATTTGGTGCATTTAATATCATTATATTATCATTATTAAAAAAGCAATGACAGAACATTTAAAATCAATATCAAAGTAGATTTGAAAAATAATAGCCAATTATAAAATAAGTGAATGATTCCAGGTGGTAATTTTTACACTAGATTTCTCATTAACACACATGCATATCTGTATATGATATGCAGTGTTTTTAAACCAACCAGTGGAATTAAATATGATACCTTCCTTTCATGTGTTTCTATAATTACTGCATTTTTAGGACTATAAGATGCACTGGACCATAAGACGCACCTAGGTTTTAGAGGAGGAAAAGGAAAAAAAATTTTTGAAGCAAAAATGTAAAATATTTAATAACAAATAACATAATATCTCACCAATGTAAATATAAATAACCTACATTTACTAGACAGGTAAGCTACATTCGGACTATACGATGCACCCCCCTGTCCTCCCAAATTTGGGGAGGGGTGTCTTATAGTCCAAAAAATATGGTAACTGTTTGAGTTAATATGGTAACTCTCTTAAAAGGAGTCTTACATCCTCTATTGCGTATTTAAAATTGACTTATTTTTTATGGTAACTGTACCATTACAGTAGAACACTTTCAAATAAATACACAATTTGAAATACAGTAGTTAGTAAATTAGCTGGCTTCTTTCCAAAAAAATTGGTGTAATAGTCATAACTTGATTCAGGAACTTTCTTAATTATACTATTTAAATTGTGTTTGACCTCCAAATAATTTTTTAGCTTAACTGTTACAAATGTTGATTAGCTTGTTGACTACCCATTTTAAATGGAATAATTACTCTATCGATATTATAAGTTCATAAAGATTTTTAAATCTAATTACTTATCATGTATTTTAAAGGTAGGGTCCCACTCTTACCTCCTCGTAGTAGTGACAATTAAATGAAATAATGTGTTTAAAAGTTTATAATGTGTTTATAAAAATCTGTATTAAGAGCATTATTATTAATAGTAATAACAGTTCTAGAGCTATTCCCTTAAGAAATTAAATCTTAATCATGAGTCGGAATTTTAAGAAATTCTATAATTATTCACATTTAAAGTTTTTAATTCATAATCTTTTGCCTCAATCAGAATCACTTTTTAGGGAGAAATTTTTTTGTGACTAAAGTACTTTTTCATTTGGTTTTTGTATATTTGGAAAATATGGAGCAAACTTCTTTGACCTAAGCACTTCACAAGCAACCATTTTTCTCTTAGGTGTGTGCTGAGAACTGCCTTTGTTTTCATGAGAATGACCTGGCCTCACATTGTTTAATTGCATTATGATTTTTAGTTGTGGCACATTTGTGAGTGTGAAAAGTGATCAAAGCATGTAATAGCTTTTTGTGATTTGTGGTTTTCATTTGCAGCCTTCAAGCAAAATAAAGGTACCTGAAGAGAATTTCTTCGATGTTCCTGCTTTCTTAACTGTCTCAGGACAACTTCACCTAGAAGTGATGTCAGGGTACAGAATTTTCTTTTCTCTTTTGCTTTAACGTACTACTGATTATGGGTTGGTTGAGTGAGAGTGAAATAACACTTCCTTTCCCAATGCTAAAACCTAAAAATTGAAATTTGTGTTTTATTAGTCCACTTGAATTCACCAAAAGTATATTTAGATTGACATGATGATCTTACTTTTTAAGAATCACATTAGTCTGGACTTCTTTTTTTTTTAATTATTTTTTAACAATTTTTTGCATTTTTTTAAATTTTAATCATTGTTCAAGTACAGTTTTCTCCCTTTTACTCCCTAGTCTGGACATCTTAGTGAAAAAATGTAACACTGGAAATATGAAACTACAATTTTTAAAATTTTACTATATTTTTAATAATGAAAATTTAAGTATAATTAATCATGTTATGAAAATAAAGTTATAGTTCATGCCTGAACCAGGATGAAATGGGATTAGCCCATTTCATTAAAAAAACGGAAGGTAGGCCCTGGTTGGCATAGCTCAGTGGATTGAGCGCAGGCTGCGAACCAAAGTATCAAAGGTTCGATTCCCAGCCAGGGCACATGCCTGGGTTGCAGGTCACGGCCCCCAGCAACCGCACATTCATGTTTCTCTTTCTCTCTCTTTATCCCTCCCCTCCCTCTATAAAAATAAATAAATAAATCTTTAAAAAAAAGAAGAAAGGTACTTTAAATGATTGGTTTACATGAAGAGAATTAACCAACAAAGTCATCATGAGAGACATGCGAGAAATTAGAAAGTCCTAGACATCAGATCACATTAATTTTAGTGACTCTTAAATCTCTGGAAAGGCTCTATACCCCTTCCAGTCCAGCTTCCCTTTTCTTTTTCTTTTATTTATTGTTTTGAGAGAGAGAAGGCTTTGTTGTTCTACTTATCTATACATTCGTGGTTGTTTCTTGTATGTGCCCTGACCGGGGATGAACCCACAGCCTCCGTGTCTTGGGCAATGCTCTGACCACTGAGGTAGCCCGCCAGGGCTCCAACTTTTCTTTAAAACAAGGAATTGGATAGGAAGATTTTTAAAGTCCTGCCTAAATACTAGGTTCTGTGATTTGGGGAGTAATTTCTTAATGCTGACTCAACAAGTACTGAGTCTCTTTTATGCATCTTCGTTTTCTCATATAGAGATTGAGACTTAAAAATCTCTTGAAGAAATGGCTCCAGTGAAAACAAGGGAATCTCTATATGCTTCCCATTGTTCTTAATATATACAGGTGGGAAAACCTAGGGGAAGTATAATAGAATAGTGTTCATGTTCTTTTTTTTTTTTAACATACCAGTCAGTACTTTACTCAGGATGGGAAAGTCAATGGTGGAATAAAAATGGTCTTCAAAGTAACATATACTTTACTTAGATTCTTTCTGATTTATCTTTGAAGCAGAAATATGTTATTTGACAATTTTAATAACCAAATAATTGATAATATTATTAAAATACTATACAGAAAATCTATCATCATAAAGGCCCTGTGAGATTGTAGGATCTGCAGAGCTGTGTGAGGGCAGGGCCTTGTCAGGCATGTCATGGAAAGCACCTAATGCCTGACAAAGTGTAGATTTTTTAAAATTTTAATATAAATTATTTTTATCCCTTCACCCACCCTCCCCTTTGGCAACCGTCAGCTTATTTTATATATCTATAGGTCTGTTTCTGTTTTGTTTATTTGTTTTATTTTTTTTAGATTTCATATATAAGTAAAATGATATAGTATTTGTCTTTTTCTGTTTGACTCATTTTACTTATCATAACACCCTCTAGGTCCATCCATGTTGTCATAAATGACAAGGTTTCATTTGGTTTTATTGCCAAGTAATATTTCATTGTGTGTATTATACAGGGGTGGGCAAAATTAGGTTTCTTATTTTAAGTATGTGAATCAAAGTTTATTCTTGTATCATTATTTATTAATTATTATAAATCTACTTCATTAATTACTGTAAATCTACTTTTGCCCACCCCTGTTATATCACCTCTTATTTATCCATTTATTGATGGATAGCTACATTGCTTCCATATTTTGGTTATTATTAGTAATGCTGCAATGAACATAGGGATGCAAGTATCTTTTCAAATTAGTGTTTTCATTTTCTTTGGGTAAGTACCCATAAGTGGAATTTCTTTGGGTAAGTACCCATAAGTGGAATTATGGCAGGTCTGTTTTTAACTATTTGAGGAATCTCCATAATGTTTTCTGTAGTGGCTGTACTAATTTACAGTGCTACCCACAGTGTATGAGGGTTCCCTTTCTCCACATCTCTGCCAACACTTGATGTTTGCTGATTTATTAATAATAGCCATTCTGACTGGTGTGACATGATATCTCATTGTGGTTTTAATTTGCATTTCCTGATGATTAGTGATGTTGAGCATCTTTTCATATGTCTGTTGGTCATCTGTATGTTCTCTTTAGAGAAATGTCTGTTCAGGTCCTCTGCCCATTTTTTAATTGGATTATTTGAAGTTTTTATTTGTTTGTTTTGGTGTTAAGCTGTATGAACTCTTTATATATTTTTAATATTAACTTCTCATTGAATGTATCATTGGTGAATATCTTCTCCCATTCACTAGGAAGTCTTTTTTGTTTTGTTGATGGTTTCCTTCACTGTGTAGAAACTTTTTAGTTTGATGCAGACCCATTTATTTATTTTTTCTTTTGTTTTCCTTGCTCAGCAGACATAGCCAAAGAGTTATTGCAAAGAGTGATGTCAGAGAGTTTATTGCCTATCTTTTCTTCTGGGTGTTTGGTGGTTTGAGGTCTCACATTTAAATCTTTAATTCATTTTGAGTTTATTTTTGTATATGGTCTAAGAAAGTGGTCTAATTTCATTTTTTTCATGAGTCTGTCCAGTTTTCCCAACACCACTTGTTGAAAAGACTATCTTAACCCCATTATGTATCCTTCCCTCCAGTAATTGACCAGTTTCTTATGCCTGTCAAAGTGTAATTTTAAAAACTAAAATATGACTCATTCAAATAGTAAGTTAACATGTATCAAGTATTTTATTTTTTAATTACTAAGGGAATAAATAAAATAGTAAGGCTAGTTCAGAGAGTATTTGAACTGTGTATTCATAGACAATTTTATAAAGGAAATTTAGAATAAGATTGCTAGGTTAGTTACAAATTGGTTAATGTCCTACAGACCAGTAAACACTGACCTTTGGAATTTTGTGTTCTGACAAATTATTTACAATTCTACTGGACAAAATCTATAAATTCACATGTAACTTTTGTTAATCTGGGATATTTCATTCAATAAAAATAGAATAATTGAGCAAGTACCTTCCTCTAAGTAATTAAATAACCTCTGAGTGGGTTATTTAATATGGGTCTGTGTCTCCAAATTATTGAAAGCACATGCTATCTACCTTTTGGCCTTATATCCAAGTTTTGGATAGCCTTGTTTTAACAGCCTTTCAATACTCATTTGTTTTATCTATAAAGTTGTTTTATCTATAAAGTTATCTAACTTCCCCTCATATTTCATAATACATGAAAGATGTAAATTTATGAAATGTTGGTTTCTCTATTATAGTATCACTAGTGGATTAAATATGTTCCCTCTTTCCCAGTAAAGTGCAGTGAAGCACAGAACACAGTGTACAGTGAAACTTGACAGAAGATTAAATTGGCAGAATATGAGGTTTTTGTATTTTTTAATGTGTTATGGAGTGTTTCTAATAATGTCAGTCAAATGTTCCTAGTTTAATATGCATATTTTTAGGACTATTAATATATGGTACATCATGTCTCAGATTAATGCAATATTTAATCTCTGATAAGAAATTGTTAGTTTTCTTTCCCTTAGCTTTGTTTTTCTTGAATTTTATTTAGTAGACTTTTAAAGTAGAGTAAATGGTAGTTAAATTTAAAAGGTTAACATTTTCCAAACGGATATCCGTGTCGGTTTAGTGGGTTTATGGCCCCATTTTAAAAGTTAATTTTGTTGTTTTTATATAGACTTTCTATTTTTAAATAAATTTTTAAAAGATTTTATTTATTTATCTTTAGAGAGATGGGAAGGGAGGGAGTAGGAGAGGGAGAGAAACATCGATGTGTGAGAGATACATTGACCGATTGCCTTTCACATGCCCCCAACCAGAGACCTGACTCACAACCCAGGCATGTGCCTTGATGGGAATCGAACCAGCCACCCTTTGATTCACAAGCTGGTGATCAATCCACTGAGCCACACCAGCCAGGGCTATTGTTGAATAATTTTTAAATATAGGAAAGTTACAAAGATAGTGCAAACTTTTTATTATACCTCTTACCCAGTTTCTCATAGGTAACATCTTACATTACATGGTACATTTGTCACAACTAAGAACCCAGTATTAGTACATTACTAGTAACTAATTTGGATTTCACCAGTTTCCCATCAGTGCCTTTTTTGTTTTCCAGGATCCAGTTCAGGGCACCATGTTACATTTAGTTGTTATACTTGCCCACTGTCTTCTAGTCTGGAACATTTTTTTAGTCTTTCCTTGTTTCTCATGACTTGCAAAATATGTCCCAATCTGGATTTGTTTTTCTCATGATCAGACTGGAGTTGTACGGATTTGGGGGAAGAACACGACAGAGGCAAAATGTTCTTCTCATCACATCATGTCAGGGGATATATGATATCCATGTGGTGATACTTAGTTTGATTATTCGGATAAGGTGGTATTTTCCAAATTTCTCCACTGAAAATGTATCTTTTTGTCCCTTTCTCTGCTCTATTCTTTGGAAGTAAGTCACTAAGCCTAGCCCATTCTCACTGGAGGTGGAAATAAGGACTGGAAAGGGGGTGATCGAATTAAACACCACCTCCAAGGAGTGGGAGTATTCAGAATTCTTCCGTAAGGAAGATTTGTTGTCTCTTTACCTTTGTATGTTCATTTATGTCAGGATGGACTTATATATATTTATTTTATAGTTTGGGTTATACTTCAGTTCTGTGTTACTTATTTTGTTGCTCAAACTGTTTCAGTTTTATAGCTGTTGGGAACTCTTCCAGGTTGACTCTTATACCCCTCTGACCTGCCCCTGTCCTTTTGTTTTTTGAGTATTTCCTTATTCTCTGGTATTGTAAGAACACCCCAGATTGATTGATTGGTTTATACATTTGTTTGTTTGTTTTTTATGATTAATGAACCTATACTGACACATTATCATCATTAAAAGTCCATAGTTTACATCCAGGTTCACCCTTGGTATTGTATATCCTATAGGTTTGGACAAATGTATAATGACATATATCCATCAGTATAGTATTGTATAGAATAGTTTCACAGCTCTAAAAGCACTCTGTGTTCCTCTTTTTCATCCTTCCCTCCCTCCTAACCCCTGGCAACCACTTATCTTTTTACCATCTCCAAAGTTTTGCCTTTTCCAGAATGTCATGTAATTGGAATCATACAATATATAGTCTTTTCAGATTGGCTTCTTTCACGTAGTGATATTCATTTAAGTTTCCTCCATGTCTTTTCATATCTTGAGAGCTCATTTCTTTTTAGCACTGAATAATATTTCATTATCTATATATATTATACCACAGTTTATCCATTCACTTACTGAAGGACATCTTGGTTGCTTTCGAGTTTTGGCAATATCCCAGACTTATTTTTAAATTTTCCCTACTCTGGCCCTAGAGTCAGACATTTATCCAAAGAGCCCTGGTTTCTTTTATGAGAAAATAGTAAACAGGAACCAAAATTTAGTCACTGGGTATTTTGCTACTATGGGGGGATTACTGTTTCCAAGTCTTCTCAGCACACAGATCTATAATATGGTTTTTATTTTATTTTTTTCATCACTAATAGGATTTCTTGTCACCATTAAACGTCTGAATTTTAAACAGACTCTTGGACTGGGGGCTCATCTCCATCAGCTCGTTCAACTTCAGCACCCATCTCACCCCCAGGAGCTTTTCCAGAACTACTCCCTTTATCACGAAGCTCCAACAAGAGTTTTCCCAGTTCAAACTTGGGCTTCTTCGATATTTTGAATTTTCTGACAAGGACATCATGGAGCAGATAAACAGATTGGCAGGCCTTTTCTGTGTCTATAATATGGTGGCATCTGAATCAGTTTAGTGTCCACTTCTTTCAAGTCGTTTGTCAGCAGGCATCTCTCAGGACATGATTCTCATCATCATCTTCTGGATTTAGCAGACCTGTTGGTGCTGAGCATAAGAGGTCCTCTGAATCTGATTGTTGTGGTTTTTAGTAAAACAAACAACGAATAAACAAAGCAAATAACCACTGGTTCCCTGACATCAACATGAGCTTCAATCATGGTCTGCCATTTTTTGACCATGGAGCACATTTTGTCACAGGTAAGATCCACACCATGGAAATTAGGCAGTTTTTGCCATGAACATCCTAACAATTAGCTTAAATTTACTAAATGCAACTTCATAGTTCTATAGATCAGCTGGGCTTACTTCTAAAACACAACCACCAGATGCAATTTTAGCTCACTGGGTTCTCATGACTAGAGGTTTTCCAATATTTCTTATATTGAACATAGCAGGTACTTTTACATCATAGCAGTCTGTCTTAGAAAATGGATGGACCACTTCCTTGTTGGCTCCCTTTTTGCCACCTTTCATAAGGTGCTTATTCTTGCTGACCTCCATGGTGCTGCTCAGAGAGCTAAAAAGCTACAATTTTTTTAAGTAAGTGTTTTTATTATATTCTGCCTACAAATATAATTTATATTCTTTTATTCTGAGAGAATGCAAAATGTTCTAAATTGCAAAACCTACAATTAAGAAATGTCATCTAATAAAAATTTTCATTTCTTATCAGTTAAAGCCAGAATTGGAGGAAAACTTAGTTTTTTATCATTTTGTTGTTGTTGTTAGTTATGTTTTGTTTATTTTGGCATTTTGTTACAGGTGTTTTTTCCTTATTAGGGATTTTTTTTACTAAGCTCTGAAGTCAAGCCTGTTTCAAGATAAAACTGATGCTTTTCTTTTAAGCATTGCTGTTGGAAATATAAATAGGCATGGCTCTCTGGAGAAATACCTTTTCATCAAGAATTTCATATCTAGGAATTTTTCTTAAGGAAATGTTCTGGCAATTCTGTCAAGATGTGTAAACAAAAATGTTAAAAGCAACTTTCTTTATACTGATGAAAAATTACTAACAACCTAAATGGCTGTTTAACAAGATTTGTTAATTCTCAGTATACCTAGAAAATAGTCATCATCTACCATCTAGGGTAATGGACCTTATTCCTTTGGTTTTTTAAATCCTCACTTGAGGATATGTTTATTGATTTTAGAGAGGAGAGAGGAAGGGGAGGCAGCAGAGAGAGAGATGGAAGAAGAGAGAAACATTGATGTGATAGGGAAACATGGATCAATGGCCTCCCGTACAAGCTCTGACTGGGAATTGACCCTGCAACCTAGATATGTGTCCTGACCAGGAGTCAACCCACAGCCTTTTCACATACGATGACACTCCAGCCAACAGAGAGCCACCCAGTCAGGGCTGGACCTTAGTCTTTTTTATTTTTTATTCCTAATAAATATTTTTAAGCCATCTTATGAATAATTTACAGAAGTAAAATAAGAGAATAGTGAAAACTAACTTTAATATTAATATGAATTTAAGCATAGCAAACTCGAATTTTTAAAACTACTTTATTGAGAGATAATTTACTTACCATAAGTTACCAATTTAAAGTGAACAAAAAAGAAAAAAAACGCAGTCATGAAAAAATTTTTTTTTACATTTTTTAAACTCAATTCCTTATTTACATGCTTTTTTAAAAAATTATTTTATTGTTGTTCAATTACAGTTGTCTGTATTTTCTCACTACCCCTACCCCCTCCAAACCCACCTCCCTCCCATGCTTCCACCCACCCCCTTGGTTTTGTGCATGTGTCCTTTATAGTAGTTCCTGAAAACCCTTCTCCCCACTGTCCCCTCCCCCTGCCCCTCTGGCTATTGTTATATTGTTCTTAATTTCAGTGACTCTGGTTATATTTTGTTTGCTTTTTTCTTTTGTTGATTATGTTCCAGTTAAAGGTGAGATCATATGGTATTTGTCCCTCACTGCCTGGCTTATTTCACTTAGCATAATGCTCTCCAGCTCCATCCATGCTGTTGCAAAGGGTATAAGCGTCTTCTTTTTCTCTGCTGTACAGGATTTTATTATGTAAATGTATCATAGCTTTTGATCCACTCATTTGCCGATGAGCACTTAAGTTGCTTCCAGCACTTGGCTATTGTAAATTGTGCTGCCATGAACATCAGGGTGTATAGGTTCTTTTGAATTGGTGTTTCAGGGCTCTTAGGATATAACCCCAGCAACAGAATTGCTGGGTCAAAAGGCAGTTCCATTTTTAGTTTTCCGAGGAAATTCCATACTATTTTCCACAGTGGTTGCACCAGCCTGCATTCCCACCAACTAGGTGGGAATGCACTAGGGTTCCCTTTTCTCTGTGAAAAAGAAATTTCTTTAATAAAATATTAATTACACAAAAAATAAAGTGTACATTTCATTGGGTTTTAGTAGATTTTCAGAGTTGTTCAAATATCACTATAATCTAAGGATATCTTTATAACCCCAAAATAAACTTTTTTGCCATTAACACTCACTACCCATCATCCCTCCTACCCTAGGCAACTGTTGATCATCTGCCTTGTGCTTTATGTCTCCATGGATTTGCCCATTCTGGATATTTCACATAAATGGAATCATACAATATACAGGGATGGGCAAAGTAGGTTTACAGTTGTGAGTATGTAGAAGTTTACTCTTGTATTATTATGTGTTACTGTATCATTTATTTGTATTACTATTGTAAGCCTACTTTTGCCTTCCCCTGTGTTGTATTCTGTGGTTGGTTTCTTTTACTTTGCATAGTATGTTCAGTGTGTGTCCGTGTTGTAGCATGTATCAATACTTAGTTCCTTTTTATTGCCAAATAACTTTCCATTATGAGTGTACCACATTTGTTTATCCACTCAGGAAGTAATGGATATTTGGGTTGTTTCTGCTTTTGGTCTATTATGATTGATGTTACTATGAACATCTGAGTACAAGTATTTGTGTAAACATGTTTTCATTTCTCTTGGATAGGTACTTTGTGTACTACAGTGAGAAAACTGAAGATGATGTAATGGTAATGACTTATCCCAATAATGCATCTTTCTCTTATCCACTATTTATCTTAGGCATCCATCATTCTTCTATTTTCATAATTACTCTTTTTTAACCTAATTAGGAGTAATTGATGATAAAATAATTTGTAGGATGTTGAAATAGAGAAATATTTCAGTATACAGGAAATCCCATGCGCATCTTAGATTCGTGTAAAGGTTCAATGGGTTTTATTCTATTAGAAGAAAAAAATTTTTTTGTCTTTTGCCTGATCTCTGTAGTGGCTTGAATTTGTCCCCCCCAAAGACAAGTCCTGTGAATACAACCTTATTTTATGGGCCCAGCACACTTCCACCGTGCAACTCTGCAACCTTATTTTAAAATAAAGTCTTTGTAGTCCTGGCTGATGTGGCTCTGTGGAGTGAGTGCTGGTCTGAGGACCAAAGAGCCACTGGTTCAATTCCCAGTCAAGGCACGCCTGGGTTGTGGGCCAGGTCCCCAGTAGGGAGCACAGCACACAAGAGGCAACCACACATTGATGTTTCTCTCCCTCTCTTTCTCCCTCCCTTTCCCTCTCTGAAAATAAAGAAATAAATATATAACTTTCAAAAAATAAATAAAACAACACAAACTTATAAAAAATAAAATAAGGTCTTTGCAGATATAATCAAATTAAAATGTTTGATTAGCATAGATCCTAAATCCAATGACTAGTATTTTTATAAAACAAAGAAGAGGGTGGTTTTGGATACAAAGGCTGAGAGGAGGTGCACACAGAGGGAAGAAGGCCCTGTGAAGACAGAGGTAGAGGTTGAAATGATGCTGAGGAATACTAAGAATTGCTGGGAGCTACCAGAAACTAGGAAGAGGCAAGGAAGGATTCTTCCCTAGAGCCTTCAGAGGGAACATGGCTCTTCAAACACCTCAGTTTCAGACTTCCATCCCCACAGCTGCGAGAGAACAAGTTTCTGTCTTTTTTAAGCCCTCCAGTTTGTGGTAATTTGTTATGGCTGCCTGAGGAAACGGATACAGTCTCTAAGAAAGTATAAAAGTGATGAAATACTAATTTTTAGAAATAGTTTAAACTTCTCAACAAAGAAACTCAAAAATTAAAAGTGGACATAAGGGACCCTGTCAATAAATTGAGAGTTAATTGTGATTCGACCAAACAATGAATTGAAGCTTTACATCATGTTGTTAAAAGAAACAAAAAAGTGGTTATGAAACAAAGTAGAGTGTAATTTCAGTTTTTTACAGCGTGTATGTATGTATGAGTAGGAAGAAATCTGGAAAAATCACCAATATTCAATAGCAATGGCTAGCTCTACTAATTTTTATTTTCTTTCTTAAACTTGTCTTTTTTCATATTTAAAAAAATAGTGTTTATTACTTTCATAATGAGATAATTTTAGCTATTTCTATTTTGGAGGGAGGAATCAGATCAGGATTTAGTTGATTTCATTCCAGTTTGAGAAGCTGGTTGCTTTGCGATTGGTATGAGCAATCCTAAACTCATCCCCATGGATTATCTCATGAGTTCAGATGCTGAGCTCAGAAGCTGTGAAACCCTCATAGTCAGGACTTGCTCATCCTGTTCAGTAGTGGCTGTGGTAACAATGGCAGCATGTGACTCAAACTGAGGTATCCTTGTAACTACTGTGTATCTGTCTTTTTGTCCTGTGTCATTTTTTCATCCTTCATCCCCTTAGTATTTAGATGCTTATCTGAACTTCATTAACATATACTCATTGATTTTCAAGATCTTTTTGATGGTGGCTGTTTAATTCATGCCGTGCATTTTCATGTACCTCTGTGTTTCTAATGCTCTGCCCTATGGCATTCGATTCCCTTTGCCGTAACTCATTCCTCAAGGCCCAGCTGAAATATTACTTGCTCCTTGACTCCTCTTTTTTTCTCTCCATAAGAATTATTTTTCTCTTTTTCTGTTCTCTTATACTAAGCTATTTCATGTCCAAAAATAAAAAAAGTTCTCTCATTTTAACAGGTAGCTAGTTTGTAGTTCTTTTCATACATGTCTATCTTATAGATTATAAATACTGTTCTAAAGAGCTATATCTATAAAAATAGATTTCAGTATCATCAAGTTGAATTTGTAAAGCACAAATTCTCTTTCTTCTAAAATTTTCCTCTGCTGTCTCTACTATAAAGTTGATCCCACAACAGGAGTTAAGTGTATGTCAATCTTCTCTTTTCACTCTATTTCATGGAAGCATCACCATGAAACTTTGAGATCTTTAATTACTTTAATGTTTCCTGATTGTGTGTGAATAATGATGTTTCTTTATGCTGTTCTCTTGAAGGAGGGACCTTAAAACACAGGTTTATTCTTTCAGTGTATTATTTATGTTAAAATTTAACCCTATGTAGATAGAAATACGAACTAACAGACTACTGGTATGAATGACTCGGGAACTCTATTCTTTATCACCTTATCAATTACATTATTTATATGATATAGGCAGGAGATGAACATTTCAGGCCAGTTGAGCAACTAGTGCAGAGGCTCTTTAGTGAGAATATTTAGCTTGCTTGCATGTATAATACCAAGTATGTGAATGTTTGCATTCCCTTGGATATTGCCAAGGGAATTTGATGGAAGTAGATAGGCACAGAAGGTTATAATGATAGATCAAGGAATCTATGCTTTGGTAAGGAGCAAAGTGAGGAAATAGGAGTGGAGGGTGGTGATGGAAAAAGTGGTAAAGCTAAATAACAGGAATTGTTAAGTGAAGAATTAAATTGTTGGTGTGGAAGTACTATAGGAAAAAACCTAGACAAGTACAGAGTGATGGTCGAAGCAAGTCACTGTGAAATCACATCTCCCTCTGACACGGAGTCTCCGCTTAGCTCCCGCCTGTAAACTGAAGTGCCATTGTCTTCTCCAGCTGGCTAGTGTATGACAATCTCAACACGTTCAAAGCTGAATTCATCGTCTTACACCCAAGTCTACTTATTTTCCTTTTTGAATTTCCTATCTATAAAATGTACTATCATCCTTTTGTCAAAGTCGCTATGTGGATGTTATTCCAAATTCTCTCTGCACACCCTTTGCTTTCTTTCAGTTATTTGCTTCCGCTTCCCTTTGCTTCAGTTAATCAAAACTGCTTATAATATTCTAATCACATCATCTGTTTCACATATTTATGGGGTTTTTTTTGCATATCTTGTTTTTCTACCTAGCGTCTTTCCCCATGCCTTTGTCTAGCTAACCCCTGCCTATCAATCCAAACTCGGCTTAAAAGTGATCTCACCCAGAATCCCCACCACGACCACGTCTTTCTTGTTAAACGTCCTTGTTCCGTGTGTCCAGGTTGCTTTCTTCTTACCTATTTTGTAACTCTGAAATCATTGATTTTTCCCCCCCTGTAGCATAGATTCTCAGCTTTTGAATTTAGGGACTGTATTTTATTTTTTATGTTACTTAATACAAAATAAAGATTTAAATACCTGTTAAAAAGGGTTTCTATCAATTCTATTTATAAAAATATTAAAATTATCTGGTTTTGTGTTTATCTTCCCATTAGCTTGTAAATTCTTCAAACTGTGTCTTGTTCCTCTTTATTTTCTTAGTTTCAGTTACTACCACATGCATGATTCAGGGCTCAAAAATCAGTCTCAATTCAATTGAATATTTGTTGAGAGCCAATTGTGGACCAAACACTAGGAAGTTAGGTGCTGGGATACAGAGATGAGATCCGAGCCTTTAGGACTCTGATGAGCAGGACAGGCATAAGTGAGAAATTAGAAATTAGAAATGCAGTAGCTGTTATAAAAAGAGATTGTCCTGAGGGCAAGAAGAGCGCATGGCAAGGAAATTTCACCTGGCCTGGGCTGAATTGAATTTAGAGGTAACCTTATCAGTAGAACATTTACATGAGAGTGCATGTTAAAATGGCATTCATATTTAATGAGCACTGGCTGTTATATTTGGTTTGGATTCTATTGCTTTTCTTTTCTTAGAACAATATAAACCCAGTTTTTCTCCCCATTATTATAGAGCATTTTATGGTCTATAATCTTTTAATTACCTTTGGTACTTTTATGTTATATTTGATACATTATCCTTGAATGAATTATATTTAGCCAAAGTATCAGAAGGTAGAAAACTCTCTAGTTTCTCTGTCCTGTTCCTTCATCCACTTTCCAAATACTTAGAATCTTTCATTAGACTTCATATGATACGGTTGTGAGTCTGAGTCCTGTCTGACTTCAGGACAACAGGCAGAATAAGAGGGATCTGGACATCACGGCCTAAAGACACGAGTTAAGAAACTGAATGTTCAGCATAGGGAAGACAAGGGGAGACATGGTGTGATGGTTGTTCAAATCTATTTGGTGGGCTTCTTTGAGCATCCTATGTGTAGGTGAGTAAATGATTTTTTTAAGAACAACTTTACTGAGCTTAAACTCACATACCATAAAACCCACCCTTTAAAAATGCACAATTTGCCCTGGCCAGTGTGACACAGTTGGTTGGGTGTTAGCCCGCAAACTGAAGGGTCACTGGTTCAATTCTCAGTCAGGGCATGTACGGTGAGCAACTGATTGAGTTTTTCCTTCTCTTTCTCTCTCCCTTCCCCTCTCTCTAAAATAAAAAATAAAAATAAACAGTTTTTAAATAAGTAATATTTACTATAGTCAAAAAGTTGTGCAGCCATCACCACTATCTAATACTATATTTTATCACTTCAAAAAGAAACCCCTTCCCCCTTAGCAGTCACTTCCCATTCCCCTGCCCCGCACCTGGGCAAACACTGCTGAAATGAGAAACAGTGGGAGGGGGCCCCGTGATCTGTGTCATAGCAAACCTACCAGGTGACGATGCCACTGAGGACCACTGCTTGAGAAAAGACTCCTCTTCCGTGGTTGGGGGAACATCTGACTTCCAGCCATTCTGGCAGGAGTGAGCAGAGGGTTGACAGTTCCATTATGCAAATTATCCGTGAATCTCCATTTCCCCCACTCCAGCCTTGCCAAGATGCTGTATGCAGGGCACCTTTCTGCCACAGCATACTCACTCTATTTCAAATAATGGCTTCCATGCTTTGACACATTGCTCATCACTCAACCGTCTGTTTTCTGTCCTCCAAGATTTGTTGATATCTTTTGTCCACTGAAGGCCCCTTTCCTGTTTCTTCCTTTTAACTTATTATTATTTCAAGATTGTCTCAGGAAGGAGTAAATATAAATATCTATGCTTAATTCACTACTTGAACTTCATTTTTGCTAGCTTGAGTGATATTAATTTGCTTTTCTTGAATTGCCTGTGAGATTATTGCATTATTTGCATGGTGATTTAGTGTCTCTGTCTAATGTTTCTCTGTCTGATGTAATGTCTAATGTCTCTGTCTAACTCTGCAGTATATGCATGCTACCTTGAAAGTCTAACATTAGGTTCCCTACCCGTTTCTAGTATTGCATTTCTTGGTGAGGGAGATGACTAACCTGCCTTTTTGTCACTTTAAGTGTTTGGGAGACTGGCCTCACCCTTCTAGTTTGCTAAGGTCTGGCTAAGCAAGCAAAATTATTAAAGAATTGAATTCCTTTGACTACTGTATACAGTACAGCTGTGAAATCCCTGCATATATTACTTGGTACACAGATGAAAAACTTACTATTGAGTCTGGAGAGTTTTGTATTCTGTGTGTGTCCATCTGTGCTCTCCTTTTACTCCCTGTTTCTACTCCCTCTATCCTCCTCCTTCCCCCCCATTCTAGAATTCAGGGAAAATGAATGCAGAGAAACAAATTTTTCTGGATTTTTCTGTAGGCTAAGTGCTCCTTTAAAAGCATCTTGTTTCTGTTTGTTTCTGCTCTGCCATGGTCCCCCTGTGCTTTTGTGTTTATAGATCGAGCTCTGATTTGGAGTCTGTCAGGAATATTAGATTTTTTTTTATTCATAGCCTAAAGCTATTATGCACATAGTCTTTCTGTGAAATAACACCTTTCATACTCATTATTTATGTCTTTTACATCAATCATAATTGGTAATTAGATGGTCTAGATCAGTGGTTCTCAACTCTGACTGTCCAGTAGAATGTCTGGGGAGCTTTTATCAATAAAAAATATAGGTGTATCTTGTTTCAGCTCACACCACCAGAAAAACAGATTGAATCAGTGTGGGAATGGAACTGGGCATCAGGATTGTTTTCTGAAGTGCCATAGGTTATTCCACTATGCAGCCAAGGTGGAGAACCACTCTAGAGGTCAGTGGGTCTCAAGATGTTGTCCTTGGACTGGTGGCAGCAGCATCACCTGGGAGATTGTAGAAACAAACTCTCAAGCCTACCATAGGACCTACTGCCACAGGAACTCTGAGGATGAGGTCCAGTGATGTGTTTAACAACCCTCCAGTGATTCCAATGTATGCAAAAGTATTCAAACCACTACTGTAGGTCATCTAAGCATTTATAACAAAGCTTCCCTTTACTCAGATCCAACCTTTTAGGATTCACAATGTCCCAAAATAGCTCTGGACCAGAAAGCAGTTATAAGAAGGGGAGTGGACAGGTGGAGAAGCACACCACAAAAGAAGTTTTTGTTGGTAAATCCTTGAGCCTGAGTAAAAGGGGCCATAGCAGAAAGAGATATGAAGTATATTGGATGTGTTATCATTTTTTGTAACATAAAATGGAATGAAAATGTTGTGATTGGCTGTCAATGCTTATGAATGACTATCTACTTTCCACTAAGAAAGGGCTATAGATTGAGACAAGCACACAGCAGAAAGGAGCTGCTGTCAGTGGTAGGGAGTGGCGGTTGCAGAGATAGAAGCAAAGGAAGAAAGGTGAGCCAGGAACGTGCTGTATAAAGGGCCAAAAACCATGCAAATAACAGTGGCATGAAGGGTACAAAACCTCCCTTTGGAATGTATGGTAGTGTTGGTGAGGTCATGGGACCGTTAATGATCTGCGCTGCACTTGGTTAGTTTTGAGGAGTACATACGCGTAGCACAACAGAGAGTGGGCCATGGAGTCAGACTTCTTTAGTTAAAGCCGGTCTGCTCTGCTACTTAGGACTAGTTTCTTAACTTGTCTAAGCTTCAGTTTCTTCAGTTCTAAAATGATGTGAAATCACCGGTCTCATAGGGTAGCAAGGATGAAATAAAACATGTATAAACTGCCTGATTGATAAATAGTTTCAATAAACTTTAAAAATTTTTATTGTTTTAATTGTGGTAAAATACGTATAACGTGAAATTTACTATTAGTAGCATTGTTCAATCAATGCCACTCTAGTTTCAAAACATTTTTATTACCCAAATAAAACCCGATACCCATGAAGCAGTCACTTTCCATTCTTCTTTCTTTCTAGCCCTTGGCGGCCACTCTTCTGCTTTCTGTCTTTATAGAATTATGTCTTCTGGAAGTTTCATAGACATCAAATCATATAATATGTGGCCTTTTGTGTCTGCCTTCTTTCATTTAGTGTAATATTTTCAAGATTCGTTGATACTGTAGAATATATTAGTATTTTGTTCCTCTTTATGGCTGACTAATATTCCACTTTATGTATATACCACATTTTATCTGTTAATCCATTGATGAACTTTTGGGTTATTTTTACTTTTTGGCTATTGTGAATAATGCTGCTATGAACATTTACATACAAGGTCTTTTGTGTTTTTTTTAACACCTGTTTTCATTTCTTTGGGGTGTATGCTCAGGAGTTGAGTTTGGGTGTATTATACTCAGGAGTTGGGTCATATGGTAATTCTGTGTTTAATTTTCTGAGGAATCACCAGACTCTTCCACAGCAGCTGTGCAATTTTACCTTCCCACCAGCCGTGTACGAGGAGTTTCTCTGCATCCTCACCAGCACACTTTATTGTTCTTTTTTAAAATTATAGCCATCTGGCCCCGGTTGGTATAGCTGAGTGGATGGAGTACCTGACTGCCAATCTAAAATTATAGCCATCTAGAAACTTTTTAAAAAGTGTACTGATTAGGGATCTAAACTTATTTTAAATTTCTTCTGGGTCACATATTAATTACTTGTGCACCCTCCCTAGAGTATCTGAATAGAAGTCTCCAAAGGTGAAGTCCAGAATTAACATTCCTCAGTAAGAACCATTGTCTACAATAGCTATTCTCAAAGTTTGATCTGGGGTTCTCTGGGGCCCTCTGGGATCCTTACAGGAAAATCCTTTGAGATTAAAATTCTTTTCATAATAATATTAAGACAGCATTTACCTTTCGTTTTCATCCTTTCATGAACATAGAGCGAAGTTTTCCAGAGTCTTCATGACATGTGTTAGCACAGTGGACTTCATGCATAAGCAGATATGAGACCCCAGCTGTCTTCTGTTAAGCCAGATATGAGAGAGATTTACAAAAATGTAAAACAGTGCCACTCTTCTTATGAATTTTTACTTTAAAACAATGTTCTTTATGACATATGATGGGATTGTCATTGTTTTTAATTGAATTAATAAAAATTTTTAAAATGTCTCAGGTTTAATGGTAAATATTGGTAGACATAACCTATATAAACAGTATCTCTTTTGAGATCTCCAGTATTTGAAAATATAAAGCCAGTCTTTAAGGTAACCAAGTGAGAACTGTAAATCTTTGGAAAGGAAGGGGACAAAAAACAGACAAAAAAACAATTGCACATTTGTTGAATATTTACCAGACAGTTAATATTGGGTTAAGTTTTTTACATATTTTGTTTTATTTCATCTTCATAATAACCCTATGACACATGTGTACTTAACCCAGTTTTCACAGGGGGAAACTTAGTCTCAAAGAACTTAACTTGGCTAGTTTATAGGTGAAGGAGCCAGGATTTCAATTTAGGTCTATATCACTAATGGTTTAACCTTAAAAAAGTAAGGGTGGGCACTGGCTGGTGTGGCTTAGTGGACTGAGCACCAACCTGCATACTAAAGGGTCTCCAGTTCAATTCCCAGTCAAGGCACATGCCTGGGTTGTGGGCCAGGTCCCCAGTTGGGGCATGCTAGAGGCAATCAATCAGTGTTCTCTCTCACCTCTCTCACATCAGTGTTCCTCTCCCTCTCTTTCTCCCCACCTTCCCCCTCTCTAAAAATAAATAAATAAAATATTTTTTTAAAGTAAGGGTGGGTCATCAGTACAGGACTTGAGCCCAGAAAACTGTTGATGGTTCAAAGTCGTAATGACTCATCTACTTCTATAGTATCAGACCTTAGAAAAGGTAACTTTCAAATCTTTGTGAACTTAAATAACACATAAACACCATGTGGTGCACTTACCTAAATGGAAGTACTCATGTTGTTCTTTTCAGTGATCCTCAGTACAAGGAATGCTAAATATGAGAAATATAAGAGGAATTGCCTAGGCCCAAGTAGATGCAGTTAACATAGTGTATATCTTTTTTTTCATGGTGTATTGAGACATGAGGATAAATATTCAGACAGAAAGAATAATTAACAAATTGTGACCCTTTAGAAAAATGTTATTTTCTAATACCTCATGTCCAGTCAGTCCTCTGAAGAGCCCATGATTGCAGAAATGATGAAGTGGCAATAATTGTTTTAACTTGCTGGTGTCCACTACAGAGAAGACAAAAAATCAGGTGCTACTCTGTGTACATAGAATGAAGCTTAGGGTAATTTTCCATGTAGCAATATTGTAGTTTCTCGAAAACTAAAATCTTTGTTAATTAGAGTAGTTCAACCTGATCTAGTCCTTTTAAAAGAATTACTTATTGCCTACAGATTATAAACTAATGTGTGGGCAGACACTTGTCAAGAAAACGATACTGATAACTCCTAGTACCCTCTGTGAAAAATTATTTCAGAGAATAACAGGATTTTTTGCTTAGTATTGATATTCTGTTTACCATCTTCCTCTTCTTATTCCTCCATTGTCACCCCATCCCAATGCTGTTTCAGACATTCAGTTGGGGGAATCAGCATATTTTATAGAAAAATTATTTGCTTATTTAATAATTCTTAAATGTCTAATGTGTGTTGGCACTGGATTAAGACTGAGGAAATTATAATGAACCAAAAATTAGGTAAGGCCACTTACAAAATTCACAGTCTAATGAAGGAGATACACATTAAACAAATAACTACATTCATAGATGTCAGTCTTTTTTTGAAAGATGCCTTGAACACGTACATGGTGTTATTGAAGAACCCAATGGGAGGATTGACCTAGGAAGGTTGGAAGAGGACTGAAGGCAAAGTGGGGAGAAGAGGAGGCATGAGCTCTGATTGTGGCAAGGGAAAAAATCGACTGCATAGATGGATTTATGCTTCTGGAGCTTAGGCAAGAAGTCTGGGCGGAATATAAATTTGTGAATTGTGTGCCAACAGGTAGTTAATTGAAATCGTTGGATGAAGTGAGCTGATTCAGGGAGAGTGTACACACTGAGAAAAGAAGAAGGTCTAGGGCTAAGTTTTGAGAAATGCTCATGTTTAATGAACAGCTGGAATAGGTAGGAGGAGGCAGAGATCGATGGAAATCAGATAAATAGGAAAACTAGTAGAATACAGTGTTAAATATTTCAAGAGGAGGCAATATTTTAAGGTGTATCAAATAAAACCCAGACTCTCTTTATCATGGCTCATGAAGAAGGCCCTGTGTGTTCTGATACCTTCCCACATCTTTGATTTCATCTCTTACCACCCTACTGCTTGCCTACTTTTATTCCTTAAACAGGTCAGGCTCTTTCCCACCCCAGGACAGATGTGCTTGGTGTTTGTTTCCTTTCCTGGAATGTCCTCCCCAGCTCCGATGTCATCTTAGAGAAGAGCAGCCAACCCTGCACTCCCTTTTGCAGGACTGTTGTTAGATTCTATCAAACTTTGAATTTCACTGTATAATTAGGATTAAATTTTGCTTGGGCCTCAAGTTCACTTCCAAATCAAATATTTGGGAGATGTTGAAGAAAATTAATTTTGCAGGAATGTTTAGCAATTGTGGTAAAGAAAAAATTGTAGATTTTACAATGTATCCTCTCCGAGGCATCTTGACATGAGTTGATGAGGCATTGGGAGCTACATCTTTTACACCCTTCCTCCAAGCGGCTTGCACGATGGAGGAATGGGGTGAAGCTGAAAAGGAGGTGTGCGGTCCACCCCATCAGGCTTGTAGAAATAATGAATCACAAGTATGTCACTGGTATAGATGATCCAGTAGATACAAAGCAGTAGTAAAAAAGATAATTACTTTCTGAATGATGGGAATACCACTTGACAAAGACCATTTGGAAAGCAGTTTAGCCCTGGCCAAGTAGTTTAGTTGGTTGGAGCATTGTCCCTATACCTCAAGGTTGCAGGTTCGGTCCCTGGTCAGGGCACATACAAGGAACAACCAATGAATGCATAAATAAGTGGAACAAGTCAATATTTCTCTCTCTCCTCTCTCCCTCCCTCCCTCCCTCCCCCTTCTTTCTTCCCTCTCTACCTCTCTGCCTTTCTCTCCCTTTATCTCATTTTTTAAAAAATCAGAAGTATAGCCATTTTAAAGCTGTCTATGAGTTCACTAGAGTTTTGTGAACTTGACTGAACTGACAGTAGAGAAGTGATAGGAGGCTGGAAGTTGGAGGCCTGAGGAAAAGTTGCTGATCCACCTTATGCTGATTAGGTTCTTTCCCAGCTAAAGAAAAATAATTCCTCTTTCTTTCAAAATATAAAGATCAGCTCTTAAATTGTGGGGCAGAAAGAAAAAATGGCTAGGCAATCAGTGACCATTTCATAGTATTCCACTTGCCAATTTAGGGCCTCATAAATCTCCACACAAGAGAGAAAATGACCTTTGAAGAACCCTTTTTAGTTAACTACTTTTTATTTTTAAAAAGCCATTTTTGTAGCTGCCTTGGTTGGTGTGTATTGAGTGTACTTTTGTTATCTTAAACATTGACTCCAAGCTCATGGACGTTCCTTATATAGCTTTCCTCGCTCCATAATTTGGCACAAGAATGCTTTGTAGTGCTGAGTGTTTCTTTTTCTGCTGGTTTCTTCTCACAGCAATACTGGCCTTTCACCTGGTTTTGTATCTTATTTTAGAAATAGACTTGTTCTCAGATTTTATTTTAAATGTTGGCTCATCCAAGCCTTGCTGCAAATGGCTTTCATGTCTGTGGAAGACAGAGAAAAAAAAATTTAAATCAACATAAATTAAAATAAGAGAAATCTCACATGGACCTAGAGACAAAAATCATTGCAAAGATACTAGAAATTAATGCCAAATTGCTCCCCTCTCTCGCTTATGGAAGAATTTCAGGACCACAAAAACTAAATGGCTTGCTAAAGGTTACAAAGTTGATGAAAATTTATTATTCTCATTATTTACATGACGGCAATATATCCTAAACAGCTGTAATTTTAACACATGAAACAAATAAGCTATTCATAAGGAAGGAAAATATACCAAACTACTTACCCTAGTTATCTTGGAGAAGGGGGTTGCCAATGTTCAGTTAGGAGCATCGTTATGTTAATGTCATCATTAACCTGTGACCATTAGAGTCAGATCTGGATTTGAATTGACCTCTATCACTTATTAGACTATGATTCTATGACTTTTGGGAAAGCTTCTTAACCTCTCTGGACTTTCATTTCTTAGCCTGAAAATAGAAATAATAATACATAGTTTATTGAGTTCAGTATAAAGGAGTTGACTGTAAGGTTCTTACATCTAATGCCTGGCCCACACGGAGCACTTGCTAATGGCAGGCACTGTCACTGCCACTACTGCTACTGTCACTGCTTGTCTAATAGAACACAGGGCACTGACATGGGTGACACTTATGATTTAAACATTTGTCTGCTTAAAGCTGGATGCTGACTTAGGCAATTTTTCAACATAGCTTCCAGCTCATTTGATCTTTCTGTTAATTCAGAGCAAGTACTATGGCCATCATTTCTGTTTATCCAAGTAGAATAATACTTAACTCTTGGGTACCTCAATTAGAGCATGATCTTTACCATAATTAAAATAAAATCCCTGATCCTCTTCTATATTTTACACTAAAGAGCTTGCCCTGCATTGCTAGGGGAAATTATTAACCGTTGTTTTGTAAAATATCCGTATCACTACTCTTTTTGGAGCACCCTACACAGAATTGCCATGTGAGAGGCAGATGCCCTCATGACTTGAATTTGTGGTTCTTTGAGACACCACTGTTTCCTTTGTACCTGGTATAAGACAAATAACATGTTTCTTTTGAGCAGCCATCCCTTGGCCTCCCCTGTATTTCAGAAACTGCCCATTTCTTGTGAATCTCCCTAACAGCCCCCAAAGTAAATTTACCGAGCTTACCTCATTTCTACTTACACTCTGAAAAACCTCAATAAAATATTTTTTATTGTTAGTGTGCCTCTGTATACACAATTTTTTGTGATGCAGTACCAGAAACAAATGTCATTTTATTTATTTAGATGTACTGGTGACAATCTACCTAGAGATTGCACAGTCATAGATTGAAAATGCGAGGCCTTTTTAGTTTTGAATTTGTTGTTTGGGACCAGCCTAGATTGTTGGACTCATTTGAGTACTGGGTAACAGGCACAGTAAAATACAGGGTGTGGCAAAAGTAGGTTTACAGTGGTTCGTATGGAAAATAACACCAGAATAAACCATGTTTGATGTACTCACAGCGGTAAACTGGCTTTTGCCCCACCCTGTATATTTGAGTATTTTTCTGTACATATCTGTAATGTTGCTATTTGCAAGGATGCTGGGCTTTTCCAGTTTACAACTGAGGAAGCCTGTCATCATCGTTAATGCTCATTCATTCAGCTTGAGCATCTGTTTCGTCTTAGGCACTGGAGATGCAAGCATGAATAAAACATGATTCCTGTTCTGGAAAGTTTCATAGTTTATTGGGGGAGAAAGATACTGAAATGAATAATGTCAGAGTGCTATGTTCTGTGTAATAAATATATGAATAAAGTATTATAGTCATATAAAAGAGGATACAATAAATTTGAGGCTGTATGGCAAAGTTACAAAGAGAAAGTGACATTTGAGCCAAGCCTTAAAGGTTAGATGAGAATTTGCCCCCCCCCTTTTTTTTTTTTGGTTTTGGGTTTTTTTCTTTATTACTATACGTTTCTCTTTTTTTGTTTGTTTATTTACTAATTATCGCATTTATTGGAGTGACATTAGTTAACAAAACCATACATGTTTAACATGTACAACTCAACAAAACGTCACCTTCATACTGCATTGTGCGGTGGAATTTGCCATGTGGAGAGAAAGGAGCAATGGTGGGCATTAGAGAGCAGGGCACAACCTACGCAGAAGTCTTGCATTGTGCAGGGGCACGCAGTGTAAGGAGAAAGTCTTCATTGCCCCTGGAGAAAAAGCTTTGTGAAAGAAGTTGAGTCAGAGTCAGGAGTTTGAATTTCATCCTTTGAACAGTTGGAAATTTCATCCTTGAACAGTGGGGATTTTTAAATTAGGGCTAATATAATCAGGTCTGTATGTAATCATAGCAGTTTGGGGCTGCAGGAAGAAAGACAGGTGGCAGGCACCAGTTAAAGAACTGTTGTACTTTTCCAAGCAAAACACAAGAGTTTATTTACACTAAGACAGTATCTGTGGAGATAAAGTCTCTAGATTTCAGAGAGCTTTTCTAAGGTGTAAACAATGTAATTTTGTGCTCAGAATCATACGGGAAATGTGGGCACTGGGGAAGAGGTGGGGGAGGGGAGATGTGGTTTGGGTGACTCAGTGGATTAATTGCGATTAGCAGAATTGGGGGAAATGTAAAAACAAAAGCAGGATTGTTCACTATTTTTGTTTTTTATTTGGGGAAGCATGGCAAGAGTTTTCTTTTTCACAAGGTAGGTTCAGTGTTTTCAGGGACATTCTAGTTGGTGAGTCTGGATCTGAATCTTGGGAGGGAGGTTACCATAGTAATATTCTTGAGTTATTACTGTTTGTTTTTCCATTAGAAGCTAAGGTCCTCACAGGTCAACTGATTATGGTCTCAGGAAGGTGGCTGTAGAACCAAAACATAAATTCCTCAGCTTCTTACCAAGTAGGCCTTAACTGATATGGCCTCTTGAAAGAAGAAAACAAAATCTTTTGATTTCCACTATGATTGTTTTACTATCTCATTTCCCAGAGTATCTCTACTTAAAAAAGAAAACAAAAACTGGTATGTATATTCACAGTCTGTCCATTTTCTGCACTATATTTTCTCATCATAATGTTATTTCACTGATGACAAGCAAGTGAAGAATGCTAAGGATAATAGCTGAAGAACCCCAGACCTCTTTTTTTTTGCTCTAGCAAAACCTTAAAATTTGAATATTAGCTGGTCCTCAAGAAATATTCATTACTTCATATGCGTTTGATCTAATCTCAGTTGTTGCCCTGTTTTTGTATGAGGGGACTGACTGTAAGTGTCAAAGAATGAAGTAGTGTTACTTCTGTAGGAATTTAAAAATACTGTTTTCATGTTTAGATTGTTGAGCTATAGTTCTTTTTGAAAACCAGAGAATTAAGTAGACAGGTATTCCCTTACCCCCAAATTTGAGTGGTCATTCAGCACTAATTGAAACAGTTGGGCGGTTGTGAAGGACTTGGGCAGGCTTTAAACAAGGCAAATCATCACCTTACATATCTGATAGTCTTCTTTTTTTCACATATCTAAAAAATAATTAGCACACCTTTTTTTAAAAGATTTTGTTTATTTTTAAAGAGAGGGGAAGAGAGGGAGAGAAACATCAATGTGTGGTTGCCTCTCACTCACCCCCTATTGGGGACCTGGCCTGCAACCCGGGCATTTGCCCTGACTGGGAATTGAACCAGCAACCCTTTGGTTCTCAGGCCAGCACTCAGCCACTGAGCCACACCAGCCAGGGCTAATTAGCACACTTTATCCAGATGAAATTCTAGTTTTAACTGCTACTATCTAGATTCTCTGCGTGGCATCTTGGGCTGTGGTGTTTTTCCTTTACTTTGTTCTTGATTGCTGTGAAATGTGGTTGCTGCTGTTTAAGGCAGCTGCAGTGGAGTGACAATTCTATATTTAGTGAGCCATAGGGTTTGTAAAGCATTTGCAAATTCCTTCAGGATAAAATTGTTTCTATAAATGTAATATTTTTAATGAAACTATTATTATCATCCATTAGAGAAATACAGCGGCTAATATTTGTGGATATGTGGACAAGACAGAGGCACAAAACTTTTTTTTTTGTTTCATTAGGAGCTCATGAGTATTTTAAAGTCTTGAAATTAATCATATGAATCCTATTTTTATACTCTTAATCTTGAATTGCAGAGCTTTTACTCAAGTGTTTACCTTTGGCCCAACATTCCGAGCAGAGAATTCTCAGAGCCGGAGACACCTGGCCGAGTTCTATATGGTAGAAGCAGAGATTTCTTTCATTGAGAGCCTTCAAGATCTTATGCAGGTAGGTACACAAGTTTTAAAATAGTTTCTAAATGTCAGGCATCTATGACATGAAAGTGCCTCCGTATACATTTTTTATATCTGTGCATTAGAGGTATTCATAGAATAAAAAAGATAACTACTTAATTTAATAAACATCTCATGAATGCCTTTAGTGCAGTAACCGGATAGATTTAAGCTCATTTCCCAGGCCTTCCAGTAACTTGTTATGGTGTTACCTAACCTTGGTTGTCTTCAGCTTCCTCAACTGTACAATGAGAATAATAGTACCTATTTCATAAAGTTATTGTGAGGAGTAAAAAAAACCAGTGTATATACTAGAAAGCACCTCTAGTACAAGGTGAGGCACATAGCAGTCTCAATCAATAGTAGCTCTTATTATTTCATAGGCAAGTGAATAAAACAGAACATCTTTATGCTTAGAGAACCTTCTATATAGCTATATTAGAACGCATCCACAGGTGCTGTGGAGTTTGTTTAGGGGGCAAGGAGTAAGGCTGGACAGGTAGTCAAGAGTCTGATCATAGAAAGACTTTATATTTAAATATCATGCTAAGGGGTTTGAATTTAATCCAAAAGGTAAAGGAGAAGGAGTTCTCAGTGGGAAAGGCCATGGTCAGAGTTATATTTTAGAAAAATCTCTCTAGCAGCAATATGAAGAATGATTTAGACGGTGATAAAAATAGGAGCGGGAGCCCTTCTGGGAGGCTGTGGCCATAATCCAAATAGAGCACACAGACTCTGGAGTTGAGTGGACCAGGGTTTGATTCTCAACTCCATCAGTTACTTGCTGTGTGCCTTAGACGAGGGACTTAATTTCTCTGCTCCTCAGTTTCCTTACCTATAAAATGGGAATGACAATTCCTACTTCAATAGGGTAGTTACAAAGATCAGACAGATTATATATATAAGGCATTTAGCATAGTTCATGGCACTTAATAAGTACCCAGAAATTATTAGCTGTTGTTATTATGAATTCTCTATTCAGTACCATTTTGATTAGCATCTTAGTTTGGATTTATAATTACAAGATGTTTATTTTAGCAATTTTTATCAGTTCTTAGTTCTATTCATCTATATACCCCTCTCATCTACCCAGTAAATGACCCAATTCCACTTAAAATCTTAACATCAAATATACCACCAAACAAAATGGACTCACCATTTTATTATCCCATCTTAGGTTGGGTTTCCTAGTAAACAACCTCTAAAGCAGAGATTAGCATACGGGGGATTATTGGGAAATGCTCTAGAGAACAACACCTGTGGGGAAAGGATGAAAGCAGCACTGGGCAGAGGGAAAAGGTGACCAGTGATGCCTTTACAAGCAGAGGCCTTAGCCACTTCTCTGAGGAACTTTGGAGCTGAAATGGTCCTTCAGAGCTATCCCATATGAGGGCATAGGGGTGGGCATTTGTGCTTCCTGCCGTCCACCAGTCATTGGACATCAGCTAGCCTTGGGAAGAGGCGTAAACATGGGTGAGACAGCACTCTTGGCCTGGTCTCTTCCTGAAGAGGGAGTCGACCATGAACCATCGTTAGGGAACATGCCCAGCAGAGAAAGCTCTTGGTCCTGACGGGTGTTCTGGCCATACACCATAGCATCCACTTCCACGCCCCTTTAACATCTTCTGCTATGGCTATAGCTCAGTGTCCCCCAGGGGCCACTTTTGGTTGCCCCTGCTGGAGAGTGGGGAAGAGTACTTGCTAATGGCATCTAGTGGGTAAAGTCTAAGGATGCTATTGAGTGTCCTACAATGCACAGCCCGCCTCCAAACAAAGAATTCTCTGGCCAAAAATGTCAGTTGTAACACTGTTCAGTAACCCTTTGCTAGATTGTAGGGATTCCGATCTGAGCCTCACATGGAGTCAATAAAATTCCTTAAGCTGCTTTCAGTTTGATCCCACAACCTAATTCTGTATTATTCTTTCACTCAGGCAATGAGAGTGTCATAAGGAACAAAACCATACTTTTTATCTCCCTGTTCGTTCTGCCTTGACCCTGTCTCCAGTGCCCCAACATAGATTCCAGAGGGAAAGCTTACAAAAACAATATATCAGTTATGTCAGAATTTATTAAATGTTATAATCTTTGCTCTATAATTATATATTCTGTAATTAAATAATTCTTATGTACTTGGTACTCTGCTCAGTGGGACTTGGCATATACTAGTGAATGATTTAATTAATTAAAATATAAGCTTTTCTCTTAAAAATAAATGAGAAAAGTATGCTCAACCCAAAAGTGGTCTCCTGCTTCTCTTAAATTTTCTCCCCTTATAAGTTACATTCTGTGGAAATTATTATCTTGATGAAGAGCAGTCTCTTAAATATTAAATTAGAATATTATAACAAAGGAATTTTCCCTCATGAGGTATAGCAATTAAATATTACTATTTCAGTGCCATTGAGTAATATACTTTTAAAAACATCTGAGGGGTATGCTAATCCTTCAGTTAAGTTTATTTTTCCTTCAGATATATTTATAGAGCATAGTCTGAAAGTCAGGGTTAGAGAAGCCAATGATTTACTTCTTCAAATGGAAGTCGACTGCTTATGAAAGACACCGATTTAACGACTCCAGTGGTCAAAGTCTTCACCCTACAGACAGGTGTGTTGTGTCCCTCAGCAGTTCAGGTGTACCGTCCAACCCTTCTGTTCTTTTTTTCTCCCAGTATGCATTGCTCTTTTTAGTGACTGAAGGTATGGCTCTTCATAAATCATTCAGTTACTTAGTGATTTCTTTATCTCACTGCTAGATTGAAGGTGATGCAGCCTCAAGGTAAAAAATCTTCAGCTTCCTTTTGTTCTCCTTCCATCCAATTATTTTTTACTTCTGAATACTATATATAGGTTCAAATATAAAAATGAAAAATGTTTATAAATATAAAAATATATAAACATATATCTGGTTGTCACTTGGTAATCAAGTACTTTCTTATATCCGGTCATATTAAATTACTTCAGTAGATGCTGGTGCCCACTGTGTTTGCAGCTTCCATAGGGTTCTCCCTCGATGCCAGAGAGGAAAGGAAGACACCTGCCCGTGCGGCTCCTGTGCTTGAGAATTCTCCAGGTCTTTATGAGTACGACGTTTGGAGGGCCTCATAGGGTTTTATTGACTTCAAACCAAACATTTTAGTTTTGGTTAACAAAATTTTAGCAATTTTCCATTTCAATCACTTTTTTCTTTTATAAACAAGTTTTTCCCATGAGATTTCTATGGACACTTCTAGTAGAATGAATTCTTATATGGGATGAGCAGAAGTAGTTTTACAGTTCATGTGGAAAATAATACACTAATTAATAAATGATAATACAAGAATTCTGTGTTTCACTTACAACTGTAAACCTACTTTTGCCCACTCTGTAAGCTGGTATGTGTTATTTTTACTATATGCTTTAGCAAAGCAAAAGTGTATATAGTTAGATATAGATAATACCTCATTGCCTCTCTAATTTTAAAATTTAATTCCATTTACCAATGACGGAATGAACACTTTTGAAAGTGTCTCACTCTTCACAAGTAGTGTTTGTGGTGTGCTTCCGTGGGCCAGGTACGGAGCTAAGTCCTCTACACAGATTATCTCATTTAACTCTCACAACAGTCCTGCAAGCTAGGTGCTATTGTTATGGTTCTACAAGTGAGTGCACTGAAATTTAGAAAGGCATCAATCCGTTTTAACTGTTTATTTTTCATCCAACCTCACTATTAGTATTGAAACTGTTAACAAAGGATTTAAACATTTTTCTTTCTCTTTTGACCCACTCTGAGAAGTTGCAGTTCCTCTTCTGATCAGTCTGAAAAACTGAACTTGCTGTAGTACATTCAGGATCAAGAGGCCTAATGGATTTATAGTTGCTAAAACCTGGGAAGCAATCCTTACAATACCCTAAACAGATTTTTCATCTGAAGTAGCTCTCATGTCAGGCAATTCTGTGTTACTTCTCGTAGGTTATGGAGGGGCTCTTCAAGTCTGCAACAATGATGGTTCTCTCAAATTGTCCTGAAGATGTTGAGCTCTGTCACAAATTCATGGCTCCTGGCCAAAAGGTAATTAGTTTTGTGGATAAAGCCCAATACATCTACTCTTTAAATATGTTAATTAATATAATGAAATAATTACATTCAATAAATTTTCTTTTTTATCTTTTCTTACAAGGACAGATTAGAACATATGCTGAAAAATAACTTTTTAATGTAAGTAGATATACTTTTTCTGAACTTCATTCATACTTTGTAATCATATTTATCATACTGTATTAAGTTTTTTTTGTTTATGTATCTGCTTATTACACTCCCTAGACTCAAGAAAGACCCATGTTTTAATTATTTTTATAGTTCTCATGTCTGGTTCATAGTCAACAACCAAAGGTTCATGAATCAATAAATAAATTACAGCTAGATAAATGAATATAGTAATTATTAACTGTATTAATGCAATTCAAACTCATACTAACTTTAGTAATCAAAATGTGGCTTATTAAAAAACAAACTTAAAATACATGCATGTAATGTCTACCTCTCAGTTTTTCTCTGTATCAGTCTTCTTTCTTTTTCTTCTTTACCTTTACTTGCTAAAATGTGATAATATATCCCAAACTTTTTGCCACTTTTTAAAAAAGCATAATACATATATTATTGCTTCATTTCCAGTATAATTCTATTCAAGTAGTACTTGATACTGGACTAGTTGTTTATTTTACCAATCATATAAGCAGACAGGCATATTGGACTTAGTATTCAGTGTATTTATATTGTGTATAGGAATTAAGTTTGATACTAGTAGAGTAGAAAATTGTGTCTGAAAATAAGTTGATGTCATTCTTCAGTTGTAATTTTTAGGTTTAGGAAGTTTTTGTTCTAATAAAGATTTCAACCTGTCCTTGAGGAGGGAAAGGAAAAACTTGGCAGATTGACAGAGTTGAGGGAAAGGAAGAAACTTGACAGATTGATGGAGTTGAGAATTTCAGGTGTCAGCCTAGAATCCAACTCGGGTTACAAGTTGAAAGTGATGATTGTGGAGCCTGAATGAATAAACAGCAGGGCAGCAGAGGTGGAGTCAGAAGAGGAGGGAAGAGTCAGCAGCCACCAGGTAGAGCATCGAGAGACACTGAAGTATAAGTGAAGGCTTTGAGGTTTTTTCTTTCACTTAAATTTATATTGAATATTTACTATATGCCAGGCATTGTTCTAGAAAAAAAACTGTCTCTCTTTTTCCCTCCTCCAAGTTTTTATTAACATGACTTTTTGAAAACAAGCGTCCATACCAGTGTGGTGGGTGAGGGTGGGAGAAGAGGGGAGGGGCGGGCAGGACAAGGGGAAGGAATCCTGCCCTCTTGATAGGAAAGCTCCAGGTTCATCCCCTGGTGGATTTCATAGTTCCCAGAGAAACATGGTCCTTAAAAACTGCATACCACTTCTTTAGCACGATCTCATTCCAGCGTGAACCAATTTGGGCTGCAGTCAATATCCTGAGGTCACTGATGGTGTCATCAGTCTTGCACCTCACGTAGACCGTCTTCGCCAGACTGTTGTTGCAAACAAACTGGACCATCCTGTTGGGAGCTCAAATCACCTAGAACCTGCCAATGCCACCACCTCCTCACTTAAGAGCCAGGGCCATAAAAACTGTGTTAAAGCAGTGACCAAGCAGATGGAATCCATTGCCTTCACTGAGCTTACATTTCTGGTGGAGGTAGCAATAGTGAAGAAAGAAAAGAAGTGAAACATGTAGTCTGTGAGAATGAATATTAAGGGGAAGAAAACTCGGGGAAGAGAAAGTACACAAGAGACGACAAGGAAAGAATGAAGAGGTAGAAATTTTAGAAATTGTAGCAGGGAAGATTTCACTGAGATGATTTTTGAGTAAAGATCTAAAGAAAGTGAAAGAACTAGCTGTGTAGATATCTGGGAAAAGATCGTTCCAGGCAGAGGGAATAGCAAGTATAAAGGCCCTGAGGTTGGAGCATACCTGATGTGTTCTAGTAATAGCGAAGAGTGAATACAGAAAGCAGGTAAAGTACAAGACGAGGCATGGATGGAAAAATCACTTGCAGCCTTGTAAGTCCCCGTGAGGAATTTGGATCAGATGGGGAAGCCATTGAAGGGTTCCCTGCAGAGGGCTGACAAAATCTGAATTGGACTTAACAGGATCCTTCTGGCTGCTTTTTGAGAATAAACTGTAGCAGAACATGTGTAAGAACAGAAAATCAACTAGATTGATAACACACTGGAATATTACACAGCCATGAAAAAGAAATGGATCTTGCCATTTGAGACAACATGGATGGACCATGTATTAGGATTCTCCAGAGAAACAAGACCAGCAAGGTGTATATATAAAAAGATTTATTTAAGGAATTAGTACATGCAATTGTGGAGGCTTGACGAGTTCCAGATCTGATAGAGTAGTCCAGCAGGCTGGAGGCCCAGGAAAGAGTGACAGAGTCTAAAGGCAGTCTGCTGGCAGAATTCCTTCTTGTGGAGAGGAGGCCAATATTTGTTCTGTTAGGACTTCCAACAGACTAGATGCAACCTACCCACATTGTAGAGGGCAGTATGCTTTACTCAGAGTCCATGGATTTAAATTTTAATCTCGTTCAAAAAACACCCTTATAGAAACATCCTGAATAACATTTTATTGAATATCTGGATACCATATCCCAGCCAAATTTGTACAGAAAATTAACCATCACAGACCAGGGTAGTTGTAATGGAGGTAGAGGGTTGTTCTGTTCTGGATATATTTTAAAGATAGAACAAACAGGGTCTGCTGAGAGTGAGAAAGAGAAAGAGTAATGGGTGACTTCAAAGCTTTTGTCTTACACGGCTATAAAAATGGAATTGCTGTGAACTGAGGTTGGGGAAGCCGTAGAGTAGCAGGGGGTTGGGGAAGAGAGGAGATGGTATCAGGTATCTTTTTAAGATTGAGAAACTTTTCAGACATCTAGTTATAGAGGCTGGGAAGGCAATTTGAATGTCCAGATCTGGAGTTTATAGGAGAGCTCTGGACATAAGCAAATTGATAAAAGTAGTAATTAAGTAGATAAGGAAAGAAGTAATTTGGGCATCTGAAGAAATCTGTGCTGGTGACAGAAAACCAGGGAGAACATCTTAAGTAATGTAGCTCCTACCTAAGAAATTAGACCTTAGATGGGGAAAAAACATAGCCACCATTTATTGAATATTTACTGTGAGCCATTGGTAAACTTCACACATTAGTGGTTCATTTTATCTTCACAAGTCTGTGAGTAGTAGTTATTGCCATTCTATAGATGAATCAACTCAGATGAGGCAAAGAAAAGATGAAATGGAG
Source organism: Phyllostomus discolor (assembly GCF_004126475.2). Lineage (NCBI taxonomy): Eukaryota > Metazoa > Chordata > Mammalia > Chiroptera > Phyllostomidae > Phyllostomus > Phyllostomus discolor. The sequence goes on from NC_040908.2 coordinate 116,887,892, forward strand.
ATTCAAACTCGTATTTGTCTGATTTCAAAGCTCAGCTTTAAGCCACTGTACTGCCTATATTTGAAAGGGCATTAAAATTAATGCTAGAGTAGTTGTAGCTCACCCACTATCTTTAAGACGCTTACGTATCACTTAACTGTTGTGCTGTGAGTCTGTAAAATACTGAAGTTGGGGAAATGACCTCATGGGCTGTGCTGTTACCATCACCCATTCCACACAGCACAAATCGTAGTTGAGTTTTAAATTTATGTGTGTGGTTACTGTTTGGTGTCTGTCACCTCCATGTGGTCAGGAGCTTGTTTATATTGTTTGCTATTGTGGCCCCAGTGCTTAAGAACTCAGTAAATACCTATTGAATAACTGAGGGAACTAATAAATGACAACTGAGTGACCATGGGGTTGAGGGTGTTCTCCTATAGACTAGGTCCTCTCCCTAAGGTCCCCGTTAATTCCTATCCCTATTTACTTTAGATACTGAGTATAGTGGATTCTAATCCTGCCTCTGCCACTTTTTAGCCATTACTGAATGGATTAATATTTTTCAATGGACACATATTGACTGCCTACTTTGAGTTAGGCACTGTGCCAGTCATTGAGGATTCAGTAGTGAAAATAAGCATGGATCGGTCCTGCTATAGAATTTAAAGTCTAGGGAAAAATATAAATAGCCCAGTATTCGCATGAATAATTATTTAGTTACAACTATGAACCTGATTAATAGTAAGTTTTAACCTTTCTGAACTTCAGTTTTCTCATCTATAAAGGGACCATTTGTCTGTCTTATATTGGTGAAGGGTCCAAATGCCCATTGCTGAAGCAGTGTGGCAGATAACTGGGAAACACTCCCGCTACAAACCATCTGAAAACACTAGTTAAAATATTATAAAATTATTTTATTTTTTTAAAATACCTTGAGTTCCCTAGAAGTCCCAGGAGCTAGAAATGAGTAGGGACCTAAACACCGGAGGAATATACAAAATGACATGATACTGAGGATTCTCAAGGTGGTGGCGATCAGGGGGCGAGGGTGGACGCGTTGGTCAGTCTTGGAGACCAGAGATTTTAACAGCCAGGAGAGGACATGACAGTAGACCTAGGCATGATGAATTAGAATTGAGATACTTCCTGAAACACACATACATAAAACATCATGTGACTATAGTCTTTTCAATAAATTTCAGTGTATTCTTGACTACTTGTTATAGTTGTTTCATATAAATATATATTACTTAAAAGATTTGTGTAGTAATTGAATTTAGCTTTATCAAGCAAAAATAGAATTTATTTACTTTCCATTTCCTTCTGAGGGTGTCCAACCTGCAGCCCACGGGCCACATGCAACCCAGGATGGCTGCATTCACAGCTCAACACAAAACCATAAATTTAGTTAAAACATCATGAGATTTTTTTGTGCGTGATTGATTATATGTCGCAGCATATTTAATGTGTAGCCCAAAACAACTCTTCTTTTAGTGTGGCCCAGAGATGCCAGAAGGTTGGACACCCCTGCTATGGTATGAAGGCTTTTAAAATATAGAATCCTTACCTTTTTACTTGCTCTTTGTTTGTCTCTGTGAATATGAGACAAAGAATGCTAACAGTGATCTCTTTAGCATAGCAGTCTTACTCCAACAACTTCATAGTAACTTTCTTCATTCAACAATTAAAAATTTGAAACATGAAGGTATTTTGATACTGTACCATGCTATTTTACAATGTCTTCTCAAATTCTTTCCTCAGAGCACTTTGGAGATAGTTTCTAGGAAGGAGAAGAAATAGTCTCTATATATATCAACAAAAATTAGTAGAGAGAGTTGATGAAGGCCATTAGGAATATCCAGTATCAGACCTGTAATTTGAACTTGAAAGCTCTGCCTCAATTTAAGGTGTGGAGGGAGGAGGACAGAATATCAGAATAACAAGAGACATTTGGACATGAGAGCCATTTTTCTTAATAATGTAACAGTAACATATTAATGGCACAAAATCCTTTTTGATTGCTCTTATATTTCTCTGTGTAATGAATAGATCATATCAAGTAATGATGGACTAGAACAATGGAATGTCTAAGCAGAAAGAACGTTAGGTAATATAATCCAACCTCCTTTTTTACAAGTGACAATACTTAATTTTTTAATGTGTTATATAGCACATTACAAAAAGTTTATAAAATGCTTCCATTAAAGTGAAGTGATTTACATAGCTAGTAAGTGGTGGTAGAGTGAGAGGGAAAACCCAAATCTTTTGTTTTAATTGAACAGATGAAACTCCAAGTGGTTGAGGCATGATCTCTCTCCATTGAGAGCTTAGACTCTGGAGTCAGCACAGCCGGGTTCACTACTTACTTAGACGAGCTGTTTTTGGCAAGTTATGGATCCTCTCTGAGCTTCAGCTTCCCTTCTGTAAAATGGTGGTTTAAAAATTACTACTACTACCAACACCATTCTTACCTTAGAAATTACCTGTTATTCAATATTAGATTTTTAATTTGAGTAGAAATTTCATGTTAGAAAAAACTTACCACTCAAAACATAGCTTTGGGGACTTGATTTTGCTATAAGATACAGCTCTTTCCAGTTAGTTATTATAGCATGAGCTTCATTTTTTTTTTTCAGAGAATAAGTTTGTGTTGGGTAAGTTATAGTTTGAGCTCAAAGTTCTTTCGGAACTTTGTGGATTTTTGTTTTTAATCACCCGAAGCACGGTTGCAGAAGACTTAGAGAAACTGGCATTATCATGTATCGTTGGTGGATACAAATCAGTATAGCCCTGTGAAAGCGTATTTGCATTTGCAGTTTTATGTGTTTTAAAAGATACTGCTGAAGATCCAACAATTTCATTTTTTATTTGCAAAACTAGTATATAAGAATCATTTGTAAGAGTATAAAATAAATATATGCAGTAATGGTTTATAATTGCAAAAGATTGGAAATGGCTGAAGTACCCATCAGCAGATGACTGGTTAACACTAATTCAGATACATGTAACAGTTCAAAAAATGAAGCACTTCATACACTGATGTGGAAAGATCTGCAAGTTATATTACTGAATAAAGATTTAAAAAGTGTATGGTATACTCTGTGGCTACCATCTATTTTAAGACAGGGAGATTATATATTAATATTTGCTTATAGACGTATAAAACCTCTGGAAGGGCACTCAAAACACTGACAGCAAATTTTTAAGGAGAGAAACTAACTAGGTAGCTATGGGACAGAATGGAAAGAAGGTATATACTCTTTTATACATCTTGATTTTTTTAAACGATGTTCATATGTTATTTATTCAAATAGTTTGTATAAATTTTTGGCTTGGCTTGCTTTAGGCATGAGGGTTTCTTACTGAGGTAACCAGTGGCAGTTTTCCCTAACTGTTCTGAGCAGTGCTTAGAGTACATTAAAAAGCCCTTACATGGCCTGAAGGAGTTCATAGGATCTGACCTGTGACTACCTTTCCTATCTAATTTCCGGGCATTCTTCCCCTTGTTCAGTATGCTATGGTCACATTGACCTTTTTGTTCCTTGAATAAGCAGACTCAGGCCTCCTTTCAGGCCTTTGTACCCACTGTTCCTTTTACCTGGGATACTTGCCCACAGATACTTATGTGGCTCTTTTCCTTCATGCAGGTTACTGTTCAGATATTGCCAACTTGGTGAGGCCTTTTTGACCATCTTTTCTGAAACAGCACCCTCAATCATCCTCTGTTTTCTCATCTTGCTTTATTTTTCTTCATAACACCAATAAGCTCCCTGGCATCATGTATTACATATTTCTGTTTATTTGTTTCTTTCTCCCCACCTGTACCCCCATCACACACACACGCGCACACACATGCGAACATATCCATAGAGGCAGGATCTTTGTATTTATTTACTGTATCTGCAGTGCCTAGAAGAGTGCCAAGCACATAGCCCATTATATTGACCTTTCTCTGCTTTTACCGTTTCTCTCCAGCATTTCTTACACCGAAGCAGTGGAGATCTTAAAGCAGGCGTCCCAGAACTTCACCTTCACCCCAGAGGTAGTGTGTGTGTGTGTGTGTGTGTGTGTGTAAATATGTTTTCCTCATCCTTATTTAAAATAATCTTATTTCTCTTATTAGCAGGATTTGCTTATCTGTACATTGGCTTTTTTCAGTGTGTGTTCAACCTTGTTGAAATATTTAAAATGAAATATAATTTTGAAGTAGAATATATCATTTGCTAGAGCATCAACTAAAGGGTTATAAAGAAGTTTCCCAAGTTTAGCAAGATGAAAATCCTTAAAAAGAATGGCAGTCATAGCCTGTTGGTGTAGAGATCAACTCACTCAGTGTTTCCCAAAGTATAGTCTGAGAGGGGCTGACAAGTGACAGGAGGTTAAGTGATCAAGTGAGTTTAAACAACACACTAAACAGGTTTCTTTTTCTGTTGAACTTTATAGTGTTCTAATTTGTGGTCCACTTTGGAAAATACTGAATTATTTGGGTTTTTACTTTAAGCACTCCCTTATTTTATTGGCAAAGATATAGGTCCAGAGAGGTCACGTGATTCATCAGTGACCATGCACATAATGTTGGAGGCAAGTCTCCTCATTCCTGTGCAGTTACTTTCTCCGTATAATTAAGACATTGCCAGACAGGTGGGAGCAGTATGTTAACATTTAGAATGTAGTACCTTTGTCTTCAAACTATTTCTTACATCAGTCCCAACCCCAATTAAGTCAGATCCTCTTATAAGTTATAATAGTGCCCTGTGCTTGTCATATTTGTAATCAGTTAATTTCTTTGTATAATTTTTGTATTTGATGTTTGTTTCATCCTTTGGAAGCTTTATGAAGTCAAGGATTCTATTTTTCTTACCACTGTATCTAATACCTACCATGGTACCTAAGATTTAATAGGCACATTAGTATTTGCTGAATAAATAGATCAACAGTGTTATTAAATATTCATCAGAGAGCATCTGATATATCAGCTGACTCTTATTTTTTAAAAAATCACTGAGAGAAGCCATCTAGCCAAAGATGGACTCAATATTAGAAATATTATCTTTCATCATTTAATTTCCTGAGACTTATAAACAGAAACTGTAGAAGCAGCTCTAGGCAATATTAATAAAAACTATGAGTCTGAAGTCAGTTTTTATACACTGGGGAAGGTGCACTTTGTTTTCCTGAAGATGCTATTCATCTGCTAAACACTGCTCCCTGAGATGAGCGGCAGAGAACATAGTGTTTATCTACTAGTTTTAGCTTTCATCTTTCCAGGCCTTTGGATGTTCTTGCTAACACATACCTCTGTCTAGTTTAGCTGTCTGTGGAACCTCAGCAGACAGCTCCACACATTATTGATCTTCAGGGAGAGAACTGATACAGGTTATTTTGAGGTCCGGCATTGTATATTTCAGCTGTCTTCTCCTTTGATAATCTCTTTTCTCCTCTTCTTGCAGTGGGGTGTCGATCTACACACTGAACATGAAAAGTACCTGGTGAAGCACTGTGGCAACGTACCAGTCTTTGTCATTAATTATCCATTAGCACTCAAGCCGTTCTACATGAGGGATAATGAAGATGGGCCTCAGCACACAGTAAGGAAAGACACTAAATAAATCGGGGTTAATCATCTCAGGGTCTGGGTTTTTCCCTTGACTTAATTTTATCCTTTAGTATACTTTCTTAAATTAAATTCATCACTTTACACCTCTTAAAATGATAAATCTTCTCAAAGGCATCTCTAAATTTTCCTCATTTCTAAGACAGAAGTGTCCTTAGTTTAGCAGATGCAAATGTAGGTATGTTATGTTTTGTTTTGCTTTGCTTTTTATAACTGAGAGGAAGTAGCCTAGAGCACTGTATAGCAAAACCAGGTGTGCTGTCCGGTTAAGTACTGGATGGGAGACTGCAGAGGGGGCAGTGGGCAGAGTGCTGGATGGGAGACTGCAGAGGGGGCAGTGGGCAGAGTGCAGTGGGCAGGAGAAAGGAAGAGCTGGCCCAGCAGAGCTGGAGGCTGTCAGATAGAAACAGTGAGGGGAGGGCACCCCAGGGGATAGAAGCAGCCTGGGCAGATTCTCCTGCCACCTCTCATCAGTCCCTTCTTTCTCTCTCTTCTTCTATCTCTTTCTCTCTCTCCCTGCTCTCTTTAGCCTTTTTTATCCTCTAGTTTTTTTTTCACCCCTAACTTTAGTTGCTTTTTTTTATTCTTCTGGTTTACTTTTTTGTCTCTTCTTTGCTACTTTACAAAATTATCAGTGTATGAAATAAGAATATATCTGACTCTTTATGTACTGAATAGCTATATACTTAATATCATTAATTATAAAAGCCTATGATACAAATATGTTTAGCTCAGAAACAGTTCCAAAACTAAACTTTGCTATTTGGTATTTTCACTTGTCTTTATATAAATACCAGCAGAAAAATGTAGATTAGGACCTGCTAGTAAATAAAACATCCCCATCTCAGGGCATACAAGGTTATCTTTTCACACGTATTTCCTGTTTTCTCTTACAGTATTACTAAAAAGTAGTAGCCAACAATTAGGAGATTCCTGTGAGGCAAGAGTTACCATCTCATCTCTAAGTCCTGAAACACCTTGCCAAGAAACTTAATCTTTCTCCTGTGTTAGAGATGCAAAGACATTAATTGCACATCCCAGGGCTATAAACATAGTGAGGAGTTAGTATTCAAACCTCACTGCCTCTGGCTGTGAAGTCTATGGTTTGTGTGTTTGTTTGTGAGGGAAGGGAGGGAGAAAGAGAAGGAAAGAAATATCAGTGTGCAAGAGATACACTGATCGATTGCCTCTTGCACACACCCCTACTGGGACTGAACCTGAAACCCAGGCATGTGCCCTAACCAGGAATCAAACTGACCATCTTTCACTTTGCAGGATGACGCCCAACCAACTGAGCCACATCGGTCAGGGCTGAAGCTCCTGTTCTTTTCCACTCTCTCTCACTGCCTCAAAATCACAAATACCAAGTTACATTTTAGCCATTGATTTTACTTATTCCTACCTTTCACGCAGCATTATCCAAATCAAATGAGCAACACAATTGATTTATGATTTTCTATTTTTTCTTTCCCTAATAAGCCTCTGGTGTAATTGATTTTGAGAAATGAATTGTCCAACAGGTTGGCAGCAAAAAATAAGAGAGACTAAGGCATAGGTTATACAATCCTAAATAATTCAATATTAAGCTAACATCACAAAACGGAGTGCCATGTATCTCTTGGCCTTTTTATTACTCCACCACATCCCACTCCCACCACCTCCCATCTCCCCACTACCCACCCACACATACCATGTCGTCTTCTCATGTAATTTTCCTAGATTGAGCACTTTTCTTGATTCAGTTTTGTACTTCTTAACCTGCTTAAGGCTTTCCTTCTCTGTAAAGACTTATCCTGTGTTACCCAGTCACCGTGAGCCTCCCTTTTCTAGATTTCTATAGCATTTAAAAAGTTAGTAAAACTGGTAGATTTATGTCTGTTTTTTGTAGCTTCTGCATGAGTTTTGCTTTCTCAAATGAAATTCTTACTTTTTTCAATTTGGCGAATGAGTTTTTAATAACCACCATGGCCTCTACAGCTCATTGCCCCACCTCTCGAACGTGACTTCCACCCGTCACACCACGTTCTAGCAGTGCTTTCTAGAGTCCGTAATAATTGTCATGTCATTGAATCCAGCAGGCTTACTTCACCTCTCTGCATGCAGCACTGTTCTTGACTTTCTTATTCTTATAACTTTCTTCTGCCTTGGCTTCTGTGACATCACATACTCCCAGTTTTCCTCCTTTCTCAGTGGGTTATTCTTTCTTAGTCTCCTCTACAGGTTCATCCTCGTCCACTAATCATTAGACACTGAGGTTCCTCAAGACTCCATCTGAGTTCTTTTCTCTCCATGAGTGATTTCATCTCTATCCACGGTTTACTGTTTCTTTTCAGATAACTCAGAAATTTACATTTCTAATTCAGACTTCTCCCCTGAGCTCTGGACTCATGTTGCTGTTTACATGTCTCAGAAGCATCCCAAACTTAACACCCAAAACCGACCCTAGGATTGCTACTCTTCTCCCGTCCTCCCACCAAGTTTGATCTTTCAGTATTCTCTGTCCATTTCATTGTATGAGCCAGTAACTAATTTTTGAAATATTCATCTCTCTCACTTTCCCTATTCAGTATTTTAAGTTCTGTCATTTTTATACTCCTAAATGTATCTCAAATCTATCCACTTCTCTTCATTTCCACTCTTACCTTTTTAGACTAAGACAGCATCATCTCTTGCCAGAACTATTTCAAGTAGCCTCCTCACTGATCTTCTTTTTTAATATTTTATTTATTTATTTTTTTAGAAAGAGGGGAAGGGAAGGAGAAAGAGGGAGAGAAACAATGTGTGGTTGCCTCTCAAGCTCCCCCTACTGGGGATCCATCCTGCAACCCAGGCATGTGCCCTCACTGGGAATTGAACTGGCAACCCTTTGGTTTGCAGCCCACACTCAGTCCACTGAGCTACACCAGCGAGGAAATCTGACTGATCTTTCTGTACTGTTTTTTTCCTCCTCTGGGTTAGTTCCCCCCATTTCAGCATGAGCTTTTAGAAAATGTAAATCTGATCCTGTTACCTCCCTTCTTAAAACCATTCAGTGGCCTCCCTCTGCTCTTAGGATAAAAGTTAAACTCCTTTACATGGCCTGCAAGCCCAGTGCAGCCTGGCTGTTCCTCCCTCAAGGGAGTCTTTCCCCCACCGAGCACTGTGATGCTTCACTTTGCTCTCTCTGCCACATGCACACAGCCCTTCTTCCATGTCTTCAGACATGCAGCGCATTCTCTCACCACAGCATCTTTGTATATAGTGTTCCCTCAATCTACAGAAATCTTCTTCACTGAAGTAATTTCACTTACTCTCCAGGTCTCTATGCAGTCATCATTTCCCCAAAGAAACCTTCCTCAACCTTCCAGACTGAGTCTGACACCCCTGTTAGACACCGCAGTGGTTCCACGCACAGACTTAATTTTATGTTTATTTGTATGACAATCTTTGCTGACTCTTTCCTCTATGCCAAGCGACTTGAGGACATCTTTTTCACTCATCATTGTGTCCCCAGTGCCTCGCATACTGCCTGGTACATACCAGGCACCTCATATCTATTTAGCGATGGATAGGTGGTGATTGGATGGATGGGTGAATAGAGCCCAGCAGTTTTAGACACAGAGTGGACAAGTAGTGAGTGAGTAACTTGGTTTGCTAAGGAAATTTCTGGGAAGCTAAAGAGCGCTTTTACTCTAAATGTTTTGAGTGATAGCAACATGGCATAAAGGAAAGTCCAGTGGTTTTAAATCAGACACTCTTGGGTTCAAGTCCCAGGTTTGTGTGTTATAAACTATATGACCTTAAATAAACCATCTCATTTCTTTGAGATCTAGTTTCCCAGTCTGTAGAAATAAGATTATAATACTTTCTAGAGTTGTCAGGATTAAATTAGGTAATATATGAAAATACAAAGCACAGTGTTTGAGTGTGTAAATAGCACAATAAATAAATATATGAAGCCCTCTCTCCTTTCATCCTAGATTTTGATAAAGTCTTTACTGTGACAAAGCACAAGAATGTTAAAATATTTGTGTGTGTGTTGCCACATCCTAACATGCTCTTGCATAAGATTCCTTAAAGGCATTTCTCTCATAGACTGTGGTCACGAACATTTCTTAACTTAGAAGGACCTTAGAAGGGTAACTTATTATGCCAAGGCTCTCTGGTGATATCTCACAGCTTGAAACCTGAAGAGATTATAATGGTATTGTAGTATACTTTATAATTTATGCAGTACTCAGAACTTAATTATTGAAATACAATTTATCTAAACTATATATGTTAAACATAGATTATAACATTGATTCATTAGCTACCTAAATTTCTTTTATTTTAATTATTTTTATTGATTATGCTGTTACAGTTGTCCCAGTTTTTCCCCTTTTATCCCCCTCCACCCAGCAACCCCCATTCCCTCAGGCAGTCCCCCCACCATTGTTCATGCCCATGGGTCATGTGTATAAGTTCCTTGGCTACTCCATTTCCTATACTGTACTGTACATCCCCATGGCTATTCTGTAACTACCTACTTGTACTTCTTACTCCCCTCACTCATTCCCCAGCATCCCTCTCCCATCTGGCAACCATCAAAACACTCTCTATATCCATGATTCTGTCTCTGTTATTCTGTTTGCTTAGTTTGTTTTTTAGATTCAATCATTGATAGATATGTATTTATTGTCATTTTATTGTTCATAGTTTTGATCTTTTTCTTAAATAAGTCCCTTAACATTTCACATAATAATGGTTTGGTGATAATGAGGACCATCATCACCAGTTTGTTCTTGTTGGGAAAGCACTTTATTGGCCCTTCAATTCTGAATGATACCTTTATTGGGTAGAGCAATCTTGGCTGTAGGTCCCTGCTTTTTATAACTTTGAATATTTCTTGACAGTCCCTTCTAGCGTGCAAAGTTTCTTTTAGAAATCAGCTAACAGTCTTATTGGAACACCTCTGTAGGTAACTAACTGTGTTTCTCTTGCCGCATTTAAGATTCTTTCTGTATCTTCAACTTTTGTCATTTTCATTATGATGTGTCTTGCATCCATCTCGTTTGGGACTCTCTGTGTTTCTTGGACTTGCATGTCTATTTCCTTCACCAAATTAGGGACATTTTCTTTAATTATTTTTTCAAATAGATTGCCAATTTCTTGCTCTTCTCCTTCTGGCACCCCTGTGATACAAATGTTGGATCACTTGAAGTTGTTCTACAGGCTGCTTACACTGTCCTCAGTTTTTTTTTTTATTATTCTTTTTTCTTTTTGCTGTTCTAATTGGTTTTGTGCTTCCTTATGTTCCAAATCATTGATTTGATTCTCAGCTTCATCCACTCTACTGTCGTTTCCCTGTAAATTGTTACTTATTTAAATTAGTGTATCCCTCCTTTCTGACTGGATCTTTTTTATGCAGTTGAAGTCCTCAGTTCTTTGAGCATCCTTATAACCAGTGTTTTAAATCCTGCTTCTGACAGATTGCTTGTTTCCATTTTGTTTCGTTCTTTTTCTGGAGTTTTGATCTCTTCTTTCATTTGAGCTATGTTTCTTTGTCTCTGCAATTTGGCAGCTTCCCTGTGTTTGTTTCTGTGTAGTAAATAGAGCTGCTATGACTCCCTGTCTTGGTAGTGTGGCCTAATGTAGTTGGTGTCCTGTGGGTACCAATGGAACAGCCTCCCCTATCTGGGTACTCAAGGTGTGCCCTCATGTGGGCTGAGTACACCCTCTTGTAGTTGAGCCTTATTTGCTGTTGGCAGCTCAGTGGGAGGGATTTACCCAAGCTAGTCAGCTTCACGGACTGGCTGTGACCAGTGACCATCAACCTCCACCCTCTGGAGGATCAGCTGTGCAGGGGCAGGGTGGTGGTGCTCTGATGTGGTTTGTAGTTGTTCACTGAGTGTGCAGGCTATGGGATTTCCCTGGTGGCACAGGCCAATGTCAGCCCCGATCTGTATCCTCCCTGGGACCACCCTACATGAGCTATAAAGCATCTGAAATGGCTGCTACTTGTACTGGGCTTGGAGATTCCCAGGCAAAGCCAATCTGTGAATCTAGGCTGGCTGCTGCTAGTGCCAGGGCCTGAGGCTACTTAGCAAGAGGAGCTGGGGGCTCACTGAGGTCAGCTGTTGCTTGTTTGAGAGGATTTAGGACGTTGTGAAGCAGGAGCCAAGACCAGCCTTTCATGTGCAAAAGTCTGTTAACAGCTTGGGTGGGCCCTGAAGTTGGGTGGGACAGAGTCTCAGGGGATCTCCAAGGCAGGGCAGACAGTGTCAGCCAGGTTGATGAATTCCCAGATGTGGCACTGGCCTGCCAGCTCTTTAGCTCTGTGGGGGAAGGCTCAGAAAGAGACAGTGGCCTCTCCCTACCTTTCTGTCTGAAAGAAAACTGTCCTCCAATTCTTGCTTTGATCCCAGACACTTCATTTCCTCCCCATCTGTCACTGGTGCCTTTCAAGCTGCCACACTGTGGAGCTCAGAGAGAGTGAATATGAGTAAGTCCATTTGTGGGTTCTTTAAGGAGAACTGCTTGGAACTCTAGAAGTTTCTTCTGCTGACTCAGTTCCCACGGGTTTTTGCAGTCAGAAGCTACAGGGACTTATCTTCCTGGCATTGGAACCCTGGGCTGAGTGTCCTAGTATGGGGCAGGAACTACTCTCTCCCAAGATATCTCTCACAAATTTTTGTCCACCACACATAGATATGGTACCAGCCTGTTCTGCTTCTCCGTCCCTCCTACCAGTCTGGATGGATGTGGTTTCTTACTGTAGTTGTCAGACTTCCATTCAGCTTGATTTCTGACAGTTCTGAGTGATGGTTGTTCTATATTTTAGTTGTAGTTTTGATGTGGTTGTGCAAGGAGGTGAGCTGTGTTTACCTATTCTGTCAACTTCCAAGTCTGCCTTCAGAGATCTAGAATTTTTTTCAACCCACTTGTATAAGGTGCCTGCTTTCACCCCTCAGTAGTGAATGAACAGGCTTTGGGCCAGATAACTAAATTCTGTGCTTCTTTTGTAGGGCTATAATAACAGGTTGTGGGTAGGGTTAGAAAAGTTTCTGCAGTGGGTATGATGCAATCTAAAAAATTACAACAGGTCGTGTTTCACAGGTTCCCTGTCTAGGGAATCAAAAGACAAGGGTGGAGAAATGTTTAACTGACACTTGTAAGTTTGGCCACAGGTAATAAATAGTAAAATGGTATCTTTTTACAGTGATAATTTCTTTTTCTTTCTCTCCTCACCCTCTTCAAAACATACACACTCACACAGAGAAGGTATGCACTATGTTATAATGAAAAGCACACTGGACTAAAAGTTAGTAGTGCTGAGTTTGAAATTCTGCTCTTACTACTTAGCTGTATGACCTTAGGCAAGTCTGTACAATCTGATTCCCAATTTATCCCTCCATGAAACCAGGGAATTTGATTAGGTGACCTCCAAGGTGTACTAATCAGCTCTAAGATTCTCTAATTTCAGGTAGCCTAAGTTTTCCCTCAATCGGATATATAAAAATAACTTGTAAACTATCAAACATATTTGATCATTTGAAGGGAAGAAATCTTGGGCCTAAATGAAATGAATCCAAGCAAGTATGCAAAATGCCACATGCCCCCGAATCTGGGTCTCTGAATAAGTCCCCCCCAGAGCAGGTTGCAAATATTTAGCTAGGGAAATGGCTTCACAGAAAAGAATATCCATTCATTCCAACTGTGTGTGATTAGGAAGAAGTGACTGTCCAACAGTTCTGATGAGATGCCAAGAATACCAGATAATGTTCTCACTTTTTATTTTTTATTTTTTCCTTTTTTATTATCATTTTTATTGTATTTTCCATTACCATTTATTCATCTTATACCCTCTTTCCCGACGCCCACTCCCCTCCCCTTCTCAATCACTGACCGTTTGTTGTTCATATCCATGAATTCTTTCTCATTTATTCTTTTTTACTCAGTCCCTTTGTCACAGGTGGGCACAGGTAACCAGGTTCTTGGTGGTCGGGGCAAAGAATTGAACCGAACACCCAGAGTTTATATAAGTGAACATGGGAGCGGGCCAACTCCAAGCAGAGATTGACCTCATGGGCTGGAGGAACTCTATTCTTATAGGGCAGATCCTTCCTGGCTAGTTTTGGTGGGCTTTTACTGCGCATGTACAAGTAGTTGTATTACTTTAAAGCTACTGCACATGTGGTCTCCCATGATTTTCCCTGATTGGCCGCCAGGGAAGAGGGTCCCACAATGCTACTGAATTGACCCCTCTTTCTCCTGGGGTCCCCTTGTACTAGGTTCACCTTTTCCTTCACCAGAGAATTATAGCTCTCCGTGTTAGGGATTGGTGAAAAGGAAAGGAATTATTTATTCAAGTTATACAGCCTTAAGAGTAATGACTTAATGTCTTCGTCAAAATCCCAAAGTCCCTTAAAACACCCACAAACACACACAGTCCTTCCTTCCCCCTTTGCCCAGTCTGGGGTACCGTATCCCAGGGAAAAAAATAGAAGTCCATGGCTCAGGCAGTTCCCGGTTCTTCCCAGTAATCCATGCTCGGCTGGTAGGCCTCCCTCGGTTCTCAGTACCATCGGCTGTGTTGCTGGGATCTCCAGCTAAAGCCACGTGGTGATTCTCTTCTGAAGCTGTATGGTGATTCTTTGCTTAAGCTGCGTGGTGGTTCTCTGCTAAAGCAGTGTGGTGATTCTTCTCATGACTGCGGGGGTCCCCCTACTCTGGCCAAAGCACGTGGTTCTCCTCACTGCCACAGCCACAGCCACATGGTCCCTCTCCTTACATGGCTGCAGGACTCTCCACTCAGCCAAAACCGCATGGTTCTCTCCTCAATGGCCGTCAAGTCTGGGTTTAAATATCCTTCCAGCTTTACTGGGCTCCATTGTGAGTCTGCACAGGGGTGGCCCCATGTTGTGGAGCCAGTCATCTCCAAGCTCTCACGCAGGCACTATAACTAGGGGGAGTTGCTTCCCAGTTACATCTTGGGGGGAAGTTCCTGCCATCCCCCTTGCTCAGAACATGGCCACAGCTATTTAACATATCTATGCAACCAGTTAAAGGTTATAGATGTGCTAAACGACCAGGCCAGAGGTTAGCTGCAAAGCTGTTGTTATGCAAAATAGCTCTCAATGGTCTCTCTGCATGTTCCATTCCCCCAACTCACACCTGTGGTGGAGGGTGAGGACATCCTATATATCTTTCTAATATTTCCTGGGCACCTTGAGTTCTGGACCCCATTACAAATCCTTCTTTCGGGGGCTCCCTGGCTGCACCCTCCTATACCTTCATCCCCCCAAATTCGCCCCCCCCCAGAGCTGTCATCCCGCTCTCTGTGAGTCTGTCTTTATTTTGCTTTTTCAGTTTGTTCATTAGATTCCACATATGATGAAATCATATAGTAATTTTTTTTATCCTCAACCTAGGACATTTGTTCATTGCTTTTAGGGAGAGAGAAAGGAGGGAGAGAGAAATACCAGTATGAGAGACAAACACCAATCTGTTGCCTCCTGAACACATCCAGACTATGGATGGTGTGCACATGGACTGGGGATTGAACCTGCAACCCAGGCATGCACCCAGCCCAGAATCAAACCCACAACCTTTTGGTTATGGAAAACACTCCAACCAACTGAGCCACACCAGCCACAGTTGTTCTCTTTTTTCAAATCATTTCAATATTACTTAACAAATTATGAAAATCTAAGCTTTAGTGGGTATTCAGTAAAGTACCTATTGTAATCAACTTGGAAGGAAGAATACTCAGTCAGGGGGTATCTAATGAATTTCTCTGGGATGGAGCTAGTTGATCAACCTGCATCAAAATAGCATGAACCTCAAATCGGCAGAAACTGTGATGAAGGGAACTGCCAGTTTCTCCCATGTCTAGAACTAATGGCTGTTCTGGGATACCATGTCAAAGTTCAAAGTGTACATTTCAGTCCATCTAAAGTGCTCTCAGA
This sequence comes from Phyllostomus discolor, assembly GCF_004126475.2. Classification (NCBI taxonomy): domain Eukaryota; kingdom Metazoa; phylum Chordata; class Mammalia; order Chiroptera; family Phyllostomidae; genus Phyllostomus; species Phyllostomus discolor. The sequence continues at coordinate 116,903,414 of NC_040908.2, forward strand.
CTAACCACTGTACTAGCCAGATTCCACTTTCAGTAGCTGCTACATGCATCTGCGTCTTTACACTGTCACATGGAAGGTTCTCTTTTTTAGCTGTGTGCCTCCTTGTTTTTAGGGGCAAAATACAGTCTGTGTCAGCAGTTAGAGAAAAAGCTCATAGAGGCTAAAACCACAAACATGTTTCCTTTGGTTTGTGGAACATTCGTCTTTTGATAATAGTATGTAACATTGCTCCATTGTTGGTAGTGGTCTATGAGATGACTATGAGAATAAGGAGGTGTTCAATTTGTGTTTTTCATCAGTATTTAAAAATACTAAGATAGGTAGGAAGAGAGGTATCAGAGGAAGGAACATTAAACTTTTTTTCCCCTGTCTTTGAACTTAGCGTGGAAAAAAGGTAATGTATTAAAGGACTTGTTCCTATCTAGTCTGCTTGTTTTTTAATTTGAAGCCTTTTTTTTTTATTTCAAGGTCTGAATTTTATTTTCATTACATTGATTGGAATCAAATAATAGGAGTCAAAAGGGAGTGTCATAAATAGAGACCAGGACTTGTTCAGCTTGAATACCAACACAGACTATTTCTAGACAGCTTGCCACTGCAGCTGCGTGACTAAGGAAAGATCGAAGCTCATACACAGTGGAGGAAGATGTGCCAGGCGCATTCTGGCCTAGAAGATGGAACCAGAGAGGAATGAGTTTTGTTTAAGACTAGGGAAATGAGCAGAGTGTAGTAAAATTATTTTTAGCCTTTATCATTATCTGTGTAGGAGAGTGAACAGACAGCAGAACTAAAGTTCTGTTACGGAACAGAAAGAGTTTGTTTAACTGTCACTAGCAGAGCCTAACACTAAAGAATTGCAGTGGAGAAATAATCAGTATTTTATTATGAGTGGTGCCATCCAGAAGAACAGGAAGCTAATGCTCAAAAGCCTGAATTTCATGATGGCAATGTAGGGTTACAGATAATATAGGACAAAATCACAAAACAGTAGGTTGAGAATTTGAGATTGTGCTGGGAGCTAATTGATCAGAGGTGAGGTAAGAGTAGTGGATCATTTCTTCAGCCTTGAGGACAGCTTTGAGGTCTTTTCTGGCATCCCTCTGTCCTATCTTAAGGGAAAGTAACCAGGAGATCATCCCACCTTAGGGCTCAGGAACTGAACCATAACTTAGGTCAAGATATTGGCTTTGGCCTTGTCAGGTAACTAGTTGGTTAGATTATTGTCCCATTACACCAGGGTTGCAGGTGAGGGCACATACAGGAATAACCAATGAATGCATAAATCAATGTTTCTCTCTCTCAAAATCAATTAAAAAACAAAACGAAACAAAACGATGTTATCTTTAGCCTGCCAGAGGTCTAGACCATTTGATCATTAGTCAGGTCCAGGCTACTGTCTTCTGGGGTTGCTGATGGGGGTGGAGGGCAAGAGAGGAGGCTGGGTCTCTGAGGGTGGGAGAGATGATTTCTAGAGCCAGGATTCAAAGCTATATTTCATCAAAGTCCTAGGAACACTCAGTTTCACTTCCACTTACTTCAAGTCTTCTAAAGCTGCACATGAACAATGGGGATTTTAGTTACAGAAGTGATCAAATATGGTCAACTTTAAAAGGACATTTCACTATGCAGCCAATGAATTTTCACTTTCCTGAATCCAGGGCAGGATTGCTCCATCCTGGCCCTTTAAGCAGCCTTAGTCTCTGGAACCCACACTCCTGCCAGCACATGAAGGTACATTGTAATCCCCTGCCAGTGTTCCAGACAGCTCGCCCTTTCCCAGCCTGTCTGCACTCTAACTGCTCACTGCCTGTCACCTGGCCAACACGCAACCAAGTTGTTCTCATTCTTCTCAAGAAAGTTGCGTGACTCCCTCTAAATTTTACATTTTTGTGCACCCTCACATGATAGTTTATATTCTATCTGGATATCCCTTTTACCTTCACTAGAACTCTGGAGAAACAGGTAGTTTCTGTAGAAATTAACCCAGTATTTACCAGGGGGGAGACACAGATAGGATAGTCTTACCTGGAATGGAAATTGAGGAGATTGTTCTAGTGATCTTTAGGGAATGCAGTAGTTTTTATATCAGAAGAAACTGCAGGTCTGAGTATACACAACGTAGATGTCTTTATTTGTAGTTAAAAATACTTTACTACATTCTAGCTTTCCAGAAAGTGCAAAATCTCTAGATAGATTGGAGGGCATCATTATTAAAAAAGAAAAAGCAGGAAGTGTAAGAATCTGACATTGTTGAAGGGAAAGTAAACCTAAAGTAAAAGAGAAGATTATGTGGGGGAAGAGAAGAGAATGAAACCTTTGTGGGCCTTGCTTCAGAAAGAGATAAATTTGCCCTTTACAAAAAAGAAATAGTACCCTTTGGTCATGGAATATTTATGAGACATTGTAAAGGAATGTCTTCCTCAAAAGAAACAGATCTTTTAAGAGGAGAGGCAATTTTATTTGCTAAGTCAAGAAAACATTCAGGAAATTCAGCCACCTGAGAATTTTCAAACCATTTAGACAAAGAAAGGACATAGATAACATGTGTGTTCTTTCTTCTTATTACATAATTAATAGTGATGCAGGACTTTATCTAGGTGTCTTCTAAAATTTTTATTCAAATGCTAAGAAGTTCTCTTCTACTGATAAGCACCTCTCCCAGAGTACAGAGGAAGAAAATAGGGGGAGTACTCGTCCGACCCTAATTCTAATTAATAGTGAGGAATTGGTGGAGTGGAAAGGGAAGAGTCAAGGTAGGTTGGGGGTGGGGGGGCAGACAACATGGTGAACTGTTTTATGATACGTCAGGAATTTTCAACCTTTCTCATGTCATGGCATGCATAAACTAATTACTGAAATTTTACAGCACACCAAAAAATATATATTTTGCTAATCTGACCAAAAAATAGGTATAATGTTTATTCATTCACACTGGATGGCAATTGTTGTATTGGCCATTGTCAGTTTTTTTTTATTTGGCCATTGTAAGTTTTATAAGGGAAAAGAGGCCAGTGCCCCTGACTAAATAGCCAGGTATTGCATGTTTTAACAATTCTTGCAGCACACTGGTTGAAAATCACTGTGATACGTAAATAGTTGCCACTTGCTACTCCCTTGGGGAACTGCCTGCTTCATTGACATGAGCATAACAACTTGCATGTGACTTGCTTTGGCCAAAGACTTTTAAGAAAACATGACCCACATACCTTACTTCTGGACAAATGCTCTTTTTTTCCATCTGACACGAGATCAGCAATACCTCAGAAAGCAGCTTTTTAATTAGCTTCAAACCAGGACATGCAGCACAAGTTTTTAAAAACCAATTCATTGTTTTAAAGCTGTGGTACTCAATCAGGGGTTATACTGTTCCCCCCTCAGACCTTCCCAGAAGATAGTTCTGGTTGTCACAGCTGGGTGTGCAGGTGACATCTGTGGGTAGAGGCCATGTATGCTGCTAAATAGCTCACAAGGCACAGGACAGGCCTTCAAAACAAAGAATTACCTGGCCAAAAATGTCACTAAAGGCTAAGATTAAGAAAGCCCTGTTGTAAGCTTCCGGGTTTATTTATTAATACAGCATAACTTAACCTATCCTGACTAATATAGCAAATACCTCACTAATTTCATAATAACCAATGTGGAAATAGTTGGGTTTAACTGATGTGAGGTACCTTGGTTATTAGGAAGACAGATTTGAAAGAAATCCAGGAAAAAAATGTAGATATCATACTATGCTATATGATTTTGAAGGTGACTCAAAAGTTTCAGAAATTTCCAGTTCCACAGCTATTACTATACAGTTGCAAATATTCCAGATAAACAAAAACCAGACAGAAAGACCAAAAACCAATGTGGTTGCTTGTTGAGTTTTCCAGTGAACTCAAATATTAAAATAAAGGAGTTTTGTAATCAAAGATAAATATGTCTTTTGCACTCCTCTAAAAATAGCATTAGAAAAGTTAAGTTCCAAAGTTGGCATAACTTGAACCTGCAAAAACTGCTAAGATCCCAAGAGATTTTTGCTTGTTTTAGTTGTATTAGAAGCTAGACCAAGCAAGAAATGGATCTCTTGTTTGACACTTACGAACTAATAGAGAAAGCAGAACAGCTCATCAAGGGTAGCCTCAGTCCCTCACCACCAGCCACCAGCCTCCAGCCTCAGCTGGACTACCTGACTCCTGTTCTTCCATGATAACGAACTCTGCAGCACCCTTGTCTGAAGCAGTGGGCCTTTTTAGCTCTGCCTCTGAAAGCTTCGCATGTACTTAGAGTATCAGAAGCAGTTACTGCCCTCCTTAGTGGCTAGAAATCGTCCCACCTTTGAAACCTTGGAAATAAGTGACAGATTTTAGATATACCTATCTCTTCTTAGCATTCAGAGCTACACAAGGATGGAATGCTGTTTTAGAGGCAGTGATTCCCAGGCTTTAAATGTTTTCAAGCAAAAGCCAGTAAGCCACTGGGTTGTCGATTCTCTTCTAACCCTGATTCCCTATAATTCTAAGTTTAAAAGTCTGGATTGAAGTTAAGAATAAATATTTGGCCCTGACCAGTGTGGCTCAGTTGGTTGGGCATCATCCCTCAAAGCAAAAGGTCACCAGTTCAATTCCTTGTCAGGGCACAGGCCTGGGTTGTGGGTTCTGTCCCCATTTGGGCTGTGTACAGGAGGCAACTGGCTGATGTTTCTCTCTCACATTGATGTTTCTCTCCCTGTCTTTCTCCCTCCCTTCCCCTCTCTCTAAAGATAAAAAATAAAATCTTTTATAAAAAAAAACAAATGTTTAATTATGTGCCTTAGCTCCTAGCATATTTTAGCCATATCTAAATACAAGATACTAGGAGATAAAGAAGCTGGTCAATCTGTAGCCATAAAACTCCCCTGAACCTTCTCCTTTCTCTAAGAATAGAAAGGGTAACTGCAGAGTCCTGATTGGAGTCCAGCTCTATTATATAGCCCATGAGAATTTCCTCATCACATTAGTAAACCTCTCTTGGCCATCCATCCAAAGCTGTTTGTTTCATTTCCTACGATCAGGTCTGAATCACCAAATCCACATTCTAAAACACCTGCCTGTTCATTGTAGGCCCACCAAGTTCGTAGGATTACTGAGATGTGGTCAACAAGTCATGCCAGCATGACAGAGACCTGTTGTACACTTTCTTCTCACCAGCTTAGCGAGTGGTAGCAGACTTGGTAAAAGTCGGAACCACTAGCGAATTTCTGTTCTCGCTCACTCTGATTCAGCTGAGTGATGAAAATCATGCCTAATGTTTTCTTTTTTAATGATAGTAATGAGAATGAGGTATATAGCATTTGGAGCACATTCTTGGATTGTAATATTCTTTATTAACCTCAGTTATTTATATAAAGTATATCTCAATCAACAGTTCTGAAATCAAAACAAGGGAATAACAATAGTAAATTAAGGTAAAGTTTAAGAAATAGCTTATAATATCATGTGGCATTTTAAACTTAAAATGTGTTTTACAGATTCCTAATTTTACATCTGTTATATTAAATATTTCTTAGTTTTGTGCCATCATATATTTCATTTTACAAATGTCTGTCTACCTGCCCCCCAAAAGAATTGTCAAGTCACAAGATAATACAGATAGCAAGTAAACAGTCTTAAAAATGAAGTACTACTAGTAGTTAAAGAAATACAAAGTAAATTATCAAGTTACCATTTTTCCTATTAAAAGTTTATTGTTTTTATTACAAAAGTGTAATAGTGTCTTTATTATAGAAAATAAGGAAATGCAAATAAGAGAAAAGATGTCACTGTGGCAATTAACATCTTATGGTATGGTTGTCATTGCTTTTCCTATTCATGTCTAAAATTTATCTGAGTCTCCTATTGATGTACATTTGAATTTCTTGTTATAAGTAATGCTGCAATAAACATCCTGTATGATAACCCTATTCTTGTACCTCTGATTATTTTATTAAGCCTAGTTCCTAGAACTGCTATTGCTGAGTCAAAGCATATTGCATTTTTAAGGCTTTTGATTATTTTTTACCAAGTTGCTGACCAGAAAGTTTATATCAAATGTCTGAGAGTATTGATGTATGCATTCTCTAGCCCATGTTGTTTGTGTTGTCTTTTATCTTCACCACTTTGATAACTCCAAAATGGTGTCTTATTGTTTTGATATTACTTCTTTGATGATAATCAGAACAAACTTGACATGTCTCAACAAATACTACAAATTAAAGAAATATCTTCATTGTTACATTATTTATAAGAGAAAACAAACACACATATACCCTTAAATGGTCAACAAAAGGAAAGCAGTTAAATAAAAACTATGATACTCCTCAACAGTAAACTGTTCAGCTGTTAAAACATTAAATGTGCAAAGTACTTTAACTAAATAGGAAAAATATTCATTCTGTATTAGTAAGACATTAGAATGGTAAACTTTTATGTGTAAGTTTATCTCTATGATACTCTTTAAATATATAAGGAAAAGAACCTGAAGCCAAAATATAATTGCCTCTGCATGATGGTAATTAATTTTTAATATTTTCTTTTTTTAAGATTTTATGTACTTAGTTTTTAGAGAGGGGAAGGGAGGAAGAAAGAAAGGGAGAGAAACATTGATGTGAGAGAGAAACATCGATCGGCTGCCTCTCACACATGCCCCAAGTGGGGATCAGGCCAGCAACCCAGGCCTTGTGCCCTGACAGAATATGGAACAAGCCACCTTTCATTTTGCCCAGGTCCATGATTTTTAATATTTTCTACATTTTTATAATTAACATTTATATCACATTTTGTGAAGAAAACACATTTGAAGGAAACTGTCCACCTGCAATTCATGTAGCATGTATTCTAAAGATAATATTAAACATTTGATATTAAAACGGAACATGAACAAAACAGAAGTAAGATTCTGGTAAGCAGTTAATCAGCTAGTTGTCAAAATGTGAAAAGTTTCACATGCTTGAGAATCTGACAGTGGTTGAATCCCCTGAAAATGTAATGTGTATTTTTTTTTCCTTTTTAGGTTGCAGCTGTTGATCTTCTGGTTCCTGGAGTTGGAGAGCTCTTTGGAGGAAGCCTCAGAGAGGAACGGTACCATTTCTTAGAGCAGCGACTGGCCAGGTATTGGTCAGACCTAAAAGAAACAAAATTCAGAAACTGGGGATAGAGACCTCAAAGGCAGTCATGACAGAGTAACAGAGAACAGTTCGAGCCTCAACAGCTGAAACTCAGATTCTGAGTGATCTTGACCAAGTTGTTACTCGACTTTTCTCAGCTTCCCTTTCTTAAAGAATGAAACTCTTATGTGAAACAAGGCCAAAGTAAAAGTTGCCCAGTATTTGTATGTGTCTCTTCCTATGAAAATGGTTTTTTAAAAAGTTAATGATATAAGGGGAAGGGAGATTTTCCTTTAAAGCTTGTCCTTCATTTTTATTTTTCTCTTCTCTCTGTTCTTTTTTATTTACTCTAAATTATGACTCTTATAGGGACATAAAGAAAGATAGATTCTGAGCCAGAGAAAGGATAAAGATGGAAAGAGAAAGATACTAAAAATATCTGCTAAGCTCACATTTAGGAGAAGCAGTTTTCCCTTCCTCGGGTTTTCTACATTGTGTAAGGGTCTTAATTTAGCTATTTGAATAACTTATTTTAACTTGCTGTTTGAGACATGGGAAATGAATCTGTAAACACACAGAAAGTGTTCTGGAGAAGAGCAGCAGGGCATCGTGTTTCTAATTGAACTACCACTCCTATACATGATGGCCTGCCAACTCACCGCAGTGACTTCCTACACCAACCAAGGCTATAAACCCCCGCTTTCTGCGGCTTCCACTTTTGCTGTGCCGGACTTTTAAAAAAAGGCTCTCCCATGCTGAAGGCGTAATCTTTTTCTCCAGATAATACTGGGTTTCATAGTAACCTGGAAAAGCCATAAAAACGTTTGAAAATATCCTGCTAAATTAGCCATTTGTAAAGGCCTTCTTTTCCTAAGGGAGAAATGCTTTAAAAGTTGATGTTTTCCAAGGTCCAAACCTATAAATCTGTTGGGTAACTTGGTTTTGTAATCTTAATTATTTGAACTGCTCTATTTGGTTAGGGTCCAGAAGAAAGGGGATGAATATGTTCCGGGAGGACTCTTTTTTTTTTATCAGAGTACCAACTCCTTACTATAACAATAATGTTAGAAAGTCCTGGGAAAATCACAGAATTGAAGTAAAGGTCAAACTCCTTAGATGGAAAGAATTTAAAGATTCTCTGGGTCTTTTTTAAGCACAATAAAAATCACACATGGCAAGAAACCTCATCTGTTGAAAGATTAATTGGTCTGTTTTCTTTGCTTGCTTCCTTCCTTCAGGAAACTTGCTTCATGACATTAAATGTTTTCCTAATATCTGATAATATCCAAATGTATCTTTCCTAATGAAATGGATATGTTTTCCTCTCTCACAGAGCTGCCTGTGACTTCTGTTTACGCGTTCTGTATTTTTGTAATATTTGAGTTTTTCATCATCCTGATCCTTTCAGACACACTGTGATCTCAAACACTTTTTTAAAGAACTAAAATTACTTTTAATGAGTACTAAGAGCTTAAGACTTTAACACTTAATTGGGAAAAATCAATTGGCAATTATACTAATACTAGGAAGGTAGCTTCGGAACCCGTATTACCAGTTTAATGTACAGAGTGTCAGGTGTGTCTCTGCCCCTCGTTTGTGTGTGCCTCGAAGCAACCTCAGGTAGCAGGAGCAGCGCTTTCCTTCCGTCACAGAACAATGTATGCCTGTCAAATGAACTCCTCCTCCTGGTCCCTGGACCATACTTTCCTTCTGTAGCATTTATCGACTATACCACTTACTTGGTAATACCTGGGACTATTGTTTAACTAACCTTTCTTACCATATAGTAAAGATTCACCTCCTCAACTAAATGGCATGGGATTTGAGAGCACAACCTTTGGTGTGTACTTCTGTGTAACAACCATACAACCCAGAACAAATGTTTGGTGGTTAGTATATTTATTTATCTTTCTGACATTCTCTGAGAGAATTTTTTTTATTCCTTTTACAGCTCAGGACTGACGGAAGCCTACCAATGGTAAGAATGAGGCCTCTGAAGATTGTTATTCTAGCTGTTGGTCTGAGCATTATACAGTTTTGCTTTTTATCCCAAGGCACTACGAAAGAGTGTTAAAACCAATGAACTAATTCTCACAAGATTGTTTATTCCTTCTGAGTCCTTGAAAAATAGTAATGATAATGGCTGCTATTTGTTTATTACTTACTGTGTTCTAAATAACTATTAAAATTTTGATATATACTATCTCATGTAATCTGCATAACACCCTGTGAGTTAGGTACTATTCTTATTCCCTTTGTATTGCCTGCAGACCTGAGGTCTAGAGATGTTAACTAACTTAACTAAGAACACACAATTAGAAGACAGAGCTGGGACTTTGTTCCTAACTATTATGCTTCATTTTCTCCATGTGTGAAATTAGAGGCTTGAACTAAGTGATCTTCACCAACTGTAGGAATCTAAGCTGCTCCGAAAGCATCACCTGTCTGCATTCATACATTTACTTCTCCAAAGTCATTCTGGTTTTCTTTCATCAGACCCTTTCTTCAAATAATTTTCAATACTTTTCAATATATGCAAATTTTAATTTATATTTGGGTTATAGCACTCCTGTGGGATCTTGGCATAATAATATCAACAATATTATTAATTCTTCACCTGCCCTCAAGTGAAGGAAGGGTCAAATTACACACTCACTTTTTGGTAATAAAGGAACAAGATTTCAGAAGTGCAGAAAGCCTAAAATTGGGTTCAGGTATTGGGCCTTGAATATCTTTGTTTTCTTGTTTAACCAGTAATGATTTTAGGCATGTTTAATCTCTCTTGAGTTTTGGTTTTCTTGGCTGAAAAATGGAATGATCATATCTACTTCACAAGGTTATTGTAAGGATGAAAAGAAACAATATAGCTAAGTACGTATATAGAGTAGAAGCTCGTAAATGCTAGTTCCCCACCTGCCTCCCCTTTCCTTCCTTTGTTCTGAATTTTGCTGTTAGGTAGATGAGCCTGATTGATCAAGCTTATGCATTTCATGTCAGCTTCTGTCTAGAAGATAATGTCCATAGTGTGTAAAAACTAGCTAAATGCACATTTTAATTATTGGTTAAATAAGTTTAGGTCTTTTTTGGTCTTTATTAATCATTTCAGTACTATTCTTTTCCCAGCTAAAGTTTTCAAACTGTTAAGATCTCCAAATATAAATGTGTATTATTTGAACCTTGGCTCTTTTAAACGGTTATCATAATATTTCAAAGTAGAAGGAGTTTTAAAAATCTTCATGTCTGTGACCTCTGTTGGTGTTTCCCCCACTGTGAGTGGCCACCCCAGGTGTCTAGGAATCTACTCACTTCCTATTTCTACATGCCATATGCAAATAAAATTTGTAACTAGTTCCACAAATTTTGTACCAACTCTTCTAAAATCTGGCTACCCTAGAATAAATGTAACAAAAACCCATCAAATATATATTCATTAGAAAACTTGTTTCTTAGAAGTGGATTTTTCCATCTATAAAAGCAAAGGGAAGAAAAATGCCAAATTTAGTTTTTAGACATTTATACCAGTGTTTTGACATCAATGTATGAGAAATACAGAACCACCTAAGCTGTTGCTATACTTCTAGCCGCCAGCTCACATCCTGCAGGTATTTGTGGCAGGTGGTTTGATATGCCCTTTATCTCACTTTCTCATTAAATCAATGTATACCCTGCCCCCATGCCTTACAAACTTCGAGTTAATTCAGCTACCAAACATTTCAATTATTGAAGACTGTGTTCCATCCATTTTTCCTGACAGTTCTTATTAATCTGAAGCTTTATACTAGATACTCCTGTTTATAGATGTGTCACTTGGTTCTAACTCATCTGGTTGCAGTTCATTTTTTATTTTAGAAAGATAAGTACTGCATCTCAACCATATCAAATACTAATACATGTATCCATTACTGTTAACAGTGGGAGACAGGTGATAGTCTTTACCCTAGAGTTGCCAATGACTCCCAGCCATGGCCCTGAAGTTCGATTCTGGAACTTCAGAATGATTTTATAAATCATTCAAGAAGCTATACATTTGTTTTAATTAATATTATATAACTCAAGAATTCTACCACCAAATGACATAAAAATATTTACAGAATATTCTTCCCCCTCTTCTTTCCTGAAATAATTTTATCCCAGGCTGGTGTGTTGACATCTGAGTTTGAATCTTGGCTGTTTCATTCTCTGTGCATTTCTAGCCACCTTAAGTGGGAATAGAACATCCATGGATGGGCTTCAGAGGCTATCTAGCCTTCCAGGAAAACGGCTCTGGACATCTTCCGTAGGCTTAAAGCAGAGAACTGGGAATTTCTCCTCACTCCAGCACTCAAGAGTGTATTTTTGTACCTTCAAACAATAAATCTTCATGTAGTAAGCATCTACTCCAGAGCAGGCACTGGAGATAAAAGGTTGAATAAAACGTAGCTCCTGCCCTTGATGTAGCTTATAATCTAATCTGTATATCATTTTATAATTTATCAGACAAAACTCTTCAGTCTCTTCTGTGTATCAAACTATGATTTTGGTAAGGAAAAAGAGAGCATTATTAATATACTAAGAAATAGGAAATGAATATATTTTGAAGAAAATTAGTAGCTTCCTGAGGCAAGTTTTCTGTATATAATTAAATAAATAAAAGAAAAAGGATCATGTAACCAAAGTTCATGAATGCATGACAAGGTTTGCTGCTGCCGGGGTAACATTAAACAGATCACTTGAACTTCTCTGTGTCCTTCATCCATCTGTGGACTGAAAGACTGGTCTACCACAATGATGTCAATGACCACAAATGATTACAAAACACTTTAAAATATAAATTCTAATATAAAGCTGACCCTGAACAGCATTTATAGGTGATGATTCTTCTCTTTTTCAAAATCAGGTATCTGGACCTCCGTCGATTTGGATCTGTGCCACATGGAGGTTTTGGGATGGGATTTGAACGCTATCTGCAGTGCATCTTGGGAATTGACAATATCAAAGACGTCATCCCTTTTCCAAGATTTACTCATTCATGTCTTTTATAAATGGAAGACTGGTTGAGGGAAACTGCCCAAGCCACAGGTACTATACTTGAATGTGCATATAGCAGAATGCAGTTTGGATTTTAGAAATACAGAAGTTTTCAAAATGTACTTGTCATACCATAGCATATAACATATAAAGAATAAAAGTGATCATGATTTTCTTATAAAGTACAGGGCATTTCATGGAAAGATGAATTCTCTCAAGAAGACATACTTATAGCAGGTAGAATCTCAAATCCATTATATCAGTTAATAAGAAATGAAGGTATTGAACAAGATGGTTTCAAAGTTCCTTTCAGACTTTAAGAGAGGATGAGATTGTGTATTTTACTTTGTCTTTAATGATTAGATCACTACCTTGTGCGACCTTTGAGAAACATTTAGTAGCTAAAAATAAAATGTTGGATCTTTTCTAGCTTGCCATTTAACCTATGACAAATGCCCATCTTATTCTCTGTAACATTATTCTCCATTTAATGCTACTAAACATTATAGAAGAAAATATTCCTTCTTTGGGTCTTGAGTTAATAAATTTGCTATTCTAAGTTGAAGTCTTCTTTCATCAGATTGGATGAAAAAATCACACATTTAATAACTGTTGATCCTCAATAAAATGGGTATGGAAGGAAAGTACCTCAACATAATAAAGGCCAGATACGACAAACCCTGAGCTAATATATACTTAGCAATTGAAAACTGAAAGCTTTTCCTCTAATGAACCACTGTTATTCAACACAGTACTGGAAGTCCTAGCCACAGCAGTCAAAAGGAAAGACATAAGTATTCAAATAACAAATGAAGAAGTAAAACTATCACTGTTTGCAGATGACATGGCTCTATATATCAAAAACCCTAAAGACTCCACCAAAAGAGTCTTCTAAATGACAAATACTGTAAAGTTGCAGGATACGAAATCAATGTACAAAAATCCATTCCTTTCCTGTATGAGGTCTGTCCAGAAAAAGTCCAGCCATTGTTAATGTAAGGAGAACGGTTAGCACAACATCAATGTAACCTGGCAGCCAAGGAGAGTGGACTGGAATGCACATGTGTAAACAATAACAACTTCACTGTACTAGTCAGTGGGAGCAGTAGACCCCATTGTGTGAGCACTGTGCACTCACTGTGCACTGTGAGTGGCTATCACGTTCAAAATGAGTGAGTAGAGCAACGAATCTGCACCAAATTTTGCATGAAGCTTGAACATTTCTCCATGGAAACTATTCAGATGATTCAGAAGGCTGCAGCTGTAGGCAACTGGTGACTGGCACCTTCATGCATCACGTCTAATGCAGAGTTTTTTGGCAAAACATCAAACCACCCAGGTGACACACCTCCCCTACAGCCAAGATTTGGAACCCTGCAATATCTGGCTTTTCCCCAAACTAAAATCACCTTTGAAAGGGAAGAGATTTCAGACCATTGATGAGGTTCAGGAAAATACAATGGAGCAGCTGGTGGCAATTGGAGAACTGTGTGAGGTCCCAAGGTGCCTACTTTGAAGGAGTCTGAGGTGTTATTGTCCTGTGTACAATGTTTCTTATAACTTCTTCAATAAATGTCTGTAGTTTTCATATTACATGGCTGGATACTTTTTGCACAGACCTCATATACTAACAATGAAATATCAGAAAAAGAAATAAAGAAGACAATCCCATTTATGATTGCAACAAAGAGGATAAAAAATACCTAGCAGTAAACTTAACAAAGTGAAGGACTTATATACTGAAAACTACAAGACGTTGTTGAAAGAAATTGAAGAAGACACAAAGAAGCGGAAAGTGTGTTCATGAATTGGAAGAATTAACATAGTTAAAATGGCCATATTACCTAAAGCAATATACACATTTAATGGAATCCCTGTAAAAATCCCGATGGTGTTTTTCAAAGAAATAAAGATTTCTCAAATTTATGTGGACCACTTCAAAGTCCCCCAAGTAGTCAAAGCAATCCTGAAAAAAATGAGAAAAGCCAGAGGTATCACACCCCTGATTTTAAGTTATAGTACAAAGTTAAAATGTTCAAAATAATATGGTATTGGCAGAAAAATAGACATACAGACCAATGGAACAGAATTGAGAGCCCAGAAATAAACCCACACATATGTGGGCAATTTTCAACAGAGGGTCTAAAAACACAGTAGAGAAAGGCATGCCTCTCCAACAAGTGGTGCTGGGAAAATCGGAAAGCCACATGCATAAGGATGAAATGACACTGCTGTCTGACACTACACAAAAATTAATCCAAAATGGATTAAAGACTTGAATATAAGATCTAAAACAATAAAATACAAAGAAAACATAGGTGCTAAACTTACGGACCTTGGTCTCAGAGGGATTTTTGTGAACTTGACTCCAAAGGCGAGGGAAGTAAAAGCAAAAATATATGAATGGGCCTACATCAAACTAAAAAGTTTCTGCATAGCAAAAGGAACCATCAACAAAACAAAAAAGCAGCCAACCCAATGGGAGAATATAGGTGCAAATGCTATCTCTGATAAGGGACTAATATCCAAAATGTATTTTAAAAAAACTTATAAGTCAACAGCAGCAATAAACAGTCCAATTAAAAATGGGCAAAGGACCTGAACAGACACTTTTCCCAAGAAGGCATGCAGATGGCCAACAGATACCTGAAAAGATGTTCAACTTCGCTAGCTATAAGGACACTGCAAATCAAAATCACAATGATATATAACCTCACACCTGTTAGAATGACTGTTATCAGTAACACAGGAAATAACAAATGTTGGAGAGGATATGGAGAAAAGGCAATCCTTATACACTGCTGATGGGAGTGTATAAATTGTCGCAGCCTCTATGGAAAACAGTATGGAGGTTCCTCAGAAAATTCAGAATAGAGCTGTCACATGATCTCAGCAATCCCTCTTCTGGATATCTAACCAAAAAATTAGAATACATTTGTCATAAAATATATGTAACCCTGTGTCCATTGTAGCATTATTCATGGTAGCCAAGACATGAAAACAACTTAATTACTCACTGAGGGGTGACTGGATAAAAAGGAATGGTGTGTATATATACACACACATACATTGGAATACTATTCCGCCATAAGAAAAGATGAAACAGTGCATTTGGCAACAACATGGATGGATCTTGAGAATATCATGCTAAGTGAAGTCAAATGGAAATGGAGAACTACTATATGATTTCACTCATATGTGGTATGTAAAACAGAAAGCAACAAATGAACAAACAAAACATTCATAGACACAGACAGCAGTGTGATGGCTACCAGAGGGGAGTGGGCGTGGGGGAGGATGAAAAAGTTAAAGATATGAATCAAGTATATGGTGAGCACACAGTGGAAAGTACAGATGATTTATTATAAAATTGTACACTTGAAAGTTATATATGTTATTAACCAATATTACCCCAATAAACTTAATTTTTAACTGATGTTTTTGTGTTGACCACATCTTTTTTTTGTAGTTCGATCATATTTATTTATTTTAAGTATATTTTATTGATTATACTATTACATTTTCCCAATTTTTCCCCCTTTATCTTGCCTCCACCCCACACCTCCCATCCCTCCAGCATTCCCCCCCCCCCTTAGTTCATGTCCATGGGTTGTACATATAAGTTCTTTGACTTCTCTGTTTCCTATACCATTCTCTACTCTACCCATCTATTTTATGCCTACCAATTATGCTTCTTATCTTACCCACCATTCTTCCCCTTCCCCTCCCCACTGAAAACCCTCCATGTGATCTCCATTTCTGTGATTTTGTTCCTGTTCTAGTTGCTTGCTTAGTTTTTGTTTTTGCTTTTTAGGTTCAGTTATTGATAGTGAGTTTGTTGTTATTTTACTGTTCATAGTTTTTTATTTTCTATTTCTTAGATAAGTCCCTTTAACATTTCATATAATTAAAGGCTTGGTGATGATGAACTCCTTTAACTTGATCTTGCCTGGGAAGCACTTTATCTGCCCTTCCATTCTAAATGATAGCTTTGCTGGATAGAGTAATGTTGGATGTAGGTCCTTGCCTTTCATAACTTTAAATACTTCTTTCCAGTCCCTTCTTGCCTGCAAGGTTTCTTTTGAGAAATCAACTGATAGTCTTATGGGCACTCTTTTGTAGGTAACTGTCTCCTTTTCTCTTGCTGCTTTTAAGATTCTCTCTTTATCTTTAATCTTGGGTAGCTTAATCACGATGTGCCTTGGTGTGTTCCTCTTTGGGTCCAACTTCTTTGGGACTGTCTGGGATTCCTGGAAATCTATTTCCTTCACTAGACTGGGAAAGTTTTCCTTCATTATTTGTTGAAATAAGTTTGCAATTTCTTGCTATTGTTCTTCTCCTTCTGACACCCCTATGATTTGGATATTGGAATGTTTAAAGTTTTCCCAGAGGTTCCTAAGCCTCTCCTCATTTTTTTGAATTCTTATATCTTCATTCTGTCCTGGTTGGGTATTTATTTCTTTTTTTTTTTCATTCCAAATCATTGATTTGAATCCTGGTTTCCTTCCCTTCATTGTTGGTTCCCTGTATATTTTCCTTTATTTCACTTTGTATAGCCTTCATTTCTTCCTCCATTTTGCAACCAAACTCAATCATTTCTGTGAGCATCCTGATTACCAGTGTTTTGAACTCTGCATCTGATAGGTTGGCTATCTCTTCATCTCTTAGTTCTTTTTTTTTTTTTTTTTGGAGTTTTGATCTGTTCTTTCATTTGGGCCATATTTCTTTGTCTCAGTGTACCTTAAACTGACTTTTCATTATAATACCTAATGGGATGTATTAATTATTTAAACTAATCACTATTGTGATTATTTTAGATGTATATAACTTCTATGATAATCAGTAAAATAAATTTTTGATACCTATGAAAGAAAAAAGCAGTTATATTTTAAAATTCCATCGGTCCAGGGAAATCTGACAAAAAGGCATTTTCTTCCAAGATGAGGATGCAATTATAGCTAATGCTAAAGGGTAGGTATAATAATTCAGGTGTCAGAGTAATGATGTCTATTAGAGTGAGAAGATCACTGGTTTAGGAGTTTCTGACCTGACCATTCTAGCACCTTGCATGTATGATTTTGGACAAAACACTGTGTAATGAACTCATACACCATTTTCCTCAGAGTCGATATAATAATTACATGAAAATATGTAAAACTGAAAGGCCACACAATTTTTTAACTCTGAGTTTCATATGTGGAGACTTACAGTAGATTGTATATTCAGTAGAATTTGTATTATCAAGTAATTGTGGAAAGGCACGGCTGCCTGAATAATCAACTCTCTAAGTCTCATTAGATGACTTGTCTTAGGTTATTTATTGAGTTAGCTTATGCACTTAATTTTAACATAACTCAGAATCAGACGGCTGAATTGAGCTACAGAATGTTAGAGTTGAAAGTCACAGAAGTCACTGAGAGGTTGTCAAGGTCACACTTCTGTCTAATGCAGAGACATCCTGTGTACCCGGGCAACATCTCTTGGCAAATAGCTCAATATCCCATGTAATAGCTCATTTCATTTCTGAATCTAATTGGTAACTTTTGCTGAACTAAAATTTACTTCCCTGGAACTTTAATTCCTTGGACTTAGATACCAAGTGTAGGACAGAATAAAAGATTATTAGTGCCCTAGCCAGGTGGCTTAGTTGGCTTAGTTAGTTTGGTGCATCATCCCATGCACCAAAAGACTGTGGGTTTGATTCCCAGTCAGGGCTGTGAGTTCAATCCCCTGTCAGGGGTCACATGGGAAGCAGCCAGCTAATGTTTTTTTCTCTCTCCCTCCCTCTCTCCAAAATCAATAAGCATATCCTCAAGTGAGGATTTTTTTTTAAGATTTTATTTATTTTTAGAGAGGGAAGGGAGGGAGAAAGAGAAAGAGAGAAACATCAATGTGCGGTTGTTGGGGGCCGTGGC
This sequence comes from Phyllostomus discolor, assembly GCF_004126475.2. Lineage (NCBI taxonomy): Eukaryota > Metazoa > Chordata > Mammalia > Chiroptera > Phyllostomidae > Phyllostomus > Phyllostomus discolor. The sequence goes on from NC_040908.2 coordinate 116,921,441, forward strand.
CTGCAACCCAGGTATGTACCCTGACTGGGAATCGAACCTGCAACACTTTGGTTCACAGCTCGCACTCATTCCACTGAGCTACACCAGCCAGGGCTGAGGATTTTTTTTTTAAAGAGTGATAATTAGGGCTTCCATAAGGTTTACTTCAACCATGGGCTAAAGAGATAAATTCATAGGACATGTGCTATAAAATGTAAAGAACAGGTCAAATATTAATAAGCTTGCTAGAGAAGGCATTTCTGAAAAGGTCATATTTAGCCCTGGAAGATAAAATACAAAAAAAAAATCATTTTAAAGCATTTGCAATATCGGCCAACATTGTTTTGACATTCAGGTCTTGATTCTGTGCTGATTTTTGTGGAGCAAGAATCAACATTCACAAGCCTCAAGCTGGATACACTAATGGTTTCTGAGGCTATCAGGAATCATGCCTCCAGTGGTTTTTGAGGAACCAGATAGAAGCGTAATGTTAGCATGTTAGCAGGGCATCAGAAAGAAAGTGATAGAGGCCCTGGCTAGGAGCTCAGTTGTTAAGAGTGTCATCCCAATGCACAAATGTTGCAGGCTCGATCCCTGGTCAGGGCACATACAAGACTCAACCAGTGACTGCATGAATACATAGAACAACAAATTGATGTCTCCCTCCCTCCCCCCTGTCCTGTCTCTCCCTAAAAAAATCAATAATGAGAAAGTGACAGAATACTGAATTAGAGAAACCCAAATCCTGGGTTCTGGTCCCAGCACCACCATAATTTAGCTGTGGAGCATTATGCAAGTAAGATCATCTTGTGGCTTCCAGTTATTTTTAAACGTTCATACTTATTTCTGTATTCTTTCCCTTCATAATTAATCACACAATGAGTATCTGGTTGAAGCCAAACACTTGCCACTTAATGATAAGCTTAACTTGTTTTCACCTTTGGCTCAATAATACTATTATTACTACTACTATTCCTCCCCCTCCCCTCCCCCCCCACCTTCCTTCCATTTCTTTCCCTTCCTCCTCTTTCTACCGATAATTGAACAAAAACAAACATTGGTATCCGACAAAGATGGTGAAAATGCCAAAACAAAGTGTTGCCTGTAGGCACCATCAATAGCAAGAAACTTTAAAATGTCCGAGTGTCAGCTCGTACTTGGATATCCAAATTCTACATACAGCGTTGTGTACTTCAATGTATAATGAATAACAGTATAGATTTAATAGTTGTGGACCAACTGTAATATTATATAATCTTTCTTCTTTTTAGTCTTCACTGGAGGATATGTTTATTGGTTTTACAGAGAGAGGAAGGGAGAGAGAAGGAAAGAAAGGGGAAGAGAAACATCGATCAGTTGCCTCCCATATTCACCTCGACCAGGGGTCAAACCCACAACCTAGGTGTGTGCCCTGACCAGGGATCAACCTTTTTGGTACACATGTTCCTACCAACTGAGCTACCTGGCCTTGGGCTATAATAATATTCTTATAGGGCTTAATTTGTAAATTAAAAGGTTATTTGTGGGTGTTATTTTTTTACTTGAGTAACCAGTTTCCAATGAGGAAAAAATCAGATTCTGTTTTCCCAAGATTTCTAAACATCACCTCAAAATAGTAAGCCCAGCCACCCAGGGAAGAGTATATTCTAAAACTTAGAAATGTTTTTTTCCATCATTAATTCTCATTCTCATTTCAAATTTTAAGTAGGTGGAGAAAAGTAGTTATTTTCCATCTGGCTGTCCTCTTGCCTGGGGAAGTTGTGCTGTCTTTTTGTTGCTGTTCTGACAAGAAAGTAATTGTGTGAGTGATCCATTCCAGATCTAGACATAATTCTCCCACCCTCTTACCCAGCCCAGAGACTCCAGCTGTCACAAAACAGCAAAGGCACTGTTTGACCCTTTGCCCCTCTCAGACAGGGTCTGCCAGAAGCATCCCCCTGCAGTGTCACACATTCATATTCTCTGTAAATTGAATCTAGACATTCAAGCATGACTGGACCGGCATTGAAGATGCAATTGGTAAGATGGATTACCTCCACTATTCTTTAAATCTCTTATTTCAGATAATTATAGATGAAAGAGACTTATTTGGATCAGATTGCTATTCATATATTTATTTTAGTAAGTGGTGAGGCAAGAACCTAAAAATGCAGAGTTGAAAGACAGATTGGCCTGGATTGAATTGATAAGAAACGTGTGGGGCTTTTTGGCTTCTGATCAATATTTGTATTCAGTATGCAATCTAAAATATGTATAATAAAAAGAAAACAGGTGGGAGTAATATCCAATTATAGTTTCTTCCCAGTTTCTATTCCATATCAAAAGATAGAAAAAGCATTAAGAAAAGAGCAAAATGCAATCTTAGCCAGCCTATACCAAAATGATTACCAGGACTTCCATAAGACAGATCTTAGGAGATCATGGTCGGCACCCCCACACGCACCCCAGAAACACAGATGTTCTGCTACCATTACCAGCAGCCCTAGATTGCCATTCTGGTCAACTAAGGCTCCAGTTAGCTTTTGTCCAGTTAGTTCTTAACCAGTGAATCTACAGCTGTAATTAGCACACTGTGGAAGTTTCTAGGGGACCTTTATAATGAGCTGAGAAGTTTAGGTGGTTCTTAAACTGTCATTCAGGCAGCTATTGAATTAACAAGCTCATGACTCTTCAATAACTGCTGCATCTTTGCTGTTAATAATTGTTATGAATAATATGACTATCATTTGGACATTGCATTACAGTTTTATGAAAATTTTTAAAGGATTCATGGACCTTGTTCCTTTGTAGCTTATTGTGCCTCAAATTCATCTGATTTAATGGGGTATTTATTTATTATGAAGATTGGTTACTTGGAGTACCTAATATTGAGGGAGAGTAAGACTACAACCAAAGTTCACTGCTCTCAGCCTCCAGAGAAACTGAAAGCACAGAACTTTGTATAGTAGTCAAACAATCTTGCATGTTAAGCCCTGGAGTTCACTGGACACTTTGCAAAACAAATAGTGTGGCCTCTGATTTTCTTGTTCTGTACAGAAAGAAGAGACTTAAGAATGTGAAAAATACTATGATTGAGCTCAAATACATTCTAGTAAAGAGAAACATTGAAAATGGAATAAAGGGCTCCAGACCCAGCAATATATTTAAGTTCACTTTGCCTCAATTTTTTTTATGAGTTTATGTTCATATTTGCCCTACCGTTTTCTTAGGATTATCCCAGAATATGTATAGAAACATAGATGAGAAAATGTTGGTCAGAATTACTAATACCCTCCCCAAAGTGATGGGCCTTTGGTATTTCAAGATGATATTCTAAGAACAGAAATTTGGTGAGCCCATCCAGCAAAGGATTCTTTCATACCGCAAACACTTACACCCAGTGGGAACTGTTTTGCAGAAGCTGAGCCATTTACAATTGTGATCTGACTCATAACCTCCTCTGCACACTGGCTCAGCAAGAACTTCTGGTTTGCTGTTTTCCTAGGATCTGCATTTGAAAAATCTCTAAGGAATCATATCCCTTCCCCTGCCTATGATGTATTAACTACCCTCCTCTTGGATTTTGCCCCGCCCCTAGTAATTTACCCATTGCCCTTTCAGTGAATAGGAACACTCTAACCTAAATAGGTAACTTTATCCTTGACAAAGTCTGACTATGACCTCATAGTAGTAACAAAACCTGCCTCTTCATAGCATGCACATGTAACAAACTAGGCACACAGCAACCATTTTTCTTCCCAGCCTTCTCTTCTCCATAATAAAATCAGCATAACTACTCAGTTGAACAATCTGCTCTTCCCTGAAGGGCTGCCCCACTAGGTTATTTACCAGGCAGTTTATCTTAATTGGGCCTTTCTCTTGGTAGACAGGTGCTTCCCTCCACTATCTACTCAGCTGCTACCCAAGTAGCTTGTGATACAGTCTCCATGTTAGAAAAGCATTAAAGTCTCCAGTGCCTTCTTCCTATCTGTCTTACAGCCTATAGTAGTTGTTCCTCTTTCTGTATTTGTACTACTACTGAAGAATCTTAGTTACAATTTTAGAATGCTCAGGGCAATCCTGCCCCTCCTCATTTGGGGATTGCAGAAATGGATTTGCATTGAACAGGAAGTTCTTTTTACTGAAGGTTTCCACTAATATACACATTTTCTTCTCAGTGCCCCAAAAGGCAAGAACTGATTCCTGTACAGTTAGGACATAGCTGGACAGGTATCTCTTTAAATGTAATTTCCATCTTCCACATTCTGCCTTCAGGTTTTTGTATCAGGAAACTGTTGGATCAGATTCTTGCCAGAACGTGTGCTGGATGTGTGGTGAAAGAGTATCAGACGTAGAGGGAGAAGACTCTGATTTAGGTCTGACATTCTACTTATGAGCCCTGGAACCTGGAGCAACTTATTTTATCTGAGTTTGTATGCACATCTGCAGAATAAGGATAATACTTAAAAAGGATTGTGTCAGCCCTGGCTGGTGTGGCTCAGTGGATTGAGCACTGGCCTGTGAACCAAAGGATCAGCAGTTTGATTCTCAGTCAGGGCACTTGCCTGGGTTTCGGGCCAGGTCCCCCATGGGGGGACATGTGAGAAGCAACCACACGTTGATGTTTCTCTCCCTCTCTTTCTCTCCCTTCTCCTCTGTTTAAAAATAAAATAAATAAAATCTTTTTAAAAAAAAGGATGGTGTGAGAAACAATGAAGTCTGCGTAAAAGGGTTTTTCAGCCTAACTGGAAAGCACTGCACAAGTTAGGGTCTTCTAAGGGAAACCTTTTCAAAACTCAAAAAAAAAAAATCTGTATGAACACATGTCAAATGAAGTATTTTAAGAGAAAATGTGTTGAAAAATGTTGATTGTAGTTTGCAATTTCAACATAAAAGCTGTGTACATGGGGTAGGAGCACATGGGGAAAAATGATATCAGCTGTTTGGGGGCAGTAGAATTGAGTCACTTTTCTTTAAAAAATCTCTTCAATGTATTCAGTTCAGTTCAATACACTGTGCTGGGTCTGCTGCTGGACTCTGGACACAGAGAGAAATAGGACATGCCTCCTTGTGTCAGGGACTCCCATTTCACAGTCTTTGCAAAGTCTATTGAGTGTAAGAATCACTTGATTAATTCAGACTGCCCTGACTCCACCCTAGAAAGTCTGATTTAGTAGGTCTGGGAGGGAACAGCCCACAATTTGTGTTTCTTAAGACAGTTACTGTGACGGATCCTAATGATTCTAATGTAGCAGTTTAGTTTCACACAGAATCCTTCAGTGGGGTTGGAATATATTACAGTTAAAGATAAGTGGTAATTACACAGACCTGCTCACTGAAGAAGATGCTCTGCTTTGATTGTTGTGTCTGCACCTTGGAGCTGATGTGTGTGCCTCTGCAGCCGGGGCGGGAAAGCCAGCCTGCAGAGCCGCGCCACCTTTACCCCTTTTCCTCTCTCTCTCTCCACCACCTCTCCCACGTTTTTTTCTCTACAGATGTGTGTCTCTCCCACTCAGATTCCTCCTGTGCCTAATAATCTGTCAACATCCAGGTGCTTCCCCTTCCTTTCGCCACCCCACCCCCAACCAGATAGAATGTCAGTTTTATTGAAATCAACAGCACACCGACTTATATCTCGTTTGCTAACTTGCGCTGGAAGGCTCTTGTATATGGTTAATGTTTCTCAGAAACGCTTAGGAGTAGGCCATTTATTGATCAGCCACAAAAACATCACGTGGAAACTTCTGTATCTTTATGTTTCACTGTCATTTAGCTCTTGGTCCACTTTCTCACAGTGGGTTAGCAACTCCTGTCCGGCCGGTCCAGGGCGCGTGCACCTGAACCCTGACTCAGCACTGCTTGTTTCCACATGCCTGCGAGTGGGCTTGGGTGGCTTCCTCAGGCTACACACCTGTCACCTCTTAGTCACCCAGAATCAAAATATTACAGCCTTAGTCACAGTGTCTGAGGCTGTGAGGCCTTATTTTAAAACTGGTGACCCTCTAAAATGCAACTAGAATTTCTCCATGTTCACATGTATATATTACTAGTGTTAGTGTTTATATTACTTGTGCTTCAAGATACCAAAGGTTGAACAGTGACTTCCAGACCCCCTCCTTGGATTCTGTTCCCTCAACACCACGTGCACATTCTGGTCCCCTCCTTCTGTCATTTGTCTTCTCTACCAGAACGTGAATTTCATGTGAACAGAAAGGAGACTGCATTCATCTTTGCCTCTGCAGTGCCTTAGAGAGTATCTGGCACATAGTAGGTACTCATTAAATAGCTCTGAAATGAATAGGTATCATTGAGTTATCCAAAAAAAAGGTGGGGTAAATATGCCCATCAGACAAAAGTGAAATATCCCTTAAAAGAAATTCCCAGACTGGCTTTTCGCTCTTTATGTGTCTGAAATATTTCATAAACTTTTAAACTAGCCCTTTTCAGCATAAATCCAAGACTGGAGCCATTGCCTAGCATAGAACAAAAAGTCAGGAATCAAATAATTGAGTTCAGCTGGAAACTTGTCTCCATGATCTGTTATTGAAAGTTAGTTTCTAGGGCTTCTCTCCCGACTTTGCTTCTGAAGGACAGTGACCTAGCAGACTGCTTCCTAAGAACCTTGCTCTACTGTTCACCATTATATAACCAGCCCCTAGACATGTGCCTTGCACACAGCAGGTGCTCAGTAAATGTATGTTGAGTGGATGTATTTGATTGATAAAAGAAATTCAGAAGCAGGTAAAGTTAGAGTTGCTCAGATTTTCACAGTTAGTGGTTTTCTCCACCCTACTCCCTAAATCTAAACAAGTTTCTCACCTCCAAATTGAAGTAGCTACTGTTTACATCATCTTATTCAGCAAATTTGAATTGATACCTACTCTGTGCCTCTCTCTGTGGGGCACACCAAAACAAGTAAAACCTAAGCCCTTACAGTTTGGGCCCCTGTATAGTTGGTTGCTAATTTCTCTGTGCTCCCACAGTCCTTCCAAAAACTCGATTACGGCATTAATTGTCCATGCTACTGTGGACATCCCCGTGCCCATCACTCTCCCTAGAAAGACCCTGAACTTTTTAAGACCCTGGATTTACTCATATTTGTGTTTTCATGCTAAACTTGGGGTAGTAGGTTCTTAGGTAATCCTTACTGAGAATAAAATATCAAGCACATAAATAATCTTTCCTAAGTAACATGTATTTGAATGTAAGTATCTTTTTGTCTTTGAACAGAAACACATGCCTTTCTAAGTGTTTTCAAGTTTTCATATGATACTCAGTATGTCCTGAAAGAAACAAAACTGGTTTTCATATCTCTGTTAAACACCTTTCAAGCTGTCTATTTAATTATCAAACCCGTTCCTCCTCTAAGAATTCCCTTACCCCTGGCCTAGCCAGTGCATCCTCAGCAGACATACTAGGGACATGAGCTTCCCTTACTGAGAACAGAGGTGGACACCTGACCCAAAATGGACCAGCCCTGTTTTCTCTTGGGAAATTGAGATTGAGAGCACTGGAGACCACTTGTTTGAACCGGGTACGTGACTTCTTTGCTTTTCAAGTTGCTTGATGCCCTGAGTCACACACACACACACACACACACACACAGAAAAATGAATGGAGGCTTATTTACTCAGGGTATTGGACACCTATCAGACTTTCTTTGAACTACAAAACTGGATTAGAGAGGTTTTGAAGAACCAACATATTTGGCAGCTTCCAAGACATCTATCTTTGAAGATCCTGCTTTCCAGAACTGTTGGAACAGCCTTTGTCCTGGGCCTTAGCTGTGTTTCAGATGAGCGAGGAAGAGACAAAAGCCTGTGTGCGTAGAGCAGCCCAGCCCCTGCCGTTGGGCTGGCGGTGAACGATGATAGCCACATCTATCAAAATAAAATAAAAGGCTCTGCTTATCAGAAACAGTTGCAAATGTGTGTAGCGCTTTGTGTAACACATTCCTACAACCCTGGCATGCCGCTCCCTAAATTTAGTCCTCAATCATTTTGAAAACATACATGGAAAGTAGAGGGAACTGTGGACTACTAAAGTCATCATTTGGTTCAGGAAAAATCTTAAGGTTTTTTCCTAGAATGTTATGAAAATATTAGGTTATAATGATGGCTGCCAACCTATTTCTAACCACTCTTGGAAAAGAAAACAACAACAATAAATAAGTTTCCAGCTCTTTTGAGTTAACACTCGGGACCTTAAAGAAGCTTGCATGTATAATTTGACTGCAGCTACTTTCCTTTTTTAGTTAATTGTGTTAAATGTGCCTCATAACTTCTAATCCCAGTGGGGCTGTCATTTCAAAGGGGGGTGGGGGAAGCTGTTTTAATTCTGGCTTTTGTTCCAGCCACTAAACGTAATACCACATGATTGTTGACCCAACAGTAATCCAGTTAAAAAACGGTCTTCAGAGTTACTGCATCATCAAAATTAGCCCTGATTACATCAAATTATGTTGAAACAGACCACAGCTGCTTGCCCTGTTGAAGCAACTGCTCCAGAGCTCATCCAGAAGATACATCTGGGTGTCAGGAAGATACATTTTGGGTTTTATTTTTGTTTCTCATCACAAACGTAGGAGGGAAACATTGTGTCCTGCCCAGAGTGCTTGGTGGGAGCTGAAAATCTGTAATTCTCCAGAATCAAAAATTTTCGTTCCAAGAGAAGAAAACCTGAGACCTTAGGCTTTGGTTTCTACAGGAAGGATGTAAGAAGAAGGAAATTCAAATCTGTTGAGTACTGCTCTCATCAGCAGAAAGAAGTGGAACTGCCTACAGGACAGGATGACGGGGTTTTCTGCGGTGGATTGTTGTGCAGGGGTGCGCTAGGACTGGCTCTTACCAGCCTATGGGAGTCGCCTGGTAAATTGTGAAAAGTTTTGCAAGCTGGTTGTTAAAAAATAACATTATTAAAATTATATATTTTTAAAAAAAAGAAAATAGCAAGTATTGGAGAAGATGTGGACAGATTGGAGCCTTCATACAGTTGCTGGTAGGAATGTAAATGGAGTTGTAACTACTGTGGGAAACAGTTCCGTAAAAAGAGGAAAACACAGTCACGGTATGATCCAGCAATTTGACTCCTAAGTGTACACCCAAGAGTATTGAAAATGTAGGTTCACTCAGAAACTTGCACAGGAATGTTTACATCGTCATTCATAATAGCCACAAAGTGGAAACATTGGAATGTCTATCAAGCAATGAAGGGATCATTTTATCCATACAATGAAAGGAATGAAAAAACTGACATGCTACAACATGGATGAATCTTGAAAACATGGTACAAAGTAAAAAAAGGCAAGCACAAGAGGCCATGTATTGTATAATTCTGATTGTATGGAATGTCTAGAATTGGCAAATCCATAGAGATGGGAAGTAGATTAACAATTGCCAGGGGTTAGCGTTTGAAGTGAGGAGTGATTGTTAATAACTATGGAGTTTCTTTTTGGGGTGATGAAAATGTTCTGAAAATTAGCCATGACGGTTGCACGGTTTGGTGAATATACTAACGACCACTGAATTGTGCACTTAAAAATGCTGACTAAGTTATATTAAAAACAAAGGGAATAAACCAAAACTCCTCAGTTACTAATTAGGACAATTTGCTGTTATTCCTGCTCTTCATGTTATTTGTATCTATTTTATGTGAGAAATACTACATAACTGTGTGTCTCTTAACTGTATTCAAAGACACAAAGTCAATCATTTGAACTTGGTGGGAAAGGGAAGGGTGGAGGGAGTGTAGTACTTATACCACAAAAACTGCACATACTACAAATCAAAGCTGCCACCACCAGAGAGCCAGTTTTTAAATATTAACCAGCACATTAATGGCTGTATGAATCAAACATCTTGGGTAATTCTGATAGTCAGATGAGATGATCTCTTGGGGCCCTTGAGTCCCCAGCAAAACTGAGACTAGTAAATGTGCACAGCCACTGTGCATGCGTTCAGTGCAGAAGAAAATGGTATTTCTGGTCAGCTGTCGGACAAAACCCCCTGTGAGTCAGGGGACTTGATTTCACCACTTTGCTAGTTGTCGGAGGGTACAAGGGGTTAAGTGTTAGAGCTCCTCTAAGACTGTCACAGTGAAACCAGATACCAGATAAACCATAAATGATTTAAATCTTAGTCCCAGAGCAGAGGGTATCTGGGGAGTCCATACAACAATGTCGTGGTTTGAACCAAGGATTAACAGAGTTAGCTCTCTAGAGCCTGGGGGTAGAGGTCAAAGGTCTAAGGAGTCGTTGTGCTCAAAACTGTCCAAGGGTTTCAACCACTTTTTAAAGTGAAACTGCATAGGATTACCGCCACCTGCTCTGCCCTTCCCACCAGGCCAGTCCCTGTGGGCTTAAACACTCTGACTGCTTATAAGGACCTTCACAGATCATATTCTCAGGGGTGGTGCTCCAGGGGTCCACAGTTCTCATTATCCTTTAAGAATTGGTTCCTTCATTCTCCCAACAGACATGTAATGAGCATCCATGTGTGCCTGGCACCATGCTGGGAGGGAAATAGGGAAACAAATATTTGCTGTCCAGAGTGACAACCCAATTTATAAGGGTGCAATGTGAATCTAAGAAAACTATGTTGGGGGATGGGGATGGTAAGTTTTAGAGAATGAGGTCCTGACATATTTTCACGATCTAATTCAAGGCAGGACTTCTCTCTGTGAAGGAAGGGGCCATCATGCAAAGTATGGTTAGAGCACGAAGACACTTTCCCAGGGACCTTGACAGTCTTTGTTCTTGGGAGAATATAACTGAGTTTGCAGCATGAGCTGCGAATGTTGATGTCCTCACCACCACCAGTGTCAGGAGAAATGTCCCAGGAGCTTAACTGCCCCAAAGCAATTGGCACAGGTTCTGGTTCTTTACAAAGGGAGGTTGGAAAGTTGGACTTGCTCAACCTTTTCTAAAGTTTACTTCCCAAATGTCTCCCACTGGGTGTAATGTCAAGTAACAGACTGTTAGCAGCCACAGACAGGGAGGGAACCCAACCCAATTAGGTCTTCAGCCACACCCCAAGCCCACTTCCAGATCTCAGTCCAAACAAGATGCCAAAAGTTGATTTGGGAAGGTCAGAGTAATCTGGTGGAGGGAACCAAGAGGGCTCAAAGCACCCAGGGGTTAAAGAAATGCAAGCCTCGATACACCTGAGAGACAAGTGCCATGAAAGTCACCAAGCCGAGGTGGTTCTGTTCAGTTGGCCACACTGACCTTGGCAAGCAGCACTCAGCTCTGAAATTAACCTGTCAACTAAACTGAAGAGGAGAAAAGGCAGAAAGGCTAGGACACAAACATCCATCCCCACCCCCAGTCCAATCACTGACATCAAGCCCAGCGTGGGTGGCATTAATCACACTGGCCTGATGTGCGGTTGAAGACAGCTCTCCCTCCAGCCTTTCCAACCCATTCCTGGGAGTGTTCCACCAGCCCTGCACCTGCCGCTCACCACAACCCTCAACTCCCAGACAGGCACGGATGCAGGCTGTCGCTGATGAAACTCAAAGCCACAGTGCACGGTTTAGAACCCAGGCTTTGGGGGTGGGGGAGCAAAACGTGGTGCCTGTGCTTTCCTCCCAGGTGTTCATTTCTCTAATTTCTGCTCCCTCCAGAGAAACCCTCCCTTTTAAGGTGGTCATTTCCTGAGGATTTAATGAGTATACAATTAATGACCCAAAACCCTCCTTGCAGTCAGTCATTAATTCCTCCAGGAAATACTGTGGTCTTTAAAATCAAAATTGCCTAAATTATAGACCAGTGGTGCATGTCCTCGCAGGTTAGAGGTGGGGGGCGTTATCCCAACTGATTCCGATAGATGGCGCTTAGTTCTATGTAAATAAATCACTATTTGTTTTCCATTTCTCCCCAGCCAAAGGCAAGCAGCATTAAAAAAAAAAAAAAAAAGCAAGAAGTGGAGAGGACTTAGTAGAGACCCAAACAGGAACGTTCTGTCCGAGGGCTGTTTCCAGACCTGGCACGCGGCTCAGGCTCAGAAGACTGGAGCCACACCAGGGTGCAGCCAGGGACTCCAGCAGCAGTTCTGCCTTCTAAGTGCTGCTTGAGCTGGGTGCTGGCAGCCTAGTCATAAGAAAGTTAGGGTAGCTGCAAACTAACCGTGCAGATCTCTCAGAACCTCCAACCCCGGAGACCTGGCACCATGACTCAGATGGGAATGAAGTCAGAAGCTGCTTTATTTTGGTGGAGAGTCACCGCCTCCTGACTGATTTGGCAGACTTGAGTATTTTGATATTTGTCGCAGAGCTTTTTAAGGTACTGAAAGCCAAAGCCAAAGGGCAAAATGGCCATAATTTTGGTGGTGGTCCTTGTATGTGGTTTAAGGATCCCTAACTTGGAAGGCTAGGGGACGACTGGTCCCAGCAATAGCCTGGCAGTTCTGGCTTTATATTCAATCCAGCAGCACACTGAATGGTGTTGAAAGTCAGTGAAATGGGGTACAGAGGAGCTGATGTAAGCCTCCCAGAGTGTCTAAAAGAGCTACACATATAGTAAATGATTAGCTTTTACAAACCGATTGAACTTTTCCCAACCCAGCCAAGTTCTGTAAAACCAGATGGATGTCCAAATGTTTGAAACAACTAGCTTTGCTGCAAAAAGACAGGGAAGTGAACAAAATAGCCTTCGTCTAAAGTTGTCTGGGGAGTGCAAGATGCTGTCTCGCCTACTCACTTGCTGGCAGCATACTTCCTTACTGATAGCATGGATTACTCTTCACTTCTCAAAGAAGTTGGAGGGAGGACCTGCCTTTTAATACTGCTTGTAAAGGTACTGTGTGAGTGGGAAAGAGCCCCTACCAAAGGGGTTTTTTTTTTCCTTCCATCCTCCCCCTGAAATGTGGGGTTGTCTAGTGGGTGCTTCCATACACTTCATCTCAGATAAACCTCACCAAGATGCAGTGACAGGTATCATTATACCGCAATTTTCAAATGAACACCAGAGAGGTCTCCTAGTCCGTGTGAATGATTTGGAACGCTGGAGAATTTTGACTCCCATTTCTTATTGTACACCACCTTGCCTGATTTAGTAGGAGACACATGGACTCATTTTGCTTCCTTGGTTCTGAAAATTCATATGAATTTTCTTTTACTGAATTGTATTTTCCAGAGGCAGTGAAGGAGCCAGCTGGACTTTAATTGCTGGTAATAATAGACCCCCAAGTTGATCTGCACACATTAGAGCAATTTCCCCACTTTAAAAAGCAGAGGAGCAGGACCACCTCCACCGCCACCACCAAAATTAGGAACTTGGCTCTGCATCACACAGGTTTGGGGACTTTAAGCTGTTTGTAAAATGGGAATAATACTGCCTGCCCGATTTGTAGATTCCTCAGGACAATCGCGTAAACAGGGAATGAAAAAGCGCCCAGCACATAGTAGTCTGTTTTCTTCTTTCCTTCTCCCACCAAGTGGTGCGAGAGTTAAACTCTTGCTGGGAAGCGGATCACTAATTTCAGCCAGAACCTGACCCACTGAAACCTGAAACTCTGGGAATGGATCGGAAACTCGAGCAGCCCTGGGGTCCCTTCCTGACGACCCTCTGTGAAAAATCGATTCGCGCCCAAGGGCGCGGAGCCCTTCCCTTCACTCCACCCCCAATCCCACCAGAGGCGCGGCCGCCACCCCCTCGAACTGCTGGAGGCTTCGGGAATAAAGCAAAACGGGGCCGGAGGACGCGGCCGGCTGCAGGCTTCGGCATCTTGGGGAACCGCGACCTCTCGGGTCCAAAGACGCGGGGGTGGGGGGGGGGTGTTTGCGTCTCCGAAAGCGGCGGGCCCGGGGGGCGCGGCGGGCTGTGGGCGTGGCGAGCGCGCCCGCTCTTCCTGCTGTGGCGCCCCCTCCAAGGCCGAAAGGCGAGTACGCGCGCGGGAAGAGCGGGCGGGCGCGCGCGCGCGGCCGCCGGGTCCGCGCCGCCTCGTCCTCGCCCCGCCGGCCGCCCGGCCCCTCCCCTCCCTCGCGAGCTGCGCACCGCCGGCCCCGCTGACCCAGAGGCTCGCGCCCGCGCCCTTGTCCGTCCGACCGGCGACGGGCTCCCTGCGGCCGGCAGCATGAGCGGCGGCGGCGACGTGGTGTGCACCGGCTGGCTGAGAAAATCGCCCCCCGAGAAGAAGTTGAGGCGCTATGTGAGTGCGGGCGGGCGGCGGGCGCGGCCGCGGGGGGCGCGGGCCGGGGGCGCAGCGCGGCCTGACGTGCGGCTGGGGGCTCCGGGAGGGACCGTGCGGACGCGGAGGGCCGGCCGCCGACCTCCTGGGGGCCGGGAGCGGCGGGCGCGCCCCGCGGCTCGGGTCAGTGTGGGGCACCTGCACACCTGTCACAGGTGCGCCGCGGAGGGGCGGGGCGGGCGGGGCGGCAGGTGGGAGCTGCGGTAGGTCCCCCGCCGGGCGGGCGCGGCGGCGGCGGCGCCTGGGCAGCCAGCCTCCTTGTAAACTACACACAGTATTGAAGTTTGCATTGATTGTTTTTGGAGAGCGACGGAGTTGGTTCCCGGGGCTGGGGGACCGGAGCAACCCCGAACGGCTTCCGCCCACGGGATCGGGGGAGTGGGCGGGAGAGGGGGGCCGGGGCCCCGGGCCGCGCAGCCCGGCCCCACAAAGGGCGAGGCGCTACACACACACCCTTTCCCCCTTCCCTTTCTCTGCCCGCCCCTCCGGGTGGCCGCCTGCTTCCTTTCAGTCCGCAGCCTCTGCATCACGGGCAGCGTCAGCGGCATGTGCAGCCCTTGCATTTAGTGACTCATTTGTTTGTCCCCTTGTTTCCCTTTATTCGGTGTGTCTCTCACATACATCCCCCAACCCCAGCCCTCCATGGTGACACTGCAGTTTGGCTCGCTGTAACTGGCCCGGGTTTTGTGTTGTGCAGTCCTGGGGTCGGGAGGGATCAAGGTTCTCAGTTGCCAGGTGGTGCTAACCGACAGTGTTTACTGAAATTGCCGGGACAGCCTCTCCCCCTCCGGGTGAGACACGGGCCACATCAAGGGGCAGGCGGTCCAGGCTGGGGCTTGAGTGCTGAGGAGGGCTGAATGTCGCCGCCCCCAAACGAGAAGATGCCTTGCCTGGCGGGGTCAAAGTACCAACCGATGCCAGTTCCTGAGATTTGGCTGAAATCAGCCCTGGGCTACTCGCAGGAGTTTGGAAATAAGGTCGCTAAAAGGTGTCAAGGTCTCCCATCCTCTCCCTCTTCACTTCTAATGAAATGCCCTTGTTAAACTCACTCCCGGTGCGGGACTCCGGGATGGTTCCGAAGCGGGGAAGGGAGCTGTGGCCTTCCAGCTGCAGTGCATCAAGGGAGCTCCGAGAGACCCTGCCCTCTGTCAGCGGCCCCGGCGCCGGAGTGGGGGGAGGCAGAGGTTTACCAGAGTTTCCTGTCTTGGCTCCCCCGATCAGAACCCAGGGACTCTGGCCCCTGGATTGAGGAAGTGACATTCTGTTTTTTAAAGGAAGTGTTGTTGTCGGGGAGTGCAAGTGTGTGTGTGTGTGTATGTAAATGAAATCAGGCTCTTATTTGGATCATTTCCTGGGGGGGGGGGGGGCGGAATATAAGGATTTAGCACAGGTCTTCTGAATGAGGACATAGATTGAAAATACAGTAGGGATGTGGCAATGATGTCAGTTTTAAAGCTTATTTCAGGGATGGTCATGTACCCAAAGAATTATAATTCCTGAGAAAGAAACTTTTCTGCTCTTCAAGGTGGTATCAGTTCGTAGGAAAGGTTAACTTTTCTCTTAGGTTATGGAAGAATAACTTGCTATTAATGTTCTTATAAATATTAAAAACATAAACATCTTTGACTCCAAAGAGCTTCTGAACACTATCAATAAAAGTGGAATACCATACCAGCTAGTGGAATAGAGTATGTACTAAAAATGTGACTCATAATTGTCCAATTAGAACACTAACAAAAGAACCTTGAAACTTTGTTTTTGAAACAGTTTGCAAACAATGTGGTACTGTATCTACATTTGACTGATGACGACTTCAGTTCTCTCACCCAGACTCTTCTTATGGCCCATAAGTATGTTTGTTCCCCACAGAACTTTAGTGCACATAACCAAGTTTGGACGCTTTGGAGTTAAGCACCCTTTTCATCCAATTGAAGTACAACCATACCTCTTTTTATTGCACTTCGCTCTACTGCACTACTCAGGTATTGCATTTTTTACAAATAGAAGGCAAGATCCCGTACCAGCATAAAGATTACATCTCCCTTTGCTGCAGCTCACTTTATTGTGATACTGGCTTTGTTGTGGTGGTCTGGAACCAGACCTGCATTGTCTCTGAGGTATGCCTGCCCATATTTGACACCCTGCAGTCATCCGATGACCTCAGCCTCCTTCCCATCTTCCCCACAGCTCCAGCCTGCGAGGCATCTGACCAAACTAACAGCTTTTCTCGGGCTGGAGTGTGATGTGTCCTGTTGGTATGACTGGAAGTCTCCCCTACTGTGGAAGTTCATTTCCCTTAGTTGAAACTGAACCGATCTGTATAACCCTAAATGAACTCTTGAGGAACTGTCAGCTTTTACTTTTTTGGAGGGGTATTGAAAATTTCTGCACCCTGTTCTAAGTTAAAATTCTGCCAGTTCCCACTGTTCATTAGAGGCCCAAGTTTGTTAGAACCAAACTAGGAAAGAAGTATTTTCCAGCCTTATTGCCAAATACACACACCAAGAATAAGCTGCTTATTCTGTTATATATTAATATTAATGTGAATAGCCACATCATCTTATAGATTAATAAATCTCCATTATAAAAATATATCCAGGTAGTAAAGGGTAAACAGGGACAAATATATGGTGACAGAAGATGATTGGACTCTAGGTGTTGGGCACACAATGCAACATGCAGGTCATATATCATACAAATGTGCACTTGAAACCTATATGACACTATTAGCCAGTGTCACCCCAATAAATTTATAAAATAAAAAATAATAAAAGAAGGGGAGAGGAGCAAGAAAAAATATATCAAGCATCTGAAATGGAAAAAAAGCAGTTTATGGAATGAATTACAACTGCCCTTGCTGGGTGTTTTAGTTGGTGGGAGCATTGTCCCATGCACCAGGAGGCTGAGGGTTTGATCCCTGGACGGGGCACACACCTAGGATGTGGGTTCTGGAGGCAACCCATCAATGTTTCTCGCACATCAATGTCTCTCTCTCTCTCTTTCTTCCTCTCTCTCTAAAATCAATAAACATATTCTTGGGTGAGGATTCAAAGAAATAGATCACAGCAATTTAAAATCAATCTAACAAACCTACCTCATTTAATTGGGGAAGGGGGAGGAGGTATAGGGGGGAAAAACAATTTTAAAGAAGCTGTGGCAAATGTTACCAAGGATTAGCTTTAGAGATTTTTTCATCCATCTCTTGTAATTTATTAATCATAAGAAAGTGTAAAAGATCTATTCAGTATTTGCTGTGTGCCCTGGAGGAATTCCAAAAAGTGACCTCCGCAAAATGGTAAGTATTGCGTCTGGGACATAACGATTTGATTGCAGCGGGAGGCTGGTGGAAAGAGCAGCCCCCCATCCTGCTGCAGTGTGTGTGCATACGTTTACACACATACACATGTATACAAAGCTGACAGATTTTTTTTTTGAGGAAAAACGTACAGTATGGCCTTTCACAAAGGCGGCATGGAAAGTGAAGAAGGAAGGCCCTGCCCCTCCCAAAGCTGAAGCCAAAGCAAAGGTTTTAAAGGTAAAGAAAGCAGTGCTGAAAAGCATCCTCAGCCACAAAAAAAGGTCTTCCGTCACCCGCCTTCCAAAGTCCAAGACACTGCAGCAGGGAAGACAGCCTAAATATCCTCAGAAGAGTGCCCCCAGGAGAAACAAGACTGACCACAGTGTCACTGTCTTGTTGCTTCTAACCACCGAGTCAGCCATGAAGAAGATAGAAGACAACAACACACCTGTGCTCATTGTGGATGTCAAGGCCAACAAGCACCAGGTCAAACAAGCTGTGAAGAAGCTCAGCAACATTAACGTGGTCAAGGTCAACACTTGATCAGGCCTGGTGGAGCAAAGAAGACATTTGTCTGACTGGCTCCTGAGTATGATGCTTTGCATGTTGCTGACAAAATTGGGATCACCTAAACTGAGTCCAGCCTTGGCAGGTGAGGCTCAGTGGACTGAGTGCCAGCCTGCAACGGAAAGGTTGCCGGGTTGATTCCTGGTCAGGGCATGTTCCTGGGTTGTGGACCAGGTCCCCAGTTGGGGGGTATGTGAAAGGCAACTGATAGATGTTTCTCTCACACATCCTTACATATCAAAGTTTCTCTCTTCTTTTTCCTTCCCTTCTATTCCCTCTAAAATATAAATAATAATTACTAAACAGAGTCTATCAGGTTAATTCTAAATATAAAAATTTTACACTGTAAAAAGATAAACATCTATTATGGTATACACTTCTCTGTAATTGTTCTATTTCAGGGTGTTGAAAGATTTAGGGGAAAAGATTGGCAGCAGTAATGCCCCCTAGTGGCTAATTTGGAAAAAGTTGAGTAATGAAAAACTGAATTAAGGAAACTAATTGTTTGCTTTTATTTTATTTATTATATACATTTATTTATTAAATATAGATGTCCAAGGCACTGAATTTCATGCTGGGAATAAAAATTAAGCCAGCCTTTCCGTCTTAGCAGATGGCTTTGCCTTCTCTTTCACAAAGAAAATTGAAGCTACCAGGGAGCAGCTACCTGCACACACTGTGACCAGATTTCCACGTGCATGTGCCTCTGCATGGTTCCTTGCACTTCCCCCTCTTCTTAGAGTAGATGTGGCGCCCCTTCTAACTGAGCTAATCCTGCCACTTGTACTCTGGGTCATATCCCCTCCAGCTATTCAATCATGATTACCCTCTACCTATTCCTTCTCATTAATGTCTAAACCTACTTGCTTTTAACAAAATTCTCCTTCAACATCACATCCCTTCCTTTCCCCTGTGCTTTATTTTTTTTCTTTAGGGTTAAACTTGTTAATGGTTGTTTATATTATGTCTCCACTTATTCTGCCTTCTTCTCAGCTCCAATCTGAAACCTACTTTGTCATTTCACCAAAGCTATGCTCAGAAGGGTACCAGTGACACACTGCTCACTAAGAGGTTTATTTTTCACTTCTCATTTTAAATTCGCTCTTCACTACTTGGTCATAGTGGGCCACTCAGTTTTCCCTGAAACATGTTTCTTTTACCCAGAGTGATTCAAATATGCCTGGATTTTCTCCTTTTCTGGCATGAGCCTCCTTTGCTAGATTGGCCCTCTTTTACCCAGTTCTTACAGGGTGAAGTTCCTTTATAGTCACAGTGGCCATGCTGTAGGCTCTTTGTTCTTCCTTGGAGATTATCTATTCTCCTGGCTTCCATGGTCATTTGCATGCTGATCATCATCAAGTTAAATTTCCATCTTAGAGTTGTGTTCTGAACTCCAGACTTGCATATGCAGTTGTTAACTGGACATCTCTACCTGGATGTCTCCCAGTCAACGCAAACTCACCACACCCAAAACTAAACTCTTCCTCATTTCTCTCTTCTTCACCCCATGTGTGCTCAGTAAATGGTGCCAGTGACCACCCAGTGGCTCAACTGAGAAACTTGGGAATCATCCTTTACTCCCTGACACCTGCTATTCCACATCTAATCTTTCATCAAAACCCATTAGTACTATTATCCAAAGGTCCTTTTCTATACCCTTCTCCCTTCCCACCATCATGAACCTTAGGGTTAGTATTTTAATAGCCATCTGTCGAGCACTTTACCCTGTGCCAGGCACTGTGCTTAGACCATTGATCTCTTCATTTCGCCTGTTTAGCCCTATGAAAAGGGAAATAACTTGCCCACATCATCTAGCTTTGTGGCAAAGCCGGAGCTTTTTAAAAAATTAAACATTTTATTTTAAGATAATTGTAGATGCATATTTAGTTTTAAGATACAGTAAAGAGAAATACTACGTATTCTTTTCCAGTTTCTCTTAATGCTAACACCTTGAAAAACTACAGTAGTGTCACGTTACAGTATTGACAGTGATGCAGTCAAGAAACAAGACATTTCCATCACCACATGATTCCTCCTGCTGCCACTTTATAGTTACCATCCCACTCCCACCACATCCTTAACCCGTGGCAGCCACTAATCTGTTCTCCACTCTAGTAATTTTGTCATTTCAAGAGTGTTGTATAAATGGATTCATATGGTATGGAACCTTTGGAGATGATACCTCTAACCCCTTCAAAGTAGGCACTTTGGGACTTGACACAATTCTCCTAATCGCCATGAGCTGCCCTGTCATCTTTTCCTGAATCTCATCAATGGTCTGAAATCCCTTCCCTTTCAAAGGTGATTTTAGTTTTGGGAAAAGCCAGAAGTGGCAGGGCACCAATCTGGACTGTAGAGGGGCTGAGTCACCTGGGTTATTGGTGTTTCATCAAAAAACTCTGCATGAGATGTGATGCATAAGTGGGCATGTTGTCATGATGAAGCTGCCAATCACCAGTTGCCCATAGTTGTGGCCTTCTGAATCATCTGAATAGTTTCCATGGAGGAATGTTCAAGCTGAATGCAAAATTTGATGCAGATTCATTGCTCTACTCGCTCAGTCATTTTTAATGTGATGGCCACACAGTACACATGTTCACTCAATGGAGTCTACTGCCCCTGCTGACTAGTATAATGAGGTTGTCATTGTTCACGCATGTGCATTCCAGTCCACTCTCCTTGGCTGCCAGATTACATCAGTGTTGTGCAAACTGTTTTCCTTATATTAACAATGGTTCAACTTTTTCTGAACTCATTTTTAATCATTCACCCATTGGACATTTTTTCATTTGTATTGAATTTATTGGAGTGGCACTGGTTAACATAATTATATAGGCTTCAAGTGTACAGTTTCACAGCACATCATCTGCATACTGTATTGTATGTTCACCACCAAAGTCAAGTCTCTGTCCATCACCATTTATCCCCTCTATACCTACCTCCACCTCCCCCATACCCTCCTCTTGCCCTGCAAGTCACCACCTACATTTCCTTTATGAATAATGATATAGAACATTTTTTTGTATGATTTCTGCCATCTGTATATCCTCTTTGGTCAAATGTCCCCAAGTCTTTTGTCCATTTTCTATACAAATTGTTCATGTTTTTCTACTGTTGACTTTTGAGAGTTCTTTTATATGCTCACGATACCAGTCCTTGTCAAATACCTGGTTAGCAAATATTTTCTTTCGGTCTGTAACTTGTCTTTTAATTCACTAAGCACTGTAGAGATTCCACCAAAAAAAAAATTAAAAACAGAACTATCATATGATCCATCAACTCCACTTCTGGGTATATATCCAAAGGAAATGAAAATAGGATATCCAAGATATGTGCACCCCAGTGCTCATTGCAGCACTGTTCACAATAGCCAAGATTATATTGGTGAATGCCTTGGCAGATAATGGATTATATTGTCAATTGACAGACACTGGATGAAAGGAGAAAGAAGATGTATGTATGTTATACATACATATATATAATATATATGTATTTTAATACATATACAGTGGAATATTATTCAGCCACAAAAAAGAAATTCTGCTGTTTGGAACAACATGGAAGGACCTCGAAGGCATTATGCTAATTGAAATAAGTCAGATAGAGAAAGACAAATACTGTTTAATATCACTTGTAAGTAGAATCTAAAAAAGCCAAACTTACAGAAATAGTACAGTCTCCACTACTAGAGGCTGGGGATGGGGAATTAAGCAGTCATTGGTCAAAGGGTACAAACTTCCAATTAGAAAATGAGTAAGTTCTAGAGATCGAATGTGCAGCATGGTGATTATAGTTAGCAGTTATATTGCATACTTGAAAACTGCTAAGAGAGTAGCTCTTAAATGTTCTCACCCGAAAAAGGAAATGGCAATTATGTGATGCGATAGAGCTGTTATCTAATGCTACAACGATAATCATAACGCAATATATGTGTATCAGCATGTTGTATACCTTAAATTTACATAATGTTATATGTCAATTATATCTCAATATTGCTGGGGGAGGGAAAGAACAGGGGAGAGGGTGGTCTTTAGAAACTACAGTGGACTTCTGGCCAAGATGGAGGCATAGGTAGATACACTTTGCCTCCTCACACAACCAAAAGAAGGACAACAAGTCTAAAAACAAAAAAAACAACCAGAACTGCTAGAAAATAGAACTGTATGGAAGACCAACAACCAAGGAGTTAAAGAAGAAACATTCATCCAGACTGGTAGGAGGGGTAGAGATGGGCAGCCAGGGCGGAGAGGACACATTGGCAAGGCAGCCATTGGAGGACCAAGTGGTCCCACATTTGCATGAGGATGAACCCAGAGGAACAACTGGGGAATTAAACAGACTGTACAACCTAGAGTTCCAGCACAGGAAAAGAAAGCCTCAAAACCTCTGGCTGTATAAACCTGTGGGGGTTGCATCAGCAAAAGAAACTCCCAGCATCACAGGAGAGTCCATTGGAGAGACCCACAGGGTCCTCGAATGTACACAAACCCACCCATCCAGGAATAGCACCAGAAGAGCCTAGCTTGATTATGTGTAGTGGGGGAAGTGACTGAAAGCCAGTGGAGAGCCAAGCCAGCATTGTTCCCTCTCTGACCCCTCCCCCACATACAGTGCCATAATACAGCTACATGGGTTGCCCTGCCCTGGTGAATACCTAAGGTTCCACCCCTTACAAGGTAAACAGGCACACCAAGACAAAGAAGTATGGCCCAAATGAAAGAACAGATCTAAACTCCAGAACAACAACTAAGTGAACAAAGAGATAGCTAACCTATCAGATGCAGAGTTCAAAACACTGGTAATCAAAATGCTCACAGAAATGGCTGAGTTTGGTTGCAAAATAGAGGAATAAGTGAATGCTGTGCAAAGTGAAATACAGAAAAATATACAGGGAGCCAACAGTGAAGGGAAGGAAACCCGAACTCAAATCAATGATTTGGAGCAGAAGGAAGACATAATCATTGAATAAGAACAGAATGAAGAAACAAGAATTCAAAAAAATGAGGAGAGGCTTAGGAACCTCTGGGATAACTTCAACCATTCCAACATCCAAATCATAAGGGTGCCAGAAGGAGAAGAAGAACAGCAAGAAATCAAAAACTTATCTGAAAATATAATAAAGGAGAACTTCCCCAATCTGGCAAAGGAAATAGACTTCCAGGAAGTCCAGGAAGCTCAGAGTCCCAAAGAAGTTGGACCCAAAGAGGAACACACCAAGGCACATCATAATTACATTACCCAAGATAAAAATTAGAATCCTAGAATCAGCAAGAGAAAAAGGAGACAGTTACCTACAAAGGAGTTCCCATCAGACTGTCAGCTGATTTCTCAAAAGAGACCTTATAGGCAAGAAGGGGCTAGAAAGAAGTATTCAAAGTCATGAAAGGCAAGGACCTACATCTAAGATTGCTCTATCCAGCAAAGCTTTCATTTAGAATGGAAGGGCAGATAAAATGCTTCCCAGATAAGGTCAAGGTAAAGGAGTTCATCGTCACCATGCCCTTATTATATGAAATGTTAAAGGGACTTACCTAAAAAAAAAAGAAGAAGATCAAAACTATGAACAGTAAAATGACAACAAACTCACTACTATCAACAACTGAACCTAAAAACACTAAACTAAGCAAACAGCTATACCAGGAACAGAATCACAGAAATGGAGATCACATGGAGGGTTATCAACGGG
This sequence comes from Phyllostomus discolor, assembly GCF_004126475.2. Lineage (NCBI taxonomy): Eukaryota > Metazoa > Chordata > Mammalia > Chiroptera > Phyllostomidae > Phyllostomus > Phyllostomus discolor. Next base: position 116,945,136 of record NC_040908.2, read on the forward strand.
GAGGGAGAGGAGGAGAATGGGGGGGAAAGATACAGAGAATAAGAAGCGTAAATGGTCAGTACAAAATAGACAGGGGGAGGTTCAGAATAGTATAGGAAATGTAGAAGCCAAAGAACTCATATGTATGACCCATGGATGTGAACTGGGAGGGGGAAAAACTGGTGGGAGGGGGTGCAGGGCAGAAGGGGATAACAGGGACAACTGTAACAGCATAGTCAATAAAATATACTTTGAAATAAAAAAAATTACAGTGAATTCAAGACCATTTCTAGACCTTCCTAGGCAGCGAGGACTTTATTCCAGCAGACTATTTGAGTACTTAAATTTTCTACCTGGTTCCAGATGTTGGGACAGATAACCAGGTGGAAATTCCTTTTAGCAGCCTTCTGCTCTGGAGTCCTAATCACTGGATTGGTTCTTTGTATTCACAACATCAGAGAAACTGCTCTAACCCAGGGCCAGTCTCCTGAATCTTGTGACAAGCATTGGATCAGAATTTCTCATTTGGAAGCAAATCACGTGTGTACCAACAGATGAATGAATAAACAAAATGTAGTATATACATACAATGGGACATTATTCAACCTTTAAAAGGAAGGAAATTTTGACACATGGACGTGCCACAGCATGGATGAACCTTAATGACATTTAGCTAGGTAAAATAAGCCAATAAAAAAAGGATTTTACTTATATGACATACATAGAGGAACATTATTTTTTCTTTTTTAAAAATTTATTCATTTGAGAGAGAAACATTGATTTGTTGTTCCACTTATTTATGCATTTTTGGTTGCTTCTTATATGTGTCCTAACCAGAGATGGAACCTACAGCCTTGGCACATCAGGCCGATGCTCTAACCCACTAAACTATCCTGCCAGGGTGTCGAGGAGTCAGATTCACAGAGACAGAAAGTAGAATGGTGGTTGCCAGGGCCCGGTGGAAAGGGGAGAATGGGGAGTTACTGTGTAATGGGTGCAGAGTTTCATTTTGCAACCTGAAAAGAGTTCTTGAGACAGATGTTAATGACAGAACAAAAATATGAATACTTAATACCACCAAATTGTACACTTAAACATGTAAATTTTATGTTTTCTGTATTTTACCACAGTTTTCAAAATAGCAATCTCCTTTTTTGCTAAGGATTAGTACTTGGCCCTGCTAATATTTCTAATCCAAGGGAAAAAACAGGATGGAATGTTCACAGCCTTAATGGTAATGGAATGTTCTCTCAGGGACATCTAAGGACCAGGGGCAGTGCAGTTGTACAGAGCAGGAACACTTGCCTGCTGCTTTGCTCAATGAAATGACTTTGATGTTGCTGTCTGTCTCTAACTGGCCTTTCTCTAGCTAGAGGGAATAATGGAATGTAATAATTTCAAATTTAGGAGATGTGCTGAGAAATATAGGTTCTAGAGCAGGCGATTGCCTGCATCCAAATTAATGAAGACAAGCCTTTATTTTGTATCCTTTCCCTTCTGAAGGGAATAAATACATCAATATTCAACCCTGCCTTCAAGGAATTTGCAAGCTAGGTAAACCAGAAGTATCGATGTGAATTAAGGGTGCCCTTATATCAAGTGATGTGGTTCAGGCAGCAAACTTCATGGAGGCGAGAGGTCTGAGCATGGGACAGAAATGGAAGGGCGTCCTGGGATGGGCGGTGGGGCTGTGAGCTCGACTCCAAAGATTAGTGCCTAGAAAGGAACAAGGCAATTCAAGTGGCAAAGGGGCAGTCAGTGCACATGGGATTTGTGGGGTTGTGAAAATCCATCCAGAGTGGAAGAGTCCATAGTAGAAATCAAAAAGAGGTTTGAAAAGTAAGTGGAGAGCTGAGGGAGGTGGTCTATAAAAGGCCTTAGATGGTAGGATATTTATTAACGAAGAGCATCACCCTGAGTAAGTCTTTGCCACTCAGATAGCCATTGCTTCCATGTGAAATGTCAGTGGTGCGTGGACATTGTTTTTTGTTTTGTTTTGTTTTTTGCTTTTTTTTTAAACTTTATTTTTCAGTTACAGTTTACATTCAGTATATGTGTGGACATTGTATGTCTTCAGAAAACCTGTCTTAGGGTTTCAAGGACCTTTGTGTCCTTGGGCAAACAGCTTCCTTCTCTGAGCCTGCTTCCTTGTCTGTAAAATTGGAGCAACGCCTCTTCCTTCACTGAGTTTGAGAACTTACTAGGATATAACAAGTGAAAAAAATCTTAGCACAGTGTCTAGCCCAGAGTGGGTATTTAATTCTGGATGTGGCTGGGTGGGTGGCGGGGGAGCTGCTGTTTGTTTATTTATATTTGCTAACCCGTTTATAGGAACTTGGAACATGAGCATGGATGTCTTCACATCCTTTTCAAATTTGGGCCAGACCTGAAGTTTATACAGTCAGAATGTAGGTGGGATTCCCAAGCTAGATATTATATGAGTTCTAGGGAGTTGAATTCTTCTGAAAGAAACATCTCAAAGGTCTCCTGATTTCTGGGAAGGGAAATGAAACCACATGGGGATTTGTCTGGAGCTCTCACTTTGACCAGTCTCTGGGAAATATGTATGTGCTAGGGGACGTAAAGATCAGTGTGTGAGATTCTAGAGCCCATGTCTGAGAATGGTTTAAAATGCAAAAACTTCTCAGTAAGTGGTTATCCCTTTTAAGCTGATGTCTCCCATGCTCAGGCCCCTCCAAAGTGAGCTGGTCTCTTGGCTTGTTTCCATGGCACTTTTTTCACTTCTAGTTTGGCACTGGGCTTGTGTTTGTCTCCCTTGGCTAGATTACGAGCACTTTACAAGATAGTGGAAACATCTCTCTCATGATTTGTTGCAGGCTTGCTGCCACTTGTCGGGCACCAGCTATAAGCAAGGCAGTTTCAAAATCATTGTCATTTACTCTTTGCAACTACCCCTTCCCTCATCTTTATGGTTTCTTCTTTTTATTTATCTACCATTTGTCAAAATGGTGAATGGATTTCTTATTACCCTTCAAAGTGATCAATGAGGGTATTTTTAGTATCATCATGAGCTCACATTTATACACATTTGATGTGTTTGAATCTGTTCTAGTTATCTTTATGGATGATCAGATTGTTCTGTCTTTAGCCAGTGGGAGCCTATTCAAGTTGTCTTCTGAGTTATTTTGACCTAATCTTACCAGTATTTGATAGTTTCTTTATTATCTGCAATGACAAGATGTTCCAGGCTTATCTTTCCTGATCCAGACCTAGAATTAGCTATTTCCTCAGAGTTCTTTTTCTTTAGTAAAAATGGTATCTAGAGACCCACACAGACGTTCAAGGGTACTTATTGCCATTGGGTTGGTAACATGCCCATTTTTTACATGGTTATGATTGACATAAACTATTACTTTGTATTCTACTTTTTTCACAAACTGGCATTGTGAATACTTTATTTACTTCTACATAATACAATATTTTCCCCAGTTTTTAAATATAAAGAATTTCAATCATACACAAAAGTAGAGAAAGTGGTCTAATGTATACCAATTCACACAGTTTCAAATAGTTATCAAGATTTTACTTCATTAGTTTTCTGTGTCCCTTTTACTGTTTCTTTGCTAGAATGTTTTAAACCAAATCCTAGACCTATACATAAGTCTTATAAATTCCATGTCAGTGAATGTGCGACACTATAGGTACACATTTCCCCAGGTTACACATTTATGTTACTTCCAGTTATTCACTGTTTTATGCAATACAGTCCTGTTCTGTTGTACAGGTGGGACACCTGAGAGCTTCACGTCAGCTGTGAGCCACAGCATTTAGGTATCATTAACTATCCCTGCAGTTTACTTGGAAGATTTTCTTGGACAGGCAATCAGTCTGTCGTTCCCCAGCCTGCTTTGGAAGAGCATGCCAGGTGGATCTCTGCAGGCTTGTAAGAGTCTTTTCTACTCGGTAGATTTTCTTGTAAGGATTATAGAAATGAGTCTGTTGCTTTGATCTTTTGATCTTTTGATATAATTTTCTAGAGGAAAACAATGGGTATACTTTTTTGGATACCAACAGAGGTTACAGTGTGTTGGGTTTGGTGCCCATTAGAAGTCTCTCTGAAGATACTGTCATTAGTAAATATTAAGAGTCTGCATTGTGCATAGTATTGCCCTCTGAGTTTACAATCTTGTCAGGGAAGCAGCTTGGATTATAATGGCAGACTATACCAATGACAAAGACCAGTGTTGCCAGAGTCCAGGAGAGATTGGGCTGGTGTGGTCAGTGAGGTCTGTGACACAAGACCTATGTTTAGATTTTACTTCTGGGTAATCGGCCATTTCACCTTTCTGCACCTGTTTCCTCATATATTATTACGACTCAGTTCATGTGTCATAATGCAGCAGCCTGGTACTGCCCCACCCTCCCCATCAGAATGAGTCACAGAGCCCCTTCTTCACACTCTTGTGTCATTACGCCTCAGTACCACTGACTGACTGCTGTCTGTGCTGTGCTTCTCCCAGACTGGCTAGAGTGGGCCATGTGCTTTGTTCGTGCTCAAGGCCCTGGTGCCTGAAGCATGACACATTATTGGTCGGCTGGGACTTTCTATGCTTTCAAGTATTGAAGAGATATTACTTTAGGATTATTTACATTTCTTGGCAGTAGTAAGAGTCTGAGCCAGAATTGGACTGAAAGTGTGATTTTTCCTTTTTTAAGCAACAGGTTTGGGGAGTCTATTAAAAATTAAAAGTTTTGGCAATACTCAAATTTCACTCTTATAATAAAGTTATTAGGGTACCTGTTACACTCTTACCATAGCATAAATATTGTCAACATTTTAGTGTATTTTCTAGTCTCTTTTTCTTATGTTTTTATGTGCTTTGTATATTTTACAAAATCAGAGTAAGACTCTTCCACCTTTTGCATGCTTTAAGTTAATGGAGTGGAGATATTTCTCTGTGTCACAAAGGCTTCTAAGACATGACCTTTAATGGCTGCTGAGGCAGAATGACATATGGCAGAGCTTCTCAAGCATGTGTAATGTAAGGACACTTTAAACAAACATTTGTCCAGGTTTTTTAATGGTAACTTAAATTATCTTTATTATTATGTAACCAAAATGACTATAAACAAAAATTGTGAGGTATAAATGTCTGCTTACAACTCTTCTACAATGATACAACCAAAACAGATTTACAAATTAAATATAAAACTTCAGGACCAATATAATTCATATTAACAACAGTGGCTATTTTGGCAAAACTAAATTGCTGCTAATTTGGCCATTTTTTTCTAAGGAGCCTGCCTGTTCTGTGTCCCATTCTTTTCTATGTTTAAACTACGGTGAAACTTGGGTTTGTATAGCAAGCCATTTGGCTGTTAATTGTTATGACTACATCATTTATATATGCAGTCACCTGCCGTTTCTCATTAGTCATTAGTGTATGATATTAAAGAACTTAATATTTGATATCAATAGGAGTACAAGTGCAAATGCTGGTAATGAAGGAGCACTTGTCACCCGTAAGAAGATCATTCAGATGATGGAGACTAGGCTTGTGTATTTTAAGGTCACCCTGACCCTGGAGCTGAAAACTCAATGTTGAAAAGGTTTTTTTGAAGTGGGCTAGATCCCCAGGGTTGTGTCTTTGGGGCCTGTAATGAGAAATTCTGGTTTAACTGTAAAAGGCATGGATTCTGAGGTTAGCCCTGGGCTGGAATCCACAGGAAGCCTCCCATATGGTTTGTGGAATTAGCAAATTTCTTAATCTCTCAGAGCTTTAATTTCAGTCTGTAAAGTGGAGATAATGATAACTTTAACCAGTTAATTGAACAAACTTAACCCAGAGGGGTGCAAACACGAATGCTCTTGTTTTTCTGCAGTCAGAGCTCCCAAGTGTGCTTTGGCAAAGCCTCCTTCCTCTACTAGAGGGTAAATCCTTGATGATACTTTGAAAAGAGTCCCAAGCCTTCTGGTCTGGTTATAGAAAGTCCACCATTTAAAAATTTCAGTACATCTCATCAAAAGCTCTTCCCGGTCCTGTTACTGATCAGGGTTGTAGCTCTGGGAATGTGAAGTGGAAATAGGTAAATTTGACTTATTTAGAGAGTGTAGAAGTGGGAGATTATATAGTCTCTCTGGACAACTTCTGCCCTGCTCCCTTTTGGCTCCTGTTGTCGTGGTGTCCAGAGGGAGAGGGACAGAGATAAGTGCCTTTTAAGTGGCTGCTGCTGGGCCTTCCTTGATGATATCTACTGGTTGTCTGACCAGCATGCCGGTGTATGCACACCCACACATGTGAGTTCTTTGGAGGGTAGGCTTTCCCATACAGTCTCCAGACCTGGAGAGGAAACTGGCATATAAAGTTTTTTCAGTCTCTTTCAGGCCAGCTGCTCCCTCTCTCTGTGCTTCACAGCTGGGGTCCACTTGCTCAGTGGACAGCCCTTGTGGGAGGGACCTGGCAGGAAAGCTTACACCAACAGCTCCATGGAACCGTGTGACACAAGGGACTCACGTCCATGCAAAGCAGTAGGGTAACAGCATCGCTGCCCCTTCTTACTCTGTTTCCTCTCCCCTTGCCAGCATGGTAGAGGGCAGATCTATCTATAAGTCAACTGCCTGAGCAAATTTTCACCAGGCATTATAATATTTAAAAATCCTTTCCCCTATCCATTTTTTGTGGTACCCCTAATCTCTGTGACTGATTCTCTTAGAGGAGCCCACTGTAGGGGTAGGGAGAGTACCATCCCAAAATGCAGCCCTAGCCACTGTGTCCGAGGATCCAAGGTCCATCTCCCCTTCTCTGCTCTTCTTTCATGGACCTTGAAGGGAGGGGGGCAGTGCAGGGGTACCAGCGATAGTTGGGTTAGAAGGCCTCACAGTGTAGCTTCCTAGTAAATCCATGAATTAATTAGCCAAGCCCAAGCTATTGACTGCTGTCTTTCCCTTATGGGGAACTTGCCTCCTCTCAATTCTGGTGCAAGTGGAAAAGTCCCACTCAACATTCACTTACCAGTACTTTATACAGTGCTGTCATATTAAATATGATAATGTCAGGCACACAGTAAGCACTCTATAAGCGGTAACTGTTACAATTATGGCAGTGCCAAATTTATTGGACTTGTGTTGTTGGACATTTATGAGGTTTACTATTTTCCACTATTTTAAGTAATGCTGTGATCTTTACAGCAAAGACTTTTATCCTGCAGACAAATTCCTATAAATGGAACTTCTAATTCTCAGGTGGTGCAGTTATTTACAAGGCTTTGGATACATCATACCACATTGCCTCTTAGAAAGGTTAGTTGCGGTTTTCCTGATTCTTCTTTGGTATAAGATATTATAATTTTTAAAAATACCTGACAATTTTACACGTACAAAAGTAGTTCTTTTGTTTTAATTTGAATTTTTATGATTGTTACTAATTTGACTACATTTTCATGTATTATTGACTCATGGTTTTAAATGACTCACTTGTTCAAATAATAGGTGCCTTTAAAAAAAATCCTCACCTGAGAATATGTTTATTGATTTTAGAAAGAGAGGGAGGGAGGGAGGAAGGGAGAAAGACAAAGGATCATCGATATGACAGAGAAACATCGATCAGTTGCCTCCCATATGTACCCCAACACTGGACTGAACCACAACCTACATGGATGTCCTGAGTGGGAACTGAACCTACAACCTTTTGGTGTATGGGACAATGCTCCAACCAACTGAGGCACCTGGCCAGGGCCAAAGGATAGGTGCTTTTTGATATAAATAATTGATGTAATTGGGAAGATTGAGTGGCTTTGGGCAAAGTAAAAAGAGAACTTGGAATAACTTGAGTAGGGAATCTCCAGCAGTAGGGAGGGAAAAGATTGACCAGACATGACCAAATGTTCCTCTTATTTAGCAGTTCTCTTCTGAGACCTTTTAGCTCTGATTCCATAGATTTCCCCCAGGCAGCCTTTTGATTTTAATTCAGTTTCAAGGCCTACCTCAAATGTCAGCTACATGGTGCCACTTCCTGATTTCCTCCTGAAGAGATTGTCTTCCCACGTCTTCCCACCATAGCTCTTTACAGCCCTCCTGACTTTGCAATGTGCCCGTGTTTTTAGACGGTCATTATGTGGGCTCCTCAGAGGCAGCAACTTTTCTTTTTGACTTGGTGTTTGGCACAGAAATACTCAAGCTGAAGATAAGGCAATGAATAGAAATCATCCTTACTCTTCAGTATCTCACAGTTTATCAAGGAAAATAGACATCTAAACTTACTAATTAAATATAATGCAGACTGGAGGTTGTGGAAAGTGTTGCAGGAGAGTAGAATGAAGTGATTAATTCTACTTGGAGTGGGGCAGTAGCAGAGAAAGCTACAAAGAAAAAGACAGTGGGGGTAGCCCTTGAAGAATAAGTAGGAGTTCATTAAGCAGATGGGGAAAGAATATTTCAGGTAATGAGGACAACTGAAGGCCTAAAGATATGAGCACATGAATGTTGAGGGAAAGTGTATGTGTGGGGAAGGATGAAGAATGAAGTTCAAGCAGCCCCTCTGCTCTCCCTAGGACCCACCTTTATTACCTAAACTCACCATGATCCCTTTGATTTGTCTGGAATGTCATCTCTCTCCCCTGACCCCTCAGACCCTGTCAGTCATTCTGCAAAGTTACTGAATAACTACCATGTGCAATGCCCCAAGGGAAAGAGACAAAATGGGTTCATGGACAGCTCTGAATGGCATCAGGAGAATATTGGTCCCATTTTGAAAATCTAGACAAGAGCATGGTGTCTTGCCCAAATTCTTTTTTTAAAACAATTTTTAAAAGATTTTATTTATTTGTTTTTAGAGAGAGGGTAAGGAGGGAGAAAAAGAAAGAGACAAACATCAATGTGAGAGAGAAATATCAGTTGGTTGCCTCTCGTATATGTCCAACCGGTGTCTGATTTCACAACCCTGACCAGGAATTGAACTGGCGACCCTTTGCTTTGTGGGATCATGCCCATCCAACTGAGCCACACCAGTCAGGGCTACCCAAATTCTTTTCGAACTGCCCAGATTCTTCCAAATAACAGACATTTTCTATCATAGCAACTATAGATATAGATATTCTTAACAATCAAAAGAGTGTTATAATTTGTTTAGTCTCTTCTGATAGGATAACAGTTTCCTTCAAACCAGGCTTAAACAATAAAAGAAAATATAGCTTCATATTTTTTCTATAACAGATCTTCTTTTCTGAGAGTTCCCCTCTATTGTTCTAGTTACTTTTGGTTCCTGATAAGTTTTGGGGCACAATAAAGCATGCTCGAAACTTAGTGGCATAAGACAGCCATTCTGTTTTACTAACAGATGTTGTGGGTGAGGACTTCAGACAGGGCAGGGCAGGGACTTCTTTCTGTTCCCCAGTGTCTGGGGCCTCAGCTGGGAAGACTTAAATGGCAATGGTGCCTCCACTCCTAGGAACTGGAATCATCCAGAATTGTCTTCACTCACATCACTGTCATCAGGGCTGGGATGACTCAAAGGTTCCACTCAGCAGGTGTGTTGACTAGGTCACCTACAGGTGCCCTTGGTGTGTGGCCTGGGCACCCTCCCAACCTGGTAGTCTCTAAGTAATCAGACTTCTTACATGGGGGGCTCAGGGGCTCCAAGGGTGAATGTCTTAGTAGCCAAGGTGGAAACTTCATGGACCTCTTCAATGGTCTCGCCTTCAAAGTCACACCGTGTTGTGTTTGCCATATTCTACTGGTCATAGGATCACACGCCCACTCAGATTCAAGGAAGGGCACATGGACTCCCAGTCTCTTAGTAGGTGGATCATCAAAGACTCTGGCCATTTTTAAAAACTGCCATAATAATATTTTAATTTTTCAATATGAACAGTCTCATTTGAATCTGTTCAAAGTTCAACTTCCTAAGCACAGTAAATACTTCATCTTTCATAGTTACTCCCACTTCCCTTTCTCTACCCCCAGATCTTGTTTGGCCAGGGCAGGGATTTTGTCTACATTTATCTCCAGATTCTCCTCAACCTAGAACAGTGTCTGGCAAATACTTGATGATTAATATCTATTGCTGACCTCTCAATGAGAATTCTTACTAAGTCTGTGAGAGTGAGTGAGAGAGAAGGGATATCTTCGTGATGTCTTCTGCTTCATTGTCTAGTTGACAGTGTATCCTAAAGGTGTCTGTTGAGTTGTAGATAATTCTGTCTGTCCTTTGGGAGCGATGTGTGGAACCCAGTATGGAGGTTATGGTGCTAGACATTTGTCTCAAAGTCCCTGTACACTGAGAATCTTTGCTCCAACCACAGACACCTGCCAGTTCATGAGTCTCTTAGCAACTTCTAAGAGTTGCTTGTCACACTCAGGCTTTAGGGAGTGAGCGGCACTGCCCCAGGCTCATCTTTCTGGCCACCTCATGCTATTCCATCCAAGCACCTGCTCCCTTACCATCTAGCGGCACAGAAGTAAAGAATGAACTGTGGAAGCCTGAAGCCCACCCTCATGTAGTGTCTGGGAAAAAATGGAATCTCAGTACTTCTGAACCTGCACTGTTCACTGAGTTAAACCAGCTTGATGACAAGGAGGAGGGAGGGGTGTGTATGTGGGGTAGGGGTATGTGAACGAAGACTGTATCTTTGTTCACCTGTTCTACCCGTTTGTTCCCCACAGGACCGGAAGGGGCGGGCTTCTCTTTTACTTCCCCTTGCACAGCGAGGGCTTCTCCTGTATCACATCCTCCTTTCAGGCCTAGCTGCAAATAAGGAGGCACTTTATGTATGGAGTAAGTGAAGAGAAACTGCTCTGTCACCAAGGGGATACAAATTAGGAAGCATTTCAAAAATACTAGAAAAATTATTCTCCATTATACTGAGGCTGAAGTAAAACTGCCTAAACTAACGATACATATTGTAGCATTCTTAGAGCAAGTCTTTTTTTGAGACTAAGGCTTCTATTTAAGTTGAACCTGACCAAGTTAGAAATCACAGCTTGCTGTTGAAGTAATGGCCTTGTGAACCCGAATTTCATTTATTTCAAATTCCAGTAGTCTTAGTAACCAAGGGGACAGATGCAAAGTGCCTTCTTATTTGCATGTACATCAGTATCAGAGTTTTCTAGCACAAGACTTGTGGTTGGTAAGATTGGAGCCAATAAGCACTCTACCTTTTGTCACCGCACTTAGCCTGTGTGGTGCGGAGTAAACTGTACCTCTAGGGCTGCCTGACCCTGAGCTAATGAATTTGTGTGGTGGTGGATACAAAAGGATGTCTATTATCCTGAAGAGAACAAAATAGTATCATTTTATCCTTGCACAAAGTTACTGTGTGACAAGTGCCTAAATTACTTGCTGTGTGCAAGAACCACTGCTAGGCACTGTGAGGGATAAGAATACTATAACAAGGAGTCATACTAAACTGCTAATATTGGTAACCTGTAGGGATTTGAGTGGCAGGTGTGGTCAAAGGAGCTTCAACTCTATAATGTCTCAATTCCTTTTTTAAAATAACAGCTTTATTGAGAAAATTCACATACCATAAAATTCCCCATTTTAAAGTGTACAGTACAGTGTTTTCAGTATATGCACTAAGTTGTATGGCCGTCACCACTGTCTAATTCCACAACATTTTCACCCCAAGAAGAAACCCCATATCCATTAGGCAGTCACTCTCCATTCCCTCCTCCCCAAAGCATGTGGCAACCACTCTTCCACTCCCTGTCTCTACTGATTTGCCTGTTATGGATATTTCATGTAAACGGAATCATGTAATATCTGGCCTTTTATGCCTGGCTTCTGTCACTTAATATAATGTTTCCCGGGCTCATCTGTGTTGAGCACTACTATACTTCATTACTTTTTATGTCTTAATACTATTGCATGGTGCAAGTGTATCACGTCCTGTTTAGCAAGCTTAACATGATTGTTGAATGAGTGCTTAGATGCGTTGCGTGGAAACCAGCTTCGCATCCCACTCTTTCTAAGGGACCCAGTGAAACTGCTAGGTCATATAATAACTCTGTGTTTTTTTTAAGGAACCGTCAAACTGTCTCAATTTTTTAAATAATAAGAATGTGTGCTATTTTTGTGCTTATGAATCCATTTTTTTCTTTTTTTACATCTCCCCATTTTTTAATTACTCTTAAAATAGAACAGAAAATATTACAGGGGGATGCTAAGTAGAGTAATATAACCAGTTCTGATTGTATTCTTGGAATTTGCCAAGTCCTCTTTTATTTTTGGTAAAGTCAAAGAATCACAACAGTAGAAAAGCTATTTCCCTTCTATCAGTCTCTAGAAGATGGAGCAGAACCTGGACCGTTCTTTATATCAATGTCAGATGTTCCCCCACAGTAAAATGTGATATTCCTTGTTCTGATCTCTGAGCATGTTGATTGACATTCTGTCCTGCATTTAACACATTCTGCCAAGGAGCTAGTAGTGTGCATACCTCTCCCTTGCTAGCTTATGAAGATCTTAAGAGCAAAGACTAAGTCTTGTGCTCATATTGTACCACCTGTGGAGCATATGCTTAATATGTACCCATTAACTATTGATTTGAATTACATTTACATCCTTAGACTTTTTAAGGTGCTATTAAGAGGAAAATTCTTTTCTGACCGAGACACCCCTAGTTCACTTCCCTGTTAATTGGGCTTCTCATTCTTCTGTTTCCTCCCAAAGAAGTATGGTTTAAGGTAGGGATTTTTAACTGTGTGCTGCAAGAATTTTTAAAACATGCAATACCTGACTGTTTAGTCAGGGGCATTAACCTTTTTTCACTTATATTGTCAAATTTAAAAATTACAAAAGCCAACACAACAATAGCTGTCTGATGTGAATGAATCCAAAGTATACCTGTTTTTTGGTCAGATTGGCAAAAAATATACTTTTGGGTGTACTGCAGAATTTTAGTAATTATGTGTGCTGTGAGATGAAAAAGGTTGAAACTCACTGGCTTAAGGCAAGGTAAGAGTTAACTTTTTTCTTTTTCTTTTTTTTTTTTTTAAACAAAACAAAAGTAAGCAGAACTAGTTGTGGGAATGGAACTGTGTTGTGTATTATGAAGCCATGTTTTCTAAGGACATCCGTAGCTCTGAGGGCATAGGTTGGTAGAGAGCATTTGAGTGAAGATAAAAATTACTTTCTGAGGATACATTGTGAGCCATGCACACACATATCTACCTACCTGTCTCTCTCTGTCTGCCTGTCTGCCTGTCTGTCTCTCTCCCTGGTATACAGCATGCCTCATTTTATTGTGCTTCGCTTCATTGCCTTTCACAGATACATTTTTTCACAAATTCAAGGTTTTTGATAATCCTATGTTGAGCAAATCTATTGACACCATTTTTCCAAGAGGCTCAGATGATGATTAGCAGTTTTTAGCAATAAAATATTTTAAATTAATGTATGCACATTGTTTTTTAGACATAATGCTATTGCACACTTACTAGACTACAGTATAGTGTAAGCGTAATTTCTGTATGCACTGGGAAACAAAAAATATTCATGTGAGTTTTTTCCATGTGATTTTTTTGGTGAAACTTGCTTTATTGCTGTAGTCTGTAGCTGAACGTGCAATATCTCTGAGGTATGCCTGTATATTGAAAACATATGTATATATGGACTTGCCTATTGATAGATAAATTGATTTGTCTATTCTTATATATAGGATACTGTTCCAGGCACTTCTTGTGTATTGTCTCATTTAATCTCTACAGCAGCCCAAAAAGATAGGTGCCTTTACTTTCTCTATTTTATTGATAAGGAGCTGAGGATCAGGGAATTTAAGAAGTTTGCTAAGATTTCTCCATTAGAAAGGAAAAGAAAAGAAATAGATTTTGAACCCAAGCAATCTTCCCCCAGTCCCTGGCTAGTCTCTCTATGTAAAATAAGCATGCATTTTGGTCAGACAAATCTGAGTTTGAATCCTGGCTCTGCTATTTAATAAGAATATGACCTTGGAAAAGTTATCGGAGCTTGCTGAGCCTCTTTTCTCCATGGGGTAGTTGGCAGATTGTGAATAAAGTTCCTCATTCCATTTTAAGTCCCTATGCCACTTCTTTGTGGCTATGTCTCTGCTAACATTACACAACCTGACAGTGACAGGATATGACAGTGATGGCAGATTTCAACTGAAATTTTTTGGAGTTTGGTGGTATAACACGTAAGCTATTCAACACATCCCTTTCTGGCTATGTCGACAACTTTGCTTTCTCAACTCACTGAAAGACTATTGTAACTATGGACTACATTCTGACCTAGTGGGAAGTATCTTAGTGATATGAACTTGATGAGAGCTCAGGAATGTGGTAGTCAATTCAGTCTGCTATCAGTAAAGAGAGAGAAGATTGTGCCCCAGACTTGAGGAATGCATATGCTAGAAAATGTGTATCTTAAAATCTTGACCAGCGCTAGTACGTCTAGAGAAGACGACTAGGGGCTGTGTAGGAACCGTGTCAGAAAGGACTGGTAGGAGCCTCAGAGCCCTTTCAGTGTGAGGAAAGTAGATTTACTTTCTTCTGGCTGTGACATTTCTTGTGCTTCAGTGTTTGACTAAATGAATTCCGTATCTGATCCCCACTTCCCATGAAAATGATAATATTCTCTACATGACCTATTGCCTTTTCTGGAAGGTGATTTCTAAAGTCAGACCAAAGTTACGTTAAATATTTTTTGAGAACCATTAGTCTAGAGTAGGGGTGTCCAACCTTTTGGTGTCTCTGGGCCACGCTGAAAGAAGAGGACTTGTCTTGGACCACACACTAAATATACAAACACTAACAAAAAATGATGAGCAAAAAGAAAAAAAGGTTTTAAGTAAATTTACAATTTTGTGTTGGGCCGCATTCACAGCCATCCTGGGCCACACACAGCCCACGGGCCCCAGTTCGGACATTGAGAATCCGAGAGGCATGAAGCTTGTACTGCAAGTAAAAGAATCATGGCTCATAGCTACTAGTTTTGATCTCAAAACATCAATCCTACTGTAATTCCTTGTCATTCATAAACACAAATATTTTCTGCTTCCAGATCTACAGGGACTTTATTAAAAGTACGGAGGAACCGTACTTTCCAGAGCTTTGAGCTGTTAGAAAAATAGGCTTTACTATGGCTAAGTCTAGAGATGCTCAGGGTTATAGACTGTGGAAAGGTAGGAGCGAGTTGATTTCTGTGCCTTGGCGACTTAGCTTTGGGTAGGGAGCTGTGCGATACACAGAGATTTGCATGATTGCTGTTCTTGGAACATCCGGTCCCTTAGGAATAAAAATCTAAGTATTCCTGTTATTAATTGTGTTAGGCGAAAAAACACACCTGGAGTCTTCCCATTTGTGGATTCAGGAAAGCTTTGTTTTGGAATATGGTGGCCCCAGCGGAAGAGATTAGGAAATGTAGGCTTTCACTGAGTGCCTATAGGATGCCTCTTACTGAGGATATAAATGATACAGTCCTTGGCCCTCAAGAAATCGATCAGTCAATCAATAGCTGAGATCCACTGAGAAAAGTGCTACAATACAGGCATAAGCAAAGTGGCCATGGGAGCACAGAGAAGGCACAACTAATTGACTGGGAATGATCAGAGAAGAGCTGTTGTATTAAGAAATGATATAATGGAAGGCCAATATAAGGCATTTAGCTCAGTCTCTTACATGTCGTAAATAATCAAAGAAACTACTTGATAGAGCCTGTAGGTCTCTCAGATCCAATCTCATGCTACACTGCCCCATTGTTCATTGCTGTTCAGCCAAGTGGCCTCTTTTCTCTTTGAAAGAACCAAGCTCTTCCTGACTTCAGGGCCTTTGCACGCGCTTTTCCCTCTGCCTAGAGTTCCTCCCCTCTGCCTGCCCCTCCCCCTTCCACATGTCAGTTCATTCTCATCCTTCTGGTGTCAGGCCGGTATCTTCAAGGAGCATAGCAAGGTAGTCAAGGGCATGGACTCTGCATTCAAATTCACTTACTGGCTGTGAGATCTTGGGCAGGTTACTGCTCTGCATCCCAGTTTCTTCAACTGTAAAATGGGGTAACAATATCTATTTTATTAGGTCGTTGTAGGGATTAAGTCAAAACTATTTAGAAAGCACTTAGAATAGTGCTCGGCATGTAGTGGAGCTCCGTTGAAGTGATTGCTATTATTATGAAATGTTATTATCTCAGAAAGGCCTTCCCTGACCAGGTTATCAAGAGTTTTCCCCAAACCACTGTAGTTATTTTTTTTTACTTTATTATGTTTTAATTTAAAATTATTTCATTGTTGTTCACATATAGTTATCTGCATTTACCCCCCATCACTCCCCCACCGACCCTAGCCATCCCCACCTCCCTCCCCTGATTCCATCTTCCCTCTTGGTTTTGTCCATGAGTCCTTTATAGTTGCTCCTGAAAACCCTTCTCCCTTTCCCCCCATTATCCCCTCCCACTTCCCCTCTGATTACTGTCAGATTGTTGTTAATTTCAATGTCTCTGGTTATATTTTCCTTGCTTGATTGTTTTGTTGATTAGGTTCCACTTAAAGGTGAGATCATATGGTATTTGTCTTTCACCGCCTGGCTTATTTCACTTAGCATAATGCTCTCCAGTTCCATCCATGCTGTCCCAAAGAGTAGGAGTTATTTATTGTGATCACTAACGTACTTGGGTGTATTTCTGCCATCTTATTTCATGCTGTGTCCTGCTTTCTCTTCCCCTCCCTTCCATTGGATTTATCTGGCTTCTTTCATCTCTCTTTTTCCACCTCCCATGATTTGGAATTTATGCATCTTATTTCTATTATTTTAATTATTTTTTCTTGAATTTTTAAATACAAATTTCTTACTTGAAGTCTAAAGTAAAATATCTCTCCCCTCCTTTGAATTCAAGATCCTTAGGAATTTCTGCTTTAATTCTGCTTGCTCCCTTTATTCCCATCTTTATTGTTGTCTGGTCTTTTGATTCCAGCTTATTTTTCTACTCTCCAAATTACTTGTCATTAATGTTTTACATGGTCAGATCCTTAGATACCCACATTCACCAGTTTCTTTTGCTGTATTTAGTATACATGTTGGTTGGAAGGATAAATGACCATTGCAGTGGGAGGTAAGAGTACAAACCAGGAATGACGTATATCTTAGCAAAACATCTATAATAAATGCCACTAGTGAAGACATCATAAAACACATCTGGTTGTCACTTGAGAGTTCAGTGCTGTCTTCCATCTGATCATTCAGTAGACAGGTGTGCCCCACTGCGCTGACAGGCTTGGCAGAGTGTGCCAGTGCTGCAGCAGGGTAAAAGAAGGTCCCTGCCTTTGAAGAGGCCTCTACTTGACATGAGTAATAGAAGTCAGTACTTGTTGGTTAAAAAATATCTACTAAGCACCAACTACGTAAGAAGCCATATCTTAGACACTGAATGTGAACTAAATATGAGAGACAAGGGGCCTGACGGTGGTGCAGTCACTGTCAGCGTTGGGGTCGGAAGAGGTGCCGTGAAGGCTAGGACAGTAAACAAGATTCATTCAGAAACTATTTGCTGATCTACTGCCCAGTATGAGTTACTGCTCTGGACCTAGGACTACACCAGAGAATGAAAACAAAAACCCCTTCCTTCATGGAGTTTGTAGTCCAGTGGGAGAAGACTGGGAATGATAAAATGGCAGCATGTGCATATCTATCAACAATTGAAGCTAAAAAACCAAACTAAGCAAACAGAACAGAATGATAGATGTGGGCAACAGTTTGATGGCAGCCAGATAGGAGGGGGGCTGAGGAAATAGGTGAATAGGTGAAGGGATTAAGGATCACAAATTAGTAGTTACAGAATAGTCATGGGGATGTAAAGTACATCATAGGAAACAGAGAAGCCAAAGACCTTATATGCATGACCCACGGACATGAAAAAATGTGTGACAATTGCCTGAGGGACTGGGGGGTGCTGGGTGGAGGAGGGAGAAGGGGGAGGAATCAGGGCAACTGTAATGGCATAATCAATAAAATACAATTTTTTAAAAAGAAAGCAAAAGATGCTGTGGAGAGAAATAAAGCACAAAACGGGAGTAGGAAGTGTGTATGTGTGGAATATAGTTTTAAGAAAGATAGAGAAGGCCTCTGACTGAGAAATTGACATTTGAGCAAAGACTGAAAAGAGGTAAGGGAAGGAATCGTGCAGTTGTCTGGAACAGAAATTCCAGGAAGAAGGAACTGCATGGGCAAAGGCCCTGAGTCAGAAAAGCACTGGGAGAGGCCCAGGAAGGGGGAGTGTGATAGCAGATAATGTCAAAGAGGTAATGAGGTAATAGAAAACATGGGCCATTGTGAGGAATTTCACATTAGCTGAGTGAGGTAAGAGCAAAATAAGCAGTATGAAAGAATTAAGCATTAGGTGATTGAATAAAATATAGTTTGAATTCCTCAAACACTTTTTCTTAACACTGTTTTCATGTATATCTGGAATGAGGATGATTTATCTTGTATAATTTTGGAGATTTTTACCCTTAAACTTTGAGGAAGGAGAAGTTCTAGTTCTGGTAATGGTGAAGAAGCTTGTATTAGACTAAATCTCCAGAAAAAAATGGTAAGTTCTAAACAAAATATATAAAAATAGTTGTTTGAAAACACTGAAATGACTAGAGTAGACAAAAACTAGAGAGGATTTGACTCTCAAAAAAGGGGAAAGACATTGGGTGAGAGCCACAGTCATGTGACTCTTCTTCTAAGGGTATTTTTGCCGAGGATGCACAAGCCAGAGTGGCTGGAATTCGAGTAGAAAGCTGTACTCTTGTCCTAAAGAGTCTAATTGACAAAACTAGAACCTGAGGGGAAACTCTGGAAGAGGAGAATGACAGAGTGTGTATAAACACCCCTCAAATATCGGGTTGACCTCTGAATTGTACTTGGGTGAGTGAGACTTTCGGGCCCCAAGGAGGAAACAGTATCTGGAAGGCTGAAAGAGCTGATATGAGATTTCAGCTGCCACCCAGGACAAGGGGGAATGGATTTTATAGTTACAGACCTGCCAGGTTGGAGGGGCTTGGTAAACCCCTCAAGCTTTTTACTGAAACTCTAGAGGGCTACAACTTAGAATAAAAGATGATATCCCCAGACAAAGGGAATCACCCTGGGACTAAGAGCAATACCAAACAGACCTGTTCCAACAAAGCGTAAAATGAAGCCTCCACAAATTCAAGGTTATCTGTGAGTACTTTAACTGCCTGCTAAGTCACAGTTCACTCTTGACAGAAATTTAACAGAATCCAGAATCTCTACAATGTGTCATCCACAGTAAAAGGTTACACAACTTGAAGAAGCCATAAAATATGTCCGAGAAAAAAGTTTTTTGAGAACTACAAACAACCTAGATATTGTAATTAGCAGGCAAGAGCTTTAAAGAAACTATGATAAATATGTGTGTCTACAAAAAAAAAGAATAGGTGAACAGATGGAGAATTGCAGTAGAGATTTGGAAATTTAGGGAGAACAAATGGAATTTCTAGAACTAAAAATATATGAAATAAAGAATTAATTGGTGGGATTAACAGATCACTGAAGAATAAAAAGAGAGGAGTAGAGAACATGACATAAGGTCAGGAAACATTATTCAAACCAAAGCACTGAAAAAAGATTGAAAAGAAAATGAATAGAAGCTCAGCAACTTGTGGAATAGTATCAAGAAATCTAACGTATGAATAATTGGAGGTCCAAAAAAAGGAAGACAAAACGTGAAGGGGGGGAGACTGGGGCAGAAAAAATATCTGAAAGAGTATTAGCTGAAATTTTGCCAAATTTGACCACAAACTCAGAGATCCTGGAAGCTTAGCTAATTCCAAGGAGGACAAACACACACACAAAAATATACCTAGGCACATCACAGTGAAACTGCTAAAAACAAAGGTAAATTTTTAAAAATCTTAAAAGTAGCCAAAAGGGGGAAATAGATACACATTCATTACCAGAATGACAGCCAACTTTTATCCGAAGCAATGGAAGCCAGAAGATAATGCAATGACATCCCTACAGCCCTGAAAGAAGAACTCTATCATTCTAGACTCCATGTACAGGGATAAACAATCCAGGCTGTAGGGAATTGGTACCAGATGGAAAGTTAATTATATAGGAAGAAAGGATGGGCATAGGAAATGACAAATATATGGTTAAATCTAAAAAAATTACTTTTCTTTATGTTAGAGAAACATCAATGTGTGGTTGCCTCTTGCATGCCTCCTACTGGGGACCTGGCCTGCAACCCAGGCATGTGCTCTGACTGGGAATTAAACCAGCAACTCTTTGGTTCGAAGGCCAGTGCTCAATCCACTGAGCCACATTAGCCAGAACCAGTTAACTTTTTAAACCAAAAAATAACAATGTATTATTGGGTTTATAACATTATATAGAAGTAAAATGAATGACAGCAAAATATATATTAAAAAACAAAGGCTAGAATAGGGAATAAATCGGCTTTGAAGGTTCTTGCATTACAATTTAAAGTTATGTGGTATTAAAGATACACGGTAATGAATTTAGGATGTATATTTTAATCCCCAGAAAAAGCACTAAAGAAATAAAGAAGAGAAAGAGGGTGAGGAAGATAGGAAGGGAAGGGGAGAGAAAAAGAACTCAATTAACCAGAAGGAGACAGAAAGAAGAAATAAACAGAAGTGAAGTTCTACTGAAACCCCAAATCTATCAATAAATATGTTGAATATATATGAACTAAGCACTAATTAAGTGACTGAGATTGTCACATTGGATAACAATGCAAGACTCAACCATAGCTGTGTCCTTCAATTCAAAGAGAGAGGGAGAAAGGCTTATGTAAGAATGTGTGTAGCAGCTTTATTCATAATTGCCAGAAATTGGAAACACCCAAATGAGCACTAGATTCCACAATTGCAGAATTCCTATTCTTTTCAAATAGTCAAGTGATACATGTTTGGGTACTACATTTCAATATAGCAAAACCCTATTTAATCATCTGATCCACCTGATGAGGTAGATTGTGGTACCCTCATTTTATAAGTCAGGAAATGACGCTCAGAGGGAGACTGGCCTCGTTCAGGAAGGCAGCTGTGATGAGCAGTGGGCCTCTCTCACCGTGACGGTAGACAGTGAACGTCTGTTCAACCACAAAACCCAAGTTCTTTCTGCTCAGGAACTCAGCATATGTTTGAGCACTGGATCTAGAAAGTCAGTCTCCTGAATCTCAGCTAGAGACCTGTATCATCATCCTCTCATTATATTCTAATAGCAATTTCTGTTAAAAACCCATTTGCTCACTGTTGTCAGTCCAACCACTGGGAAACCTGTTTGTTGGTCAATTGGATGATAAAACCCTTATCTGAAGGAAATTGGAGCTTTCTTAATTTCGCATTATGAGTTTACAATTACTAAGGAGAAAGCCAAGGCAAGGAGACAACCAAGGGCATTTTGAGTCAAGTAGGGCATGCTTTTAATCCGTGCTTTAGTGTTACAGCTTCTGGAAAGTGCCTTGAGATCTCTTAATAATCTTGCCAAATGGGCATTTCAGTTGGGTGCTCACGAGTGATGAGAGAGTCATTGATGTACTAACTAGCTTCTCTGTGGAAAATAGCTAGAGCTTCTGGCGGGCAGTCTTAAATGAGACAGAAGTGTGAGAGCACACCAGAAAGCAATGTGAACGGAAGGAATTACTGATCAGGTGGTCCAGAAATCCAGGTAATCTTAAAAACCGTTTGTTCAAATTTTCCTCTGGGGCATGTAGTCAATACATGTTGACTGCTTCCTCTGAATTCATTCCCCTCTTTTCCCTCCCTTATCGGTGCCTTAATTTCTGTTAAGACATCTGTGTGGTTCTGGGGAAGCTGGCCCCATCTACCTGTATGGTTGAGCCCGTCAGCTCTGTTCCATCCCCCTGACCACTGTGATTATTTTGAATTGGTACAATCTGAGTAAACTCTAGTTGATGTGGTGGGTGGATGTGATTTGGTTAGTAAAAGAAGTGACTGTCAGTGCTATCCTCTGGCCCTCGGCTTACAAAGGAGTTCGCACTGTTGTAGATACGCAGTTGGAATGAGGGAGGAAAGTGCCTTCCATCAGGGCTGCTGTGAGGACTGAATGGGATCACAAGCAAAGAGTCTGCCTGTCTGTAAAGACCCTGGTGGAAGGTCTGGCATAAAATATAAACTCTTGTTTTAAGGATTTTTTTTAATTACTAGTGATAGAAACTTAAGCAAAAGGTAGAAATGTATTGGAATAATACTAAGGAAGCTCAGAAAATTGAAGGGAATGTTCTAGATACCTGGGCAACTCTGGGGCCTTTGGGCACCAGACTGATATTTCAGTGCCCCCAGGGCTCTCCCGGTGTCTCATCACTGCTTGTCTTTGGTTGGATTCCTTTTCTCTAGGTGATAGGAAAGAAGGTACCAGCCAACCCCAAGCCTCCCATCTCTGTGACCCAAAGGGCGAGGTCTGTGCTCCTGGAACTCCTAACTGAAAAGTCCTCAGGAGCGGTGCTGACAGCTTAGGTTATACTCCACCCCTGGACCAGGGGCTATGGCCAGGCATTGAAAAAGTTGGTAGGTCAGACCAGGGCTCCATGTGTTGCCCCTGACTCTCCCTTGGTAGGTGTGGAGGAGTGTGAGTGGCAGCCCCACCAAGTTCATGTTTGCATTGCATGAAGAACAATTTTCCCCAAATGGTGCTGAAGAGTAAAACAAGTGTCCGTAGTTACTCAGGAGTTCTTTTCTCCCGAAGGATATTTGTTTTCTTTATCTCTCCATGGTGCAGGGAGGGGAAAATGGGAAAGTAGGGGGCAGAATTGAGTGTGAATTTTATTGTTCGCTTTCTGTGTAGTAAATTTTGCGTATATTAGCCTAATTCACTTTATTTAATCTTTACTACAATACTATGAGGTAGAAATATTGCTGTTTCAGCCACAAATAAGTTCAGGCTAAGAAACTAGCCTAGGACCACAAAATATATATAAGTGATAGATAAACCCAAGAGCTGGAGCCGGGGACACTTGTCTCCAAAAGTGCACCATGCTCCTTGGAATGAAGTAAACCACACTTACCTGGTCAGCAGGCTGTTTTCTCCCCTCCTTGCTCCTGCTATCTCTCCCCTGTCATTAGAGCTTTCATTAGAACTTGAACACCTAGGTTTCCATAGACCTAGAAGGGCTTTCTTGTCTCATCCCATACTAGACAAGGATGTGTTCCCTATCTTATGGATAGAAGTGCTTGCATGCTGACCTAAAACTGGAAAACACTTATCTGAACACAGCTTTGTACTTAAAGTCGTGAAGAGCTGGATGGCCTGCATTTAATCCCACTACCTACCAACTAGGAAGTATATTTTGTGCCCCAATTTATTCATCCATAAAGTGAGGCTAATAATAGAACCTAGATCATAGGCTTGGTTGTGAGGATTGAATGAGTTGATATAGAAAGTGCTTAGAATAGAGTCTAGTACACAGCAACCACCATAGTTTTCAAACTATAAGACATACTTCCATTCCCCCAAATTTGGGAGGAGTAATGGTTGTTAATGCTGCTGTTCAGTTCTGTTTACGTTTACATTGGTGAAATATTATGTTATTTATGTTATTAAATATTTTTACCACATCTTTTGCTGCAAAATTTTATTTTCTGTTTTCCTCCTCTAAAACCTAGTTGTGTCTTATGGCCCAAAAAATACAGTACTGTATTAGGGTTAGTTCTCTGTATTAGAACTTGTTATTCATCATTAATGAACACTTGTGGTTAAAATGCCAAAATAGGCAGACTCTTTGCTTAAGGAATCTTTATTTTGTTTCTTCGGTTCATGTCTGGGAAGTATGCACTTAGCTCTCAAAGGACAAAACCCGTTTTACTATAATCTAAGGGAGAAATAAACTACTTATGATCCAGGGAGCATAGTTCCAAGGGGAAACAGTCTCCCTTGTCTGGTCCTGTAGACACACCTATGATTAACATTTCCCCCAAATGCCCCCTTATCATACCTCTGTACTGATCATTTAAACACACGAATTTAAGTAAACTTCTCTGTCAGATCTGTCAGACTGTGGGAAAGAGATGAGTCTGGAGTGCCCAGAGTTACTGCCTCTGCACTGAAGGCGATTTGGCAGAAAGGTGATATAAGGAGTGGGAGGGTCTGAGCATACGAGGCAGGGCCCAGAGCCTCATGGGGAGCTGTGTACTTGGCTTCTGAATGGAGTGGAATAGTCTCCTCAGTGAAGAGCTGGGACAATGTAGCAGAATTTCAGGGTGCAAGGTCCCCGGAGAGGATGCAAAGAACACTGTGTGATGCATCAGTCACTGAGTCAGAAAGGGAAATGAGGGGACATATCACTCGATGACAACATAAACTTGATGGGTTTAGGGGTGGCCCAGTTTTGGGGCTCTTTCTCTGCCTCTGTCTAGCTCAACTCAGATTAGTACCTGATTCTAGGACTGGATCTGAAATTCATTTGTAATTGGTGAATCTCAAGATTTTGCCTCTACATTAAAGACCACTTTGGGAGCTAGCTATACCTTCATATGTTACTAAGCTATTAGTGATTGCTGGCCTGTAAATTCTGCTGTGGAGGTTTGTGTGGGTAATGTAACAACAAAGGGGCTGGGGGTGAAGAGGGCCTGGTCAATAATAATATAATAATAATAACAGTAGCTACATTAATTGAGTGTCAATCCTATTCTAAGCAGCTTACATTTGTTTGTTTATGTTTTTGGAAGTTTGCATTGTCTTGGGCCCCTTCAATATATTAAATTGACCTTTTTTGTTTTATGACTTAGGCTCCTGAATTTGATTACAGGGAGTCATCACACAGTCTGGCAGCTTTAGATCTGGCACTTTATATGGTTTATATAACAGAAAAATAATTCACATCAGTATTTGTTGTTTCCCCTCTGTGTTCCTCCTGGCCTCTAAGGCAAACAGTTCTTTGCTTTCTGGGTCTTCTCTCTCAGGATTCTACTTCATTCTAATAGGCTGCATGGAGTGAAAATGTAAAATCCGAAAGACACACTGAATTTCCATAATAAAGAATTGAAAGATAATGGGGAAAGAAAAGAGTGCAAATTTAAAAGTAGACTTTGAAGGTTGGGGGCTGAGTAGGTCAGTCAGTGAGAGACCCTTGAACAACTGTAGTAATTGGTGAGGAGAAGATAAAAGGTATGGGTTACAACTTGGATTCCTTTTGATAGCCATTGAGAAATTCAAGTAAAGGTTGCAATTACCCTTTATTTTTACCTTTGCTGGAATGTCTTTAAATGCCATTCTGCCCAGGATTAAGGCACTTAGATTGCTGGGGTTTTTTTCAGGTAAAACATGTCATGTCTCTCTACCTTAGTTGTTTTTTTGTCCCTTTACTTGCTTAATAACTTTTCTCTTTAGGCAAGTAACTGATAAACGAGAAGTACTTACATTGTTTTAACTTTTTCTCAAAAGAAAATTTTTAGAGGTAGAGTGGGCCTGGGGAATAACTTAGAAGCTGTTAGTACCCACCTTAAGTAACCTTAAGGGCTACTCATTTTATTTTTATTTTTTACCACATTGTCAGCTAAGACTTTTACACCTTTCTCATTCATTGCCTTTGTGGTTACAGCTATAATCCATGTCTGTTCCAGGGGTCAGGGAAGATCCTCATTTCTCAGCACCTCTTGTAGGTTCCCTGGCGGGTCTCAAGCAAAGACAGCAGGGTAAGAGCTGAGAGAGAGGCGAATGTAAAAGCACTTTGCACTACAAAGGACAGTATTTTGTACAATGCCTGGCGTAGAGCTGACATTCAGTAAAAATGTGTTGAATGAAAAGAAACGGGGAAGAAGCAGATAACTTCTACTCATACAAGAAGTCTCTTTTCTGATCGTAACACACACACACACAGCCACTGTTACAACTTGGGACAGTTGCCAAAGAGTTGCCCAGGTCACCCACAACTGGTGATTTTCCTATGTATATGTTGCCCAGGTTCTGGACCACCAATTCAGTAAGTTAGGAATTATGTCCACCTGCTAGTTGTAGAAACTAGCTGTAGTGGCTTAAGTATACAAGGGTTGTTTTCTAACAAAGAAGAGGTTCAGAAATTTGGATCCATGGAGTCAGGGATCTAAAGGCTCCTTCTGTCTTTGCTGCTGGTGACGTTCATCCTTCATCAGTGGGAAAAGCACTTTTCCCTTTCTGCTGCTCCCTGACCTACAGACATCACAGTGGTGCTCCAGAAGTCAGCTTGTACCAAAAGGTCCAAAACTCAGAGTGAGCAGTTGCTTTCTGCTCTCTTTCAGCTGCCTACGTTATTGTAACAACAATGCTAACAATGAAGGAAATCTGGAAGGTCCAGTGGTGTTTCAAAGGCTTCTCTCTCCTGGGAAGGAATATAGGCAGTTGTTCCTCGCTGGCTGTAAATTTTCAGAAAAGAAGAAAACAGTCAAAGGTGGCTGCTGACAGGGCTTCCGCCTGAGCCTCCCTGGTGGTGGTGTGTGAGAAAATCAAAGGAGTAAGAGAATCCTCTGTGCAGTAGAAAGCAGCCATGTCATTCATATGGTTCCGTAAACCACCCCCTCACCTGGGTTCACAGGGTCTCCCTCTCGCAGAAAACTACCCCCAGAGACTAGGAAAAGGATGAGACCTTTCGAGTCACAGGAGCTGGGGGACTGAACAGCCTTGGTCAGGGTGAGAGTGCCGGGGGAATGAGTGCCCTGCAGCTCTGTCCACACCATGCCAACCATAGTTTATATTATTTAACTTCAGTTCTCGTGGTAGCCCTGTAAAATGTAGTAGGATCCCCATTTTATGTTTAAGGGAACCAAAGTTTTAGGGGGTTTTGGTCACTTGCCCGAATGTCACCCTGGTAGTAAGAAATGGAAAGGAGATTGGAATGCAAATCTGTCTTAGCTTCAAAGCGTTTGCTTTTGTTTTTCCACCTTTCTAGCCAGAACAGATGTCAGGCTGTGTTTAGGAAGTCTCATGGGTCCTTCAAATGATTTTATTAATGGTCATGTGAAAAGTCACCTCCCCTAAGAGTTGGTGTCTGGAGTTCTGTTTCATTCAGCAAACGTGCGTGTGGCGTCAGATATGAGCATAGCTGTGCTAGGCACCAAAAAGGGGACACCAAGGAATCACACAACAACCCTTTCCTCAAGGAGCTGCCAGCATAGCAAATGACCAGAAATACAAATCATGCTAAGCAGAATGACATTAGCAGCGTCGTCCGAGTCTCCTGGAAGAGGATGGGGGAGGGAGAGAATGAGGGGAGGGAAAGAATCAGTCTGTTTCATGTGAGATAGAGCCATGTCTGCCAGGCCTAACATCTCTTTTAACCTGAGCTCACCTAATCTTCACAAGGACCAGGTAGCATCCTGATGACAGGGATGGGCAACCCACCCACAGTTTCCCAGCAAGTCCTAGGCAGATAGAATTCACAAACTCAGCTGTCTGGCTCTCCAAGTCCTTGCTGTTTCCTCAAGGCCACTGAGTGTAGCCTAAATGTAGCTTCTTCTGTTTTAAAAAATAATACATACTTAATGCCAAAAACTTCATTCTGTACACAAGTGTTTCTGTATTGTATGGGACTCAATTAACATGTCTACCCAGATTCCCTTGGCTCTACCTTCCCCACACACCCTAGTCAGCTTGCTCAATGGCAAGTCCCAGACACTGCTGCTTTTGCCTTATTTCCTAACACTGCTAGCCATCTCAGCCTCCCTCTGGGCTGCACTGTGGTCTCCGTTGCGCCCACAGTAGAGAGAGCCATAGCAGTTCAGAGGCTTAGTGAACAGAGCCAAGAAGGCTCTAGCTCCTCCTGCCACTTCCAGATTCAAATGTAGGGTATGTTATTCCTCAATGACTGTCCTGAGGGGGGTGTCCTTAGAGAGTGAGAGGAGATGGGTGGGGGAGGGGGGCAGGGATGGGAGGAGCTAGCAGATAAATTACTGGCTGTCTGCCCCCCCCCTTCCTCCAGCCCCACCTCCATTCCTCAGATACATTGTTCTTAGGTACCGTAGTTTTATGGTCTATTTGAAACACTCTGAATGATAGGGCAAATGGCTGTGTTTCCATGTTAAACTGTAGCCAGTTTGTTAATGCACAGCCTTGTGTTTACTTTCCTGCCTACCCTGCCTCACTAATCTTTTCCCCTCCCTGCTCTGAGACTTCAACACCTGATAAAAAGCAGTTAACTTTTTCCCTAGGCTTTGTTTTTTAGGGAACCTAGGCAGAGTAATGGTCAGTGAAAAATAAATAGCTTCCCACCCCATATCTTGTTGAGTTTACTTTGTGCTGCACCTTGTTACATCTCACTTAACAGTATAAGGATGGATAATACTTACATGTTCTGTGTCAGACACTGTCCTAAATCCTTATGATTAATGTGCATCACAACCCTATGCGATAAAATGACCTATGAAGGTAATTCCATGTTAGCATATCCAGATCAATTGCATTTGTTTTAATTTTTTAAAGAAATGCTCATCACTTTTGTTAAAATGGACCATATTTATTATAAAGTTTGAAATGCTGTGTCCTGGCCAGGTGGCTTAGTTGGTTGGAGCATCGTCTCATGCACCAAAAGGTTGCGGGTTCCATTCCCAGTCATGCAACTCCGGTAATGAAGGAGAATGGGAATGCAGAAATATGGCAGAGATACATGTTTCACATCCTAGAGTTTTAGCAGCCAAAAGAAGTCACAGGCCACACAGCCCATCTGAGGTACATTTTGGATTCCATTACATTTTAGATTTAAATTTTGCTGCACCACATCATGGCTCAAAAGTGGTAGAGATACTAATTTATCATTAAGATTTTTTTATCATTAAGTTCATATACAGCTGACCCTTGAATAACAGGTTGAACTGCTCGAGACCACAGATTTTTGTTTTATACAGTCAGCACTTTGTTTCTGTGGGTTTTGAATCCACAGCTTCAACCAACTGTGGATAAAAGACTGTATTCTTACATTCCCAACCATGGATCAAAAATAGTATTTTGATTGCTGGTTGAATCTGTGGATGGGAAGGGCTGACTGTAGAGTCAAAAATTACACATGGATTTTTTACTCTATAGTCAACCCCCTGCCTTGTTCAAGGGTCAGTTGTACACTATAAACCAACCCAGTTAATGAGCAACAGAACCCCATTTTGAAGTCAGGGGCAACTAAGTTTCTTTGCAGTGAGTGGCAGTGATTAAGACAATCAACTAGAGACTAGCAGGAATGATGAATTTTTTGGTATTAGGGATGATTTACCTGACTTCGAAAAAGATTTTCCAGGATCTGTGGTTGAAGATTAAAACTTACACAATTTATTTTTCTTCTCCTTTTTTCCTTTTGTTATCATGCTGTTACTTATATTGGTATATGATTGTATTTGTTGAAATACCAGCTTCTTTGAGAGTTCATTATTTCTTCTCTTAGACTTTGTGCAAATAATTAATGAAATTCTTGCTTTTTATAGCATGCTTATTCCAGTTTTTATTGAAGTAGTTGCTTGTACTGTGATGACCTGTATAACAAGTTGTATAACATTGATTTTAGTTTGTAGTGTGCTTTTTAATCATGAGTATCATATTTTAATGACTTCTGGACAAACGTAATTTAACTACAAGATCATTTTCTAGTACAATTTCTAGATCAATGAGTATGTGCATTTTAAATTTCGACATTGTCTGGCCCTGGCTGGGTAACTCAGTTGGTTAGAGCATTGTCCAGATACACCAAGGTTGCAGATTCAGTCCTTGGTCAGGGCACATACAAGGATCAACTATTGAATGTGTAAGTAAGTGGAACAGCAAGTTGCTGTTTTCTCTCTCTCCCCCTCCCTTCCTCCGTCTCCCCCTTTCTCTGCCTACCCCCTCTCTCTTAAAAAAAAATCAATAAATAAAAACGTTAAATGTTGACACTGCCAAATTGTCTTTTGAAAGAAGTGATGAGAAACTAAGAAGGACTGACTGGGTTCATTTTTATTCCATATATTTTTAAGGTAATCTTTTGGCCTCAAATAATATGCATAAAGTCTGTGCTTTGAGAATTGTAGTTGCCAGAACTTTTCTGATTATCTTTCCGGGTAGAAAGCCTATTATAGAGTAGATGGGAGTTAATCATATTAATGAGCACTGTTAATCTGTTGATTGACTGGACACACCAGCAAGGCAGCTGCTTGGACAGTGTTACTATTTACAGGTTGGAGAAAGGTCTTGCCATTCTTACCAAGGTAGTACTTAAGTAAGTGTCAACACATTAGTGTAGCCAGTAAGTGCTGTGAGAAACGAAAAACTAATGAGAGGATTAAGAACTATAAAATATTCTGGGATATTTTCTGAAAGAGGTGAGACCTCAAGATTCAGGCTAAAGGCCTACACCTCCTTGATGCTTGCCCAGACATGCTTAGCCGGAACCCATCCCTCCTCCTCCTGCTCAAGCCCAGCAATCCTTAGTTTGCAGCACTTACATGCAGTGACCATTTCTCTAAACCCAAAACCATGGTACATGTTCTAAGGCAGGTCAAAAATTGGTATCTTTAGCCTGAATTCCATCCCCAGAGTATTTTGCTTTGCCTTCAGGATTTTAAATAACTTTAACTAGTTGTAGATTATTAAAGGCTGAGGGCTTTTATATAAAAGTTCCAGCTTCCAGATCTCGGAACACTGGGCCCAAACTTCTGCTCAGTGGCAATGAGTTAGCACTGGGTGGCAGCTGCCCACTGTAGCCAGAGCGTGTGCTCTCTGAGCTCCGGACTCCCTCCCCTCCCTGCTGGGGTCACACATGCATGCACCTGCTTGACCTGTTACACCTCTACAACACAGGCCCTTTGAAGACAGGATTTTTCTGTTTTGTTCATGGCTCCCCCCACCCTACTCCGCCGCCTCATGCCCAGAATGTTGTCGGGCATATAGTAGGTTAAAGAATATTGTTTGATGAAAGAATGCATTTGTGACTTTTGATCTGACTTTATAGGGAGAAATGAGTCAGAGTTTTCCAATTTTGAACGCTTCCAGAAATGGGATAAAGTGACCCTTTGTCTTTGAGGCATTGTGTATCGTCTAGTATTATGATTTCCTTTATGACTTACCTCTCCTGTGGGGGGGTAAGCTCACTGGGGTCAGAGACCTGCTCTGCAATATTTTGTATCCTTAATAATACCTCACACATAATAGATGCTTAAATATTCCTTGGATGGTTGGAAGAATTTTTAATGTCTCATGAAAGACTTTGTGAATAAAGACAGGGAGTTGTTAATGAATATGTTGTGTGGGGGATCATGAAATAGCCCATTTGAGTTTCTTTTACATCTTCCTTCTGCATACCCTCACTCTCATTTATGTTCTATTACCATCAGGACCATAGAAGGTTTTCGATAATCATCACCCTGCTATTGCCGAGTAGCAGGATAAGTTACTCCCCATATTGTGCATACTCTTATTCAATACTCATATGATATTTGAGAACTTATCTTTTACACCAGTCTGTGATTTCTGCATAGTTAAAAATTCTGTTTGGAAAGGTGTGGGGATTGACTGTGGGGGTGTGGCCTGTGGGTAGGGGAGCAAAGAGGGAAAATTTGGACAGTTGTAATAACATAAACAATATATATTCATTCATTCATTCATTTTTTTAAAATTCTGCTTGGTTTGTTTTTGTATATCTAACCCATAGCATTTATGTTATAACATTCATGTCCTACCTCTGTATAGGCACTGTTCTAGGAACTCAGTAAATGTTTGAATTTGTATTATTAGTTGTATCACAGCTTTTACACCACTTTATAGTTTATAAGGCATTTTTGTATTCATTGTCTGATTTGATCTTGAAATCAATGCTGAGAGCTGCAAAGGAGAAAGTCAAAGCCAGAGAAGCGGTGGCACAGAGTCACACGGCAGTTAGAGACTGAATACCCAGGCTGAACCTGGCCAGTTCATGGCTGAATATTTACTAAATTATGACACCTAGACAGGGAGGGATTAAATTGTGGCAGACTTGTCGTTCTTGGTTGAGAATTTGGACCTGTGTCTTGAAACAAGAAGAGAAAGGGAAAAGTTTCTTGATAACATTTTGGAATGAGGGTTCTCTACCATCCAAGGCTTTATCCCCTCCCTCCGGGCGACAGTAGCATTCCTTAGGGCAGTGAGAAGGATGATGAGGGGTCATTAGTTTGCTTTACCCAGATTCCACTCCTACCTCCCAGGATTTTCCCTGTTTCCGCTTAGCTCTTCAGTAACAGTCAGTCCCAATCAGTGGCTGTACTTTACTTTGCGGATCAAGGAATACTCCTCCCTTCTCTGTCTTCCTTCTTAGGGCTTTGGATGGGAGCCCTTTAATGGCTGTTGACTAAAGAAGGGAGGCCAGCCCCTGCATACCAGGAATGCCAGTGGCTTTGTTAGCTGAGGAGGGCACTGCATTAGCACTGCCCTCTAAATCCCGGAGCAGGTGGAGGAAATCTAATTAGCACTTAGTAAGCCAAGTCCCCTTGGGGAATTTCTGATAAGAAAAAGGTCAATGCAAAAGGACAAGGATCACTGATAGACTCTATTTTCCTGGTAGCAGCCTTCTGAAATGGACTGGGAACCGAATGAGTTGGAGATTAGCCCTTGTACTACTAATGGCTTTTTGGCCACCAGCAGGTCCCTTTACTTATCTGAGGTTTCATTTCTCTTGTCAGTGTCTACTCCTTCGCTACTTCCTTTCCTGAACAAAGGCTGGTTTTGTAAGAGTGCAAGGAACCTCGGATCTTCAAGTCACTGTCACCTGGGAAGCTTTTCCCAACATTCACACATCCAAATCTCACTCTCTCAGTAGGTTCTGTAGATATGTAGCAAATATGTGTAGTTTGGAGAAAGTTTCCCAAGAAAAGTTGATGATATCCTTGGTCTATGCTGTTTTGGAGAACTTAGACACACACTGCAAGCTCAAGGTCTGGCACAGTGTCTCCTCTGCATGCAGCAGCTGTTCAGTACCATGTCGGAAGGGGACTTTCCCCAGACCCTCAGGGGAGAAGCTAGAAATGGAATTCCAGGTGGGGGAAACAACAGGTGTTTTGACCTTGAATAAAAAAATCAGCCAGATATCTCTCCAGCAAAATGGGTCTGTTCGGCAAGAACAAAGAATTGCAATTTAGGACATGCAAGTCCAGAGAAACAAAGGAGACAAATGCTTTTCTGTGGACTTGGGAAGGGTTGCTCTAAATGAAGACTCCATTGGAGGAAGTATCATGACTTTGGCTGCGTTATGGCAGTCTCCACTGGCTGAGCTGTTACTGGGCAGGGAGGAATCTTTTTCTTCTTGCTAAGGTAGTAATGTAGTATCACTTCCTGTCAGAGACACAAGGCACACTTCTTGTCGGGGTCAGCAGCATGCATTAAATGACACATGTGTGGGAGTTCTTTCTTCTAGTTTCCTGACTCCACTTTAAATGAGGTTTCTGTTTAATAATTTTCACATTCCCCCTTTTTGATCAAGGTCTTTCTCTGAAAGCACTGCTGATGAGGAGTCAAGTTTTTCTGACTTTAGTGGTCTTTTCTCCCTGGATGCTAGGAATGACCTTTCCTGGGTGTCACGTTCCACATTGGAGGGAAAGTGCACAGACTGGAAACCTATTGTGGTCACATTTGAGAAACAAGGAGGGGTAGGAGGGAGGTCTCTCGGTCATTGCTTATCTGTATCTTATGATAGTGACTATGGCAAAAATATACTCAGAACTGAAAGAATTAAACAAGTGTTTTGGGAAGTCACAATACAGAAATAAACATGAAGCAATTACATAGTATTAGTTAAAAAAATATATACCTGGTACAAATTGGCTTATCAGTAATATAGCCTGAAGGTTGAAAATTCAAAGACAGTGAATTTGGATACAAATCCAGAGTCAGATAATAGCTTAGATTAAAGACAAACTTTAAGATGTCTCTTTAGATGAAAGAGATACTTCTGTGAATTATAAACCTTCTAACTGTCCTGGTCTGAACGTCATGGAAAAGCTGTCTTATCAAGTGTTGTCTGCTTCAATTGCAGGAAATCTTCACCTTCAGGTCACCAGAGCCTGTGCAGGTCCAGTCAGGGTTAGGTGCCTTCTTTAGATGTACCAGGTGGCTCCAGAAGCCTATTCTCTGGCGTTGGGCAGCCCCAGGGTTGCTTAGCAGTACCAATGGGAGCCTTACCAATGAGGTTGAGGAGTGTCTTTCTGGGGGTGCCTTTCCCAACAGACAAAATCTCCAGGTTTCAAGCCCTGGCTGGCATAGCTCAGTGGATTGAGCGTGGGCTGCGAACCAAAGTGTCACAGGTTCGATTCCCAGTCAGGGCACATGCCTGGGTTGCAGGCCATGGCCCCCAGCAACCGCACATTGACGTTTCTCTGTCTCTCTCTTTCTCCCTCCCTTCCCTCTCTAAAAATAAATAAATAAAATCTTAAAAAAAAATCTCCAGGTTTCAAAGTGTGTTGCTTAAGGTCTTTCTTTAACCTGTAGAGTACACTGTGAAAAGGCTACTCTACCAGAACATGGCTAATTTTAATGGAAGGAGTTAGGCCTTTACAATATTGGAGTTTAAACTCCCTTTATAAGCTGCAAATCAAAAGAGGCAGGGGCCAGGTGCACTGGGCACCCTGACTTATTTCAAAGAATGAGAGTTTATGGGTATCCAAGGGGGTGGATCTGTGATTTAGAAGGACCAAAAGCAATGGTTTTGGCCAAGGAGTTTGAAGGGTCTCTACAAATTTTGCCAATTGCATCTTAATGCTATTAGTGCATTCAACTAAACCTGAGGATTAAGGGTAGTGAGTGCAGCCAAACAGCATAGACTTGTCAAAGCACCTGACTGGTCACATGGGTTACCCCCCCCCCCCACTGTGGAGTTTGAGGGTGATTCCCTTGGGAGGGATCCTTTTTTCCAAAGGGACTGTTAGCCGTTGAGGAGGCAGTAGCCCTTCTACAAGGGAAAGCAGAGGTCCAGTGAGAAAACATAGAGACCACGACTAAAACATATTTATGTCCAGGAGGCAGGAGAAGCTGTGTGAAATCCATTTGCAAACCTCAAGTAGTGCATTAGGGAATTTCAGATACATGGGAGCAGCGGGAACAGGTGTCCGTGGCTGTACTTTGGGCAAGTGGGACAAGTGACGTAGGTGCTCTTTTCAGCTTTATTAATATTTCCCCCACCAATTTCTATTCATGAATGCTATCACTTTTCGGTGGGCCAATGGTTTAATGCATGTACAGTATTTAGGAGTGGAAATTGTCGAGCCGTAGGACTGGGTTGTTATTTGGCCCAAACCAGAGCTTTTTCTTTTTATCAAAACAACAATTGTTGGATTTCCAATATTGTTTTTTCTTTTCTGAAGCCAGTTGTTGGGCTTCTCTAGTCAGTTTGTCCAAGTTATTATTTGGGGGAATATCCCTTTGGACCAAGATAGGGGTTGGTTCCTTTAAAGGCACCATTCTTTGTGGGAGGGTCAGCAGGGTGATTTCCTTTAGCTTTCAGAATCAACTTCAGAATGCCCTGGGATCTCAATAGTAGCTAAAGCAGGCGGTAAAAGTTCAGCATCCAATAATTCCTTAGCATACTGACCATTTTAAAGTTCATTTTTTTAAAGATTTTATTTATTTATTTTTAGGGAGGGAAGGGAGGAAGAGAGAGAGAGAGAGAGAGAGAGAGAGAAACATCAATGTGCGGTTGCTGGGGCTTATGGCCTGCAACCCAGGAATGTACCCTGGCTGGGAATCGAACCTGGGACACTTTGGTTCCCAGCCCGCGCTCAATCCACTGAGCTACGCCAGCCAGGGCTTAAAGTTCATTTTTGCTGGAAGTAAGAAATTCAGTTTGCTTCCCCAATATTTCAAAAATCATGCACTACTCAGAAAAGCATAGCTACTGTCAGTATACATGTGGGCAGTTTTGCCCTTGGCTAGGCTGCAGGCCTATGTGAATGCTTGTAACTTGGCTTGTTGGGCCATAGTAGCCAAAGGCAAAGGCTCCACTTCAATTACATCAGAGAGGAGTGAGATTACATATCCTGTACACTATTTGCCATTGTCACCTTTGAAGTAAGAACCATCAGCAAACCATGAGAAGTCTGTGTTATTCTAACGAGTTTCCTGCAGATTATGATGAGGGTCAGGAGGCGATCCATCAGCATGAAGCAGTTGTGAGGGGCTACATTGGTAACTGAGGAGAGAAGAGTCACAGGGTTGAAGGTATTATGATGTGAAAGTTATGTGAGGAGCAGTTAACAAAAGGATTTCACAGGAGGTAAAGCAGTGGACTGAAAAATGTTGCCATGAGAACTCAGGATGGCTTCTGCATGGGGCACAAAGATGGTGAAAGAGGATCCCATGATGTTCTCAAGTGGCTTTACCCAAAAGGGCAATGGCAGTAATGACTCTAAGGCAAGAGGAGTATCACAGTGCATGGGATCCAGTTGCTGGCTGTAATACCCTGTGGTTGATGGTGGCCCCCTATTTTGGGGTGAGTACCCAAAGAGCATTCTCTTCCTTTTCATATACAAAAAGGAAAGGGGGACCTGGTAATTAGGATGCTCAGGAGCAGGGATGGTCATCAAACTCTTCTTTAAGGCTTTAAAGTCTGTGCTATCCTGTGGTTCCCATAAAATTGGGTCGGGGGGGGTTGTTATTCTTTAGTAAAACACAGAGGTTTGTCCTATGGGACAGATTCAGGGTCCAATTTCAGCAATAACCAACCAGCCTGAGAAATCCTTGCAGTTTTGGGTTTGGGGAAACTGAGGGCACCATATCTGGATCTAGGTGTAGCCTGTGCTCTGATATCAGATGCCCTAAATATAGAAGTTGGGTTTGGACAAACTGCAGGGGTTTTTTTGGGGAACCTTATGTCCCTTAAAGGCTAAAAGCTTCAGTCAGTAGATGCTGTCTTCCTGTGAGGAGACTTGGCAGGAAGAACCCAGGAGCAAGTCATTCACCTAGTGCAGCAACGTCGAACCCTGAGGGAACTTGTATCACCCATGTCAGCCTTCAGGATTTGTGAGAAATAATGGTTCTCAGTAAAACCCTGGGGCATTACTGTCCCCATGAATTCTTTTCCTTCCCAAGCGAAGGCAAAAATGGATTGCCTGGTTTCATCAACTGGAATGCTGAAGAATGCACCACACAAACCAATTATAGTAAAGAATCTGCCTTCAGTTGGGATGGATGTTGGTAGGGTGTGAGAGATGGGAATTATGTGCTGTCAAGGCATAACAACACTGTTTATTGCTCGGAGGTCCTGGGTACACCTCCCCAGCCCTTTGCACTTGGGTTTTCTCATAGTAAAACAGGAGTGTAAGGGATAATAAGGCTCTGACTCTTGTAATCTTGTTTTAAGAGTTTATTTTTAGAGGGGAAGGGAGAGAGA
This sequence comes from Phyllostomus discolor, assembly GCF_004126475.2. NCBI lineage: Eukaryota > Metazoa > Chordata > Mammalia > Chiroptera > Phyllostomidae > Phyllostomus > Phyllostomus discolor. The sequence goes on from NC_040908.2 coordinate 116,982,353, forward strand.
AAGACAGGGAGAAAAACATCAATGTGTGGTTGCTTCTCACACACCCCCCTACTGGTGACCTGGACCACAACCCAGGCATGTGCCCTGACTGGGAATTGAAGCAGCCACCCCTTTCTTCACAGGCCAGCACTCGGTCCACTGAGCCACACCAGCCAGGGCTGAGTCTTATAATCTTCCATTACAGGCTTTGTCCTTTGAATGGCTTCTTTACTTATGTGGTGTTGATTGATTCTGGTAAGGGGTTTTGAGAGTTCTATATGAATATAATAGGATATGCACTGTGGATCCTGCCAATATCAGTTGAACATTTTCCCCATAAACAGGATGGTAGCTTATCCAATAAGGACAAATGATCAGGGCCCCCAGATTCAGCTCTAGTGCCATCAGAAGTGGAGCAAGTGTCGACGGGTCGCTCAGTTTGCCCGACAGGATATTTTTATAGCCACTGACAAATTCTAGAAGTATTTTTTCCTTTTGGGAGAAAGAAAAAATACCAGTATGATACTTTTCTAAGAAATCTTGGTCTAACAAATGAATAGGTGTACAGCAACAAAGGAGAAAAGGGTGACATTCTCTCAAGGGGCCTAAACAAAAAGAAATAGTTCAGAGACAGTTGTTGCAGTTTCTTGGAGATCCCCACTATCTGAGCTGTTTCAGTACTCCGAGGAAGGAGTGCTGTTCTAGCAGTGGGTTGGAGCACTGCGAGTGTGGCTTGAGTGTCAGTAAGGACAGAGGGAGATTCATTCCCACTCTGGGGAGTGGGTCCTCTCAGGCGATTGAGAGGCAGGATTGGGAAGAGCACCAGTAGTCCTTCAGAGCCCTGTCATGGGGAACTAGGAGAACTTCGGAAGGGCCAGTAGAAGGCTGCGGGTGCCCAACGCGCATTACATTTGTGACAGTTTCTTTTCAAATATTTTGATTCTTTGCAATAATAACAGAAACTAACAGGTTTGTGTGGTTTTTTTAACAATAGTTTGTATAGGGACCTCCATTTGCTGGAGTTAAAAAAAATTAGGCTTTTCACATTTTTTCTTTCAGGTGACTCATCTAGGGTGTGAGGCAATCTAATTTGCCAAATTGAACAAAGCTAGAGTGGGCGTGGTCTCCCATTCCATCCTGGTCTTTTTAACTAAAAGAGAAGGGTCTTGCTTCAGCCCAATAATATCTGAGTTAAAAGCTACCCAAGAATAATCAACATCTGAAGAAAGACCAGAGTTTTCTTTGTGATTGTGCTTTTATGAGAGAGCTTGGATTTTGTTCCAATCAACAGGCTTCGGGAAAGCCCTAGGAATTGACCCAGGAAGTTGTGTAGTTATTACACGAGCCCGATCATGTAACAGGTCAGCAGGTTGGTCTCTCAGCTGTAATTTCATAGACCTTTCCGGATTTCCCCAGCTGGCAGTTTTCATCCAGTTGTGAGCCTGGCCTTCACCAACAAGTGCAAGAACTAGCTGAAGTAAGTCAGAGAAACTGGGTTGATGAGTTTGAATGACTGTGTTAAATTCCTCAACAAATCTGTAGGGATCCTCAGTTACTTTGGGAACATCTTTGACGGTGGTTTGCACTTTGATTTTAGTCCAGGGACTATAAGAAGTTAGGAGCTTAGCCTTTCAATCAGAATGCTTAATTTTAAAGGGGCAGGTTCTGATGGGTTCAGAGAAGAGGAAGGTGGCTCCCAAGATAAAGGAGCTGGGGGAAAGATCTTGAGGCATTGAGAGCCGTTTTGTCTTAAGTCACTTGATTACCTCAGTTAGTCCTACATTTTTATTTTGCAAAGACACAATTTTAGTCTCCTGGTAATGTTTGGAAGCCTTAAAAAATAGGCTTCAAAATAGGCGTCAAAAAATACCAATCAAAATAGGCGTTCTATTCTGTTTCGACCATTTTAGAGCGATAGCTGTCCCATTCGGAGTTAGGAACAGTAAGCTTGGCTTTGCCTACCTAAGGCCGCGGCGGCGCGCACGAGGCTTCTTCGCCGCGGTGGAGCTGCACGGCCGTTTGCCCCCGTCTCCTGGCCGCCCTTGGGGGCAATTCCTCCCGCAGCGCCGAGGACGTCAAGAAGATCCTGGACAGCGTGGGCATGGAGGCAGATGACGACCCACTCAACAAGGTCATCAGTGAGGTGAACGGAAAGAACATCGAAGACGTCATCGCCCAAGGAATTGGCAAGCCGGCCTGCGTTCCACTGACGCGCGCCACCCTGGGGTCTGCAGGCGTCCTGCTGGTTCTCCCCGCCCCTCTGGCCGAGATAAGGGACGGCCAGAAGGAGGAGTCAGAGGAGTCGATGATGACGACATCGGCTTTGGCTTGTTCGATTAGAGCCTTGTTCCCGAACAAATAAAACCTTCGTTATGTACCTCTCAGAAAAGAAAAAAAGAAAGAAAAGTAAGTTTGTAGCGTTCAAAACTTAGTCATAATGGCCATTGATATTCTGAGTTACTTTTGGTCACAGCACTTTCGAACTGCAAGAACCATCTTTAAAAGTTAAATAGAATTAGAGTAGCGTGCATTGTATCCTATAAGGATAGATTAGAAACTTTTAAGTTAAATTTATGGGTGTCATGCTGCAATTTTTTTTAGATTTTATTTATTTATTTTTTAGAGAGAGAGGAAGGAAGGGAGAAAGAGAGGGAGAGAAACATTGATGTGCAGGAGATACATCAATGGGTTGACTTTTGCATGCCCCAGATGTCCTAGTTCACAACCCAGGTATGTGCCCTGACTGGGAATACAACTGGTGACTTTTCGGTTTGAAAGCCCGCACTAAATCTATTGAGGGCCACAACCAGGGCTATGCTGCAATTTTAAAAGACTATTTTATTGGACTGTGATCAAAATCCATTGATCTAGACAGAGATCTTTATTGGAGTAAATAGGGTTCTAGGGGGAAGGATTGTCAAGGAGCAATGTGGAGCCCTGGACACATAGCTTAGCTGTTTAGAGCATCACCCAGATATTCCAAAGTTGTGGGCTGATCCTAGGTCAGGGCACATACAAGAATCAGCCAATGAATGCATAAATAAGTGCAACAACAAATTGATGTTTCTTTCTCTGTCTCTTCTCCTCTCCCACTCTCTCCCTCCCTCACTCCCTCCCTCTCTAAAAGTTAATAAATAAAAACATATTTTTAGAAGAAGCAATGTAGAAAAGGAACTAGGAATGTCCATTCTAGTCTTTACTAAAGCCATTTGACTTTCAGCAAATCACATTTTTCCTGAGCTTCATGTTTTTCTTCCTTCTCATTGCCTTGGATACCCTTTGCCTGACCTCACCCTCACAACTACTTAGTAAGACTTAACTCAAAGGTCCCTTCTGTAGCACCTCCTCATTGTGGAGTACAGTGGGTACTCATAAACATGTGTTAAATGTTTGAGACCTTTCTCTCAGAACTCCACGTACTTTCTCTGGGCTCTTACGCCTACCTCACCATGCAAACCTCTGATTATAGCTTTTTTAAAAAGTGTATTTCTTGTTCTCTTCTACTGGAGAACAGACTGTTTTATTCATCTATATGTTCCCAGTACTTAACATAGTACCTGGTACATAGTAAGTGATTCGTAAATATTGGAATAAGTTTTTTTAAAGGAGTGTGTAATAGATGTTTCAGTAAAACACTAATTGAGTACTTATTATATACCAGGCATGTGGTACATGCTGGGATCGATGCAAATAAGTGTAAAAGAGTAATATTTTTTCTTGAGGAGCTTAGCAATTAAGAAATTGAAGCATCAGCACACAGAATTGCTGACAAAGCCCTGAGTGTTAGTGTCTAGCTGTAAGGTTGCTATGCAGATGATGTGTAAATTCCCATTTCTGTCTTTGAATATTGGTCACCAAAACCAGACATCAGGAAGCATGTCTCTTCGTCCTGACTTACTTTCTCAGGAAATAAATGAAAAACCTTGTTTCTGATTGGTGACCCAGCAGTTCCAAAGCAGGTTAATTTGAGGACAAGGAGTCTTACCCTTATTATATCCATTACTAAAAGGTTGTTTAAAATCTCCATTATGATAATGGACTTGTCAGGTTCTACTTTCAGTTATTGCAATTCTTGTCTTATATATTTTGAGGCTATATTTTAGAATGGTATTTCTTCCTAGACCTTTGAATCTCATGTCTTTGTAAAGTGACACTTTTTTGTCTTAATAGCTCTTTGCTTGATACTGATGTAGCTACAGCTGCATTCTTTTGAGTCGTATATATGCCTTGTATAATTTCTTAACCTACCTGTGCTCTTATATTTTAGGTGTGTCTTTTAAAAACAGTATGTAGCTGGATTGTGTTTTTGTTTAGTTTGACAGTCTTTGTCTTTTAACTGAGGTTTAGATCATTCATATTTATTGTGTGTGGTGAATATAGTGAGAAATTCTTTGTCTTTTGACTGGTGAATTTAATTGATTTACATTTATTGTGATTATGGAAATATTCTTATTTATTTCAGCTATCTAGTGTTGTGCCTTCTGTGTGTTTTTATCCTTTGGATTGAGTATTTTATTTTTATTTTTCTCACTTTATTTTTACTCCTCTACTAATTTGGAAGTTATACTTTGTTTACTTTATTAGAAGTTATCTGAGATATCCTATTATGCATATTTATTCAAAATTTTAATGTAATAGATAAGATATTCACATGTGTTAATATCAAATAGTTGAAAAAGATATATTTTTGTTAGTGATTTAAAATTATATCTTTATTATCATTATTTTTCCATTTTATTGTATTTTTTCTCCATTGCCATTTAGCCCCTTTATGCCCCTCTTCCCCCAGCAGTCACCACACTGTTGTCCATGAGTCCTTTTACCTTTTTGCTTGATCCCTCCACCCACAAAACTGCCCACCTCAATAGCTGTCTCTATTTTACTTGTTAGTTCAGTTTGTTCATTAGATTCCACATATGAGTGAAATCATGGTCTTTGTCTTTCTCTGACTGGCTTATTTTACTTAGCATAATGTTCCCCAGGTCCATCTATGCTGTCGCAAAGGGTAAAATGTTTCCTTTTTTATGGCTAGGTAGTATACCACTGTGTAAATATCCCATAGTTGTTTCATCCACTCATTTATTGACAGACACTTGGGCTACTTCCATATCTTGGTGATTATAAGGAACACTGCAATGAACATAAAGGTGCTTATGTTCTTTTGAATTGGTGTTTTGGGTTTCTTTAGATAAATTCCCAGAAGGGGGATTGCTGGGTCAAAAGGCAGATCCATTTTTTATTTTTTCAAGTATCTCCATACTGCTTTCCACAATAACCGTACCAATCTGCATTCCCACCAACAGAGCAAAAGGGTTCCCCTTTCTCCACATCCTCACCAGCACTTGTTGTTTGTTGATGATAGCCATTGTGACAGGTGTGAGATGATATCTCGTTGTGGTTTTAATTTACATTCCTCTGATGATTAGAGACGTTGTGCAACTTTTTTCATATGTCTATTGCCCATCTGTGTGTCCTCTTTGGAGAAATATCTATTCAGGTCCTTTGTTCATTTTTTAATTGGATTGTTGGTTTTTTTGGTGTTGACTTTTGTAAGTTCTTTATAAATTTTGGATATTAACCCCTTATCAGATTTATTGGCAAATATGTTCTCCCATTCCATGGGTTGTCTTTTTATTTTGTTAATGGTTTCCTTTGCTGTGCAAAAACTTTTTAGTTTCATGAAGTCCCATTTATTTATTTTTTCTTTTGTTTCCCTTGACTTAGGAGATATATCAGTAAAAATATTGTTATGAGTAGTGTCTGAGATTTTACTATGTTTTCTTCTAGGATTTTTATGGTTCCACATGCAATATGTAAGTCTTTAATCCATTTTAAATTTATTTTTGTGTGTGGTAGAAGAAGGTTAATTTTTCCGTACATATCTGTCGAATTTTCCCAACACCATTTATGAATAAACCATCTTTAGCCCATTTTATGTCCTTGCTTCCTCGGTCAAATATTAATTGACTGTAAAGTTATGGGTCCTTTCCATCCTTCTGCTCCCAGCTGCTCAGTGCCAGTCCCCCAACACATCTATCTGTAATATATATTAGCTTGTAAGTCCACCACAGATTATAAATGTAGACACAAATGCGTATTTTGATTAATTATTTCATACAAGTCATAGCATAAAGCACTTCATATTTAGCTTTTTTCACTTAATAGTATATGTTGATCCTCTTTCCTTATGATACATGAAGAGTTTCATTCCCCACTCCTTTTTTTAACAGCAATTTATGATAGTCCATCAAGTGATAGAACTGTAACTAAATGCCTTTACTGATGGACATTTACACTGTTCTCAATCTTACTCTTTTAAATGGATCCACAAAATGTATGGATCATTGTATATGTATATGTCATTGTTCACATGTATTAGTTTGTCTCTAGGATAAATCTCTAAAAAGGAATTGCTTGGTAGAAGTATATATGTGATTATAATTTTGGTGTATGTAATTTTGCCACATTGCCTTTCACAGAGTTTATCACTGTGTATTCCCACCAGCGTGTATGCAAGCACCCGTTTTCCCAGTTTTGTAAACACAGTTACCAAACTTCTGGATTTTCCAGTCTACTGAGTGGAAAATAGTATTTCATTGTAGTTTTAATTTGTATTTCTTTTGCAAGTCAATATTGATCATCTTTTCACATGTTTAAAAAATCATTTGTATTTCTTTTTCTGTGAACAGTCTGTTCATATGTTTTACTCATTTTCTGTGGGTTCATTGGTCTTACTGATTTTTAAGAGCTCTTTGCTTAAGAGATTAGCCTTTTAAAATAGGAACTGCAACCTTTAACATAACATTTATGACTTCTAATGCAGGTTATTGTTCTCTTGCTTTTTCTGTAGGCAGGTAGGTGTGTGTGTGTGTGTGTGTGTGTAAGTGAGTATTTGCATTTGCATGTTGCATGTTGTGTGCTTTTCGTGTGTTACTGTACAAGATTTGTAGCTTTTTTTCTAGTTACTGTAATGATATTTTCTTTCTTATGGTTCTTAGGCATCATGTAATACAAAGACTTCCCCACACAGAAATTATAAAAGCAATGTACATTTTATTCTACTACTTTTATGATTTCATCTTAAATTACATTTAAATATCTGATACCTTTGGAATTTATCATGGCCTATGCTTAGAGACACAGATGCAGCTTTGTCACAATGTCATTTAAATGTCAGATGCCATCTCAGATCTTCTCCCCACAATTTGAGATGCCGCTACTATCACATGCTAAGCATTTTATGCATGAATACCCATTTGTGGACTTACAATACATTAAATTTCCATGGTTGGTCTGTCTGTACATTTGGCAACACACTTTGTGTTCATTAATGAGGCTTTATAATACATTTCTATCACACGGTTACCTAAGTCTCCCCTTGTTGCTATTCTTATTTTTTCTGTATGAATCTTATAATTAGCTATTTTAAAAATGTTGCTTTTTACTGAGTTCATGTTAAATTTTTAAATCTACTTAGGGAGAATGGAGCTATTAGCACATATATTTTAATTTGACCTAAAATAATATCTTTACCTTCTGTATTAGTTTTCTGTGATTACTGTATAAAATTACTATAAATTTTTTGGTTTAAGACAACAGAAATTTATCCTCTCACAGTCTGGAGGCCAGAAGCCCAAGTCAAAGTGTCATAAGGCCATGCTCCTTCTGAAGACTCCAGGGGAAAATATTTTCCTTGCCTCTCTCTGCTTCTGATGGCTCCAGGTGTTCCCTGGCTGGCCGCTGTATTATTCCCGTCTCTGCCTCCCTGCTCACATTGCCTCCTCCTCTTCTGTGTCTGTTCTCCTTCTCTCCTTCAAAAAGATGCATGTGATTGAATTTAGAGCCCACCTGGATTATCCAAGATAAGTGCCTCCTCTCAGAATCCTTAATCATATCTTTTGGCATATAAGAAATATTCATAGGTTCCATGGATTCAAATGTGGACATTTGTTTTTGGGCAAGCCACCATTCAACACACTACATCCTTTTTCTGAATTCTATATAAGAATCATAGAATGCTTAATCTCTGATTATTCCTCCTGACTTATGTTTTTGTTGCCCAGTATTTTAGTTTTATGTTATTTATTTCTAACCACACAAATTTTAAGTGGTATTTTTGTATTACACTGTCAGTGTTCAGATTTCCCACATATATATCAAAATTTTTGCTTATCATTGTTTTCTTTTATGTCAGACTGTCCATCTGGGATCATTTTTCTTCTTTCTAAAGTACATCCTCTAGAATTGCCTTGAGTAAGGTTCTGACTGTGGCAATCTCTATTTTTTCCTGAAAAGCTTTATTTTGCTTTTATTATTGAAAAAGTTTCATTAGCTATAGACTTCTGTACTGACAGTTAATATGTTTAAGATTTTATTTTTTAGAGCAGTTTTAGGGTCACAGCAAATTTGAGGGAAAGATACAGAGGTTTCTCATACAATCTCTGCCTCACACATGAATAGCTACCCTTTTATCAACATCCCCTACCAGAGCGGTACATTTGCTAAAATTGGTGAGCCTGCATTGACATATAATCACCCAAAGTCTGTAGTTTACATGATGCTTCACTCTTGGTGTTGTACATTCTATGGGTTTGAACAAAATTTATTGCAATATAATGACATGTATCTATCATTATGGTATCATACAGAGTGTTTTCACTGTCCCCCAAATCCTCCATGCTCTGCTCATTTATAGCTTCTCCCTGCTCCCCAGACTGTGGCAACCATTCATCTTTTTACTGTCTTCATAGTTTTGTCTTTTCCAAGATGGAAAATAGTTGGAATTAATACAGGATGCAGCCTTTTCATATTGGCTGAATCTTTCACTAAGTAATATGCATTCAACACTCCTCCATCTCTTTTCATAGCTTGAAACTGCATTTTATTTTATTTTTAAAGATGAGTTATATTTGTTATACCATACTAAGTTTAAGGTAGACACATATAGATTTGATAAATCTAGATATACATCTACAGTTTATCTATTCACCTACCAAAGGATATCTTGGTTGCTTCCAAGTTTTGCCCATTATAAATAAAGCTGCTATAAACATCAGTGTGTCAGTTTTTATGTGGGCATAAGTTTTCAGCTCCTTTAGGTGAATTCCAAGGAGTGCAATTGCTGGATCATATACTAAGAGTGTGTTTAGTTTTGTAAGGAACCACTAAATTGTTTTTAAACTAGCTGTATCATTTTATATCATCACCAACAGTGACTGAGAGTTCCTGCTGGCATCACATCCTCACTAGCATTTGGCGTTATCAGTGTTCTGGACTTTGGCCACGTGTAGTGGGTGTAATCGTATCTCAGCTTAATTTGCTTTTCCCTTAGGGCGTATGATGAAGAGTATCTTTTCATATGCTTATTTGCTTTCTGTATACTTCTTTGGTGAGGTATCTGTTGAAGCCTTTGGCTCATTTTTTAATCAGGTTCTTATTGTTGAGCTTTAAGAGTTTGTGTATTTTAGATAGCAGTCATTTATCAGATAGATGTGTGTTTTGCAAATATTTTTTTCCCAGTCTGTGACTTGTCTCCTTATTGCCTTGACAGTTATTTTTTCTTAGCACATTGAAAATATTATTCTACGGTCTTCTAGATCTCACTGTTGCTGTTGAGAAGTCTACATTGCATGATGGTCTAATTGCTATTACTCCTTTGTAGGTGATTTTTCTGCTTTTCTTTTAATATTTTTTGTCTTTGGTGTTCTTAAGTTTCATTAAAATATTTCATGTTATTTCTACTTATGTTGCTTGACATTTGTTGAGCTTCCTGAATCTGTGGTATGGTGTTCCATCAGAAATCGAAAAAACTCTTAACCATTAGCTGTTTGAATAATAACTTTTTCCAACCTCTCTAATCTCATTCTTTTTTTTTTCAATTGTCATTTTTTAAAGATTTTATTTATTTATTTTTAGAGAGAGGGGAAGTGAGGTAGAAAGAGAGGGAGAGAAACATCTATGTGTAAGAGATACCATCGATCAGTTGCCTGTTGCACACCCCTAACTGGGGACCTGGCCCACAACCCAGCCGTGTGACCTGACTGGGAATCAGGCAAGATCGAACACCAGCACTTAGTCCACTGAGCCACACCAGCCAGGGCTCTAATCTCATTCTTACACTTCAATTAAAAGATTAGATAGGTGTTAGATCCTCTTCCTTTATCATCCTTCCCTTTTAAATGCTCATATTTTTCATATGTTTATTTCTTGGCCACATTCTATGGAATTTCTTTGGATCGCTCTTCTAGTTCACTAATTATTTCTTTAACTTTATGTAAAATGCTGTTTAACCTGACCATTGGCTTTTACGTTTCAATTATATTTTTTATTACTGAATGTTTTGTTGTGTTTGTTTTTAAATATACTTGGTTTTTATTTTATACTCTCTTGCTCCCTATTAATTTTTTCAAACCTATCTTTTACATCTTAAAATATAATAATGATAGACATTTTGTAGTTTGTCTCTAATTCCACTATCTAATGTCTCTGAGGACCTGGTTTTACTGTCTGGTTTTTTCTAGCTGTCACTCATGTGGCTTATTTCAGGGTGTATGTGCGTTTTATTTTGTTTTGTTTTATGACCAAATGTTCCTTAGAACTTTAACTGTGGAAATTATTTGAGACCTGAGTTAAATTTTTATTTTGCCAAAAAGGATGAGGGGTTGCTTCTGCCAAGACCCTGAAAATATTCTCCATTGGACTACTTTTAGATCGTCCCCTGAGGATGCACAGATTTGGTCAAAAACCTGCCTTAGAGTCATCTTTTGGTTATGGATTCTTAGGAAAGACATTTCTTCTTTTCTACAGGTTAAGCTAGGACATTTTCTTTTTTATTTTTCAATTAAAGTTTACATTCAGTATTATTTTGTATTAGTTTCAGGTAAGACAGGACATTTTCTTCGTGGCCCCATTCACCACTGAAGATTTATGATTCATCTTCACTGAAGGTGTGGTACCTTGATATCTCCAGCACATAAAGGGTTTTCATGTAAGACTGTCCATCTAGGGAGGGCCCTAGGCTTTATCGTCTGCTGCCCACATCCCAACCAGTATTGTGTTGGTCACTAGTGTTTGTTACACAGCCACAGGCCAAAAGCTCATCTTTGTCAACATCAATAGCAACTTTTTTTCATTGTGGTGAAAATATTTATAACATAAAATTTACCATTTAAACCATTTTTAAGTATACAATTTAGTGTGCTTTAGGTACATTTACATTTTGTATAACCGTCACCACCATCCATCTGCAGAACATGTTCATCTTTACAAACCGAAAATCTGTACCTACTAACCTGTAGTTCCCAATGTCCCTACCCCTGACCCTGGTGACCACCACTCTACTGTAGGTCTCTGTGATTTGACAACTCTAAATACCCCATAAAAGTGGAATTGTAGAGAATTTACTATTTTATGCCTGGCTTATTTCACTTTGTATAATGTTTTCAAAGTTCATCCATGTTGTAGAGTGTGTCAGAACTTCCCTATTTAAGGCTAAATAATCTTTTCTTGTATATATAAACCACATTTTGTTTAACCTTCCATTGTTGGTAAACATATGAGTTGTGTCCGCCTGATTTTTCATTTTATTTAACTTTTGCTGTCTGCAGATATCTTACTTTCTTGACACTTATGCATGGTGCATTTAAAAAATTAATTTTTAGGAATAATTTATTTAGCTTTTTAATTGTTTTCTTTGGGTTGATCATTCCAAGTACCTAAACCACCTTGGAAACCAAAACCTCATACCAGAAGACGACGGCAGAGAACACATCTTTACCCTCTTCCTTTCGGGGCTCTAGAAAGGGAAGATTCTGAGATATGCAGTAATTAATATACACTTTTATATGTTTTCATTATTTTCTTGAAGTTTGTTGGGTAATTATTTCTTTACCTATGAGAAAACCTTTAGACTATCATAAGAAAATTCATCTCTGTCTTGCAGGATTTGGCACTCTTAGTATGTTGCTTGTGCCAACCTCTACCCGCCACACATGCCCCAGTATTCAGTAGTAGCATCTGAATCTTGTACAGAGACATCAAAATTGTAGACCGCTTGAGCTGGAAGGGTCTAATTCCAACCCCTCGCCCACCACCACCACTGTGTCTGAAAGATGAGTTGGCAACAGTTAAGTGACTGATTCAGGGACAGAGAAGGAGTCTGACAGCCAGATCATCGGTGGCCTCGCTTCTCTCCCGCTGTGACCTCTTTTTGTGACCCAGTAATGAGTCCCTAGCTTGGTCTTTTGGAAAGTTGCTATGGGTGTTGATGAAGATGATTGGACACCAATTCATGGGTCAGAGTAGAGGCAAAAATCCTCATCTAGTTAACTGCTTGAAGATCAAATGGAGTTGGCCATCCATATTTTATTCCACTCCTGTCTCCCCTACTCATGGAGTCTTTTTAGATAACAGAATGTTAGAGCTTTGGAAACTCTTATGATCACTCATCCAAACCCAGTTTGCCTACAGGAACATTTTGGAAACCTCCACCTGCGAGCTTTGCTATTCTTGATAGATGAGGAAACTGAAACCTAAAAGATATAAGTGATTTCTCCAAGGTCATATAAGGTATTCATAACAAAACCAGAGCTGTGCCTAGGTCTCCTAATTCTTATTAGAGTGGAGGATTTCCATCCTACTAATGCATCGCTTTGCTCCTGGTCTTCAGCTAAGCTCCACCTGCATGGTCTGTGTTTTGAGATTGTGAAATGTCCTGAGGGTGGTTTGCCTTTGAGAATAAGCCAGAACCTTAGGGGTTAATGGAAGTCGAACAGTGAAGTGGGAGCTGTTTCTCCTCTCCTCAACTGGGAGCTGCTGGGCTGTTCCACTTGCACCGCAGGTGTTCCATTACCGTATAATGATGTAATTACCAGTAATGCTGCTGCTGCTGGAGTAGTGCTGGAGAGGCAGCATTAAGGAAAAGACTAGCCCCAGTTCTCTCCTAAGAGCCATTTCAGCCCACTCCAGTCTATTAGATTGAAGATGCTGGAAGGTGAATGGCTCCAGCAGAGGAAAGGTCAGATTTAAAAGCTTTTCTGGGCATGGTATTTATTGCTGCTTTTTTGACCTTCAGAAAAGTCCCTTGTGTGTTTGTCCTTGATTTTTGCCTTCCCCATTAATGCTTCAAAGCTGCATTGCTGTCCAGGCCTGGTCTTTGGCATAGGTGGTTTCCTTTATGGTGTTATTTGAGAAGGCATGACCCCCTGCCCAGACTACCAGTCCTGTTGCCTGGTTCATACCACCATTATAGGGTCAAAAGTCTTTTTGACTCTTGAAAATTGAAAAAAAATAGTTTTTAGCATTACTGTACTAATATATACATAAATACATAAATACATACACAAACACACACATTATTCTGCAAATATACTTAGACATAAATAATTTATGAGACAATATTTAAATAAAGAAAAATAAGGAATAGGACCTAATGCCTTGGGCAAATCAACCTCTTCCAAAATATATAACCTGCCACCTGGTGATTATGAGGAGGTAATCATGGTCTCTGGATCATGGAAGACCCTTCCAAAAGTTTTCTTCTTTGTTGGAGAGCCATTATTCTTTTTGTAATATCAAGCACCTGCTAGACTCAGGTGCTGTGGGGCATGCAGAATCAGCAGATGTCAGCTCCTGCCATCAGAGAACTTTACCTGTTTGCTAATTTGATGAACACAAAAGAAAACATTGCTTAGAATCCTAGACACATGGCTTTGACACAGGTTACAGGAAGGCACACCAAACTTTGCTTACTTCAGTGGCTCTGAGTGCTAATCCCTGGATCAGCATTGTCAGCATCACATATGGACCTATAAGAAGTGCAGCTAGCTGCTCAGGCCCAAGCCAGACCTACTGAATCATAAATTCTGAAGGTGGGAGCTACAGTCTGTATTTTACCCAGTCCTCCAGTGGTTCTTTTTGTTTGTATTTCCCCCTTCGTGATTCTGATGCATACTGAAATTTGAGAACCACTTATTGTACTGTATCATGGAAGCTTATTGTATTACTTAGTCCTAGGAGTCATTTGATAATATAAAATCCCTTATGTTTATCAAGAGCTGCATTGTCTGGTACAATAGCAGCTAATCATGGGTGCCTGTCTAAATTTAAACAAAGTAAAACTAAGCAAAATTAAGAATTCTGTTTCTCAGTTGCACCAGCCACATTACAAGCGCTCAATAAGACACGTGTGGCTGGTGGCCGCCATGCTGCCCAGAGGCAGATATAAATATTTCTGCCATCACAGAAATTGAATGATGCTGGGCTCAGAGCATTGGCCCTCACACTTGAGCATGAATCAGATCACCTGGGGGACTTGGTCAAATGAAAATTATGAAACTCCACCGTAAGAGTTTCTGATTCAGTAAGTCTGGGGTGGGGTAGGCTGGAGAAATTACACTTATAACAAGTTTCCAGGTGCTTCTGCTGCTCCTGAAAGCCTAGGGAGCACCTTCAGGACCACTAGTCTAGAGTAAGGGTTCTTGACCTCCTTAAATTGAAGGCCAAATATTGTACATATCCATATAATAAAGCTTACAGGAAAGGGCCTGTAGTTTTAATGTGATTCTCAAGTGTGTCAGCAGATCAGTCAGGAGACCTTTCAGCTGCAGTTACAGGAAAATCTAATAGTGACTTAAATCACAAGGACATTGTTGTTCATTTGGCAAAAAAAGAGGCAGACAGTTTCAGGGTTCTATCAGAGGCCCGAGCACCTCACTTAAGAAACTTAAGAAACACTCTGCCTCTCCAGAAAACCCCTTATGTGGTTTTTGGTCAGAACTCTGCACATGCCCACCTCTGGACCAGTCCTGACAGAGGGGAATGTGATTTGCATAATCAATTGCTTTAGACCAATTGTAATTCAACCCCTGAGACCATGGGGTCTCTATCAGTTCTCCAAACAAAATACTAGTTCTATAACAGGGATAAAGGGAGAAATGGCTCTCAGGTTGATAGGGTTTTTGTCTGTCTCAGTGAGTAACCTGAAAAATGTTAGGGACATCTGGCCTGCATGTATTTGAATCATCACATGCTAGACAAGTAGGGCCTGGACAAGCTCAACTGTGAAGATTTGCTTGGCTTTGCTTTCTCGTACCTTCTGGAAGGTCTGTGAAACAGTTCTGCTCATAATGGGGGTGAGGTGGGATGGAATTTAGGAACCTGGTCCAGGTTTCTGGAGTCAGCATCAAGACACCGGAAAGCTAGTTTCCCCTCTAACTTTGGCCCCAGTTCTAAAATGGGGCTCATTCCTGGTTTCTTTGGCCAAGTCCCTATGCTGTACTTTGGCTCTTTAGTGATTCACGTTATTCCTTTTCTCTCACTAGTCCTCTTAGAACTAGAACTGTAATCCTGAATGTTAAAATCAAGCACTTGGATTCTGCCGCCAGACTCCCTGCTTCCTGTCTGCTTGCCTGGGTTCCTGCTTACCTCCTCCCATCAGTATACTTCAGATACTCTGCTTTGCTTCAGCAGAGAGATCATGTCTACAGATGTACAATTTGAGTCTTTTGTGTAGAAATGGTAAGGGAAGCACGGGCAGTAATGAGATCACTGAAAGAGATGATGTAAGAAAAAGGCTGAGAGTACCCACCCCACCCACAGAATCAAATTAAGGGCCTGGGCATCTATGTTTTTATCTGTGAACTCCACAAATCAATAGACCTACAAATCACACACAAATCAACACACATCACTAGACCTAATAGTGCTCCTTGCAGCCCTGGGAAGCCAGAGAGATGCCTGGTGAAAGGGATGGTGGCCGCTGAGCTGGCAGAGCCCTCCTGTCCCCCAGAGCAATTCTGCTTTTCTTTGTTTTTGTATATTATGGACAAAAATTTTATGTGGAAATAAAGGGTTCTACCTCTTATTTAAAAGAATGGTGGGGGGCGGCGCTGGCTAAATATCGAAGGTGCCTTCTGACACTGGCATTGAGCTCAAGGCCTGGAAACCAGAATACAGGTACTGGGCTGTAACGCATGAAACAGAAGCATAGCACTTTCCCGTTCAGGAGCTAGAACTCTGAGCCTCTTGTTCTGTGGCTTTGAGCTGACACTTGCCTCAGTTAGCAGATGGATACAGCACCCAGTTGTTTGCAACAAAAGTCCTGCAAGTCTGTTTCCTCTAAAAGTTTCTTCCGCATCTTCCCTCCCCCATCCGCTCAGGACAGAAGTGGACACACAAGGGAATGTTTCAGTTCCCCTGCTGGGTTGTGTGTCTTCCCCTCACACCCTTGTCCCAAACGTCTAGGGAATTTTTATTTTCCAAAGATGCATACCAGAAACAAGTTGGCAGAGCATAGTTTGGGGGAGGAGACTCTAGTTAAACAAGCACAACAGCACATGTCCCTGTGGTGAATTCTCACCATGTGTGAAGAGGAACAGGGCAGAGGAATGCCACAGTACAATTGCAGTTCAAGCTGAATCCGTAATGGACGTGAGGAACAGGCAAAAACACTACTGCATGCGTTAGTGTGATTAATCCCTGACCCTCAGTAACACACACCCAGGATTTTGACAGAATTTCAGCGTATTTGTATATGCTGTTTAAAAGTTTTTGTTCGGTACTATTGTTTATGCTGATACAATGGAAAGCTGCCTGTTTTTATAGTACATATTTCAGAAAGTAAAGCTTGGCTGCTGGAGAATAAACAGGCTGCTGAGCAGTTCTCAAAAAGGAAGTGCACGAGTATCTTGAGGGTTTAGGGGGGACATTATTTTTGGTTATAAATGGAGGACCTTTGTTAAAAGTTGAAAAACATGATCAGTGCAATCTTCTGAGGCTCAGATAGGAAAGGCGGCTTGCCAAGGCCTCACAGATGATTAGACAAGTTAATCTCAGACCCAGGTCGCTCTATTTTTGTGCACAGGATCAGCCCCATCCTGAACTACCCCTCCAGATCCAAGTTTCCCGTGGTCTCTCCCTGCGGCCCACTTTCTGCAGCTCAAGCCACCTTCTCCTTGATCTGTTGGTCTGGCTGCAGGGGAGATGGGCTACAGCTGGTCTGAAACAGGAAGACTATAAATTTATTTAGACATTCAGAATGACCCATTTGCCTTACTTTTTCCACTGTGATGAGTGAAAATGTATACAACAGAATGTTTCTCAAGACAGACAACTCAAAGAGAATAAGGAAAAAACCCAGAAAAAGGAACAAGTGTGCAATTTGTTTTTGCTTTTAAAAAGAAGCAAATTACAAAAACTTCTTGGGTGTTTTGTCTTTTGGTGTTTTTGTTGTTGTTGTTGCTGTTGTTGTTGTTGTTGTTGTTGTTTTTACCTCTGTCATCTGTGACCCATTTGCCTCTTCAGCCAAGATATTTTGGCATCTTTTTCTCTGGGAAACCAGTGGGTGGGTGAGTATGGAAAAGCCAGGAGTTAACAAAATACCCACAGATGCTGGGGTCAAGTGAGAGGATCCTCCTCAGCCTCACAAGCAGAGGCGTGTACCGCCCCCAACCCTCCAGGCTGCAACTCTCCTGCTTGAGAGGACCTCCCGGTCCTGATGAAGGAAATCTCCAGGAAGTCTTCCTGTCAGTTGGCTCTCAGGACTTTGCTTTTCTCAGGATGCCCCAAGCCCAGTAGGAAGTAATAGCATTGTCTCTGAGGTCAGGCTTACCTGGTTTGATTCCAGGTCTATCATAGAATCCCAGTCAACTATTTACCATCTGGTGGCTTTGGATGAGTTCCTTAAGCTTTCTGAGCCCGTTTCCTCTTCTGTGATAGAGATAATAGTGCCTACCTCATTAAATTTGTTAGAATTAAATAACAATAACATGTGTAAAGCACCAGATGCATTGCCAAACACCTGACTGACACCCTATAAATTCAAAAGTTTTTGCAATAGCACGCCTTTCCTGGCCACTTAAAACACAGCTTCCTCTTTTCCCTGTGACCCTGAGGTGAGGCATAGCAACTTTTGAACTTGACTGTAGTGGCGGGGGTGTGATTATTCTCCTTGTCAACTTTAAGGAAAATGTACACGCAGTAAACTGCACCTTTTTAAATTCAGTGAGTTTGACAGTTGTCTGTACTTGTGAAGCAGGCAGAACATTTGTATCAGCCCCAAAGGACTCCTCTTGTCCCTTTGCGGTCTGTCGCTTCTCCTTTGCCCTTAGTCCCAGGCAAGCACTCAACTGTTGTCACTATAAATTAATTTGTACTTTATATCAATAGAATCATATAGCACATACATTTTTTTTGCTTCTTTCACTCAGCATACTGGTTTTTAAAGGTGCCCATGATGCATCTGTCCTTTTGATCATTGTAAGGATATACCATCTGTTGATGGACCTTTGGGTTGTTTCCAGGTTCTGGCTATTGTAAATGAAGCTGATTTGAACATTCATTTGCATGTCTTTGTATAGGACTAGGTTTTCATTTCTCCTGGGTGAACATCCAGCAGCTGAATGGCTGTGTCATCTGGTGGTTGTTTGTTAAACTGTTTAAGAAACTGCCACACTGCTTTCCAAACTGGCTGTACCCTTTCACATCCCCACCAGCAGTGCATGCAGTGTTCAGCTGCTCCCCATCCTCACCGGCACTTACTACAATAGTCTTTTCGGTCTGAGTCATTTTAATGGTTTTGCAGGTAATGGTGTCTCATCGTGGTTTTAATTTGTGTTTCCTTGATGTCTAATGATGTTGAACATCTTTTCATGGCCTTTTGTATACCTCTTGTGTAGTCTCTGTTCAGATCTTTTGTGCACCTTAAAAATTGCGTAGTTTATCTTCCTGTTACTAAGTTGTCAGAGTTCTTTACTAGGTGTGGATACCAGCTCCCTGTAAGATAGAACTACATGAAGTTTTTTTTTTCCTTTTGAGAAAACGTGAATATTTTCTCCCAGTCTGGCTTATGTTTTTATTTTCTTAATGGGGCCATTTGAGGGGCAAACATTTTTTTTCGTTTTTCTTTTATGATTTATGCATTTTGTTTACTTGTGTCAGGGTCCCAAAGATTTTTCTCATATATTCTGTGAGCTTTTAGTTTTAGCTTTTATACTTGGATCCATTGTCCATTTCAAGTTACATTTACATGTGTTGTGAAGGAAGGGTTAATATAGAAATTATTTGAGTGTCTGTTCAGGAAATTTATTTAATTCTCAATAAATAAATGTTCCAAGATATGTAATTATTGCCATTTTAATAGTGAGGAAAACAAATCTCAGAAAGATTAAATCATTTGCTCAAGTCATATAACCAGGATTTGAGCCCATGATTCCCCATAATAGGAGCAAAAGCCCCTGTTTTTCCCACCCCATTATGCCAGCACTGTGTCTTCAACATCGAATTAGGATCTATGTTAAAAATGTCCAGCTGTAACCTGTGAGGAGGATATAAAAATATGAGATGGCACTGCCATTCTGAGGACATTCATATATCAAACCCCGCCTCATGATATTAACCACAGGGATGCTGAGAGCGAGGGACAGGGGTTCCGTGTCAGTCCGTTTGCTTAGGTCTGTATCTCAGAAGCTCCCAGTACAACTCTTTGGGTGCTCTCTTGGCAAGGAGCCTTATTCTGAATTCTTTTTCCATTTTACAGCTGGTCCATCAGAAATAGGAAGTTAAGTGCCTGTTTGTGCAGACCATTAATCCTTAGAGCACCAGGCTGGATGGCTAAGTCCTGCTGTGTTTGGTTGAGTTTTTATTTTTCGGAAACAAACAGTGAGTCAGCCTTGCTTCTCTCCCTCCCTCTTCCTCACTATCCCTTCTGGGTTTTCTGAGATGCTGTGGTCACACTGTGTAAATAGCCTTTTCCCTAAAACTTCCTTTGAACCATGACAGAATAATGCCAGAGTGGTCCCCTGCCCTCTGACACTTAATGTGCCCCACTCCCTTTAAAGGAAAGATCTCTTTCAGGCTATTCCTTTTTGTCATCTTTGAGGAGTCTCTGAGTTTTACTTAGCCAGGACTATATTGCTTCTTTTTAAAATAATGTGGGAGGGAATGTGAAGATAACAGCTGTACCTCTCCATTCTTGTTTTTCAACAATGCAGCTTTGGTAAATTCACTCCATCCCCTTCCTTCCTTTTTGTGAGGCAGTGCAGTGTGGAGGGAAGAACACGGGGCTTTGGAGTAAGAAGTTCGTAGGGTTGAATCCCGGCTCCCATATTCACATAGCCAGCAAACCACTCAGTCCCTGTGAGGTTCAACTTCCTTCTCCTTTCTGTAAAATGGGGATTGCATGTACCATAACGGTTTGTCATAGAATGTCTATACAGTGGCAAATGGTGTGCTTTCGGTATCTTTTCCTGTTCCCCTCTTCTGTTCTCTTTCTGAGGAGTGAGGATGTGGGATACTTATGAAAAGTCTAAATAGGGGGGGTTGAAATTTTGACTACAGAGCCCTATTTAAGGTGCCCTTCAAAAGAGAAATACTGCTTTCTCTCAGCCTAATTAGATTGCACGGTCTAATTTCAAAGTCCAGCGGTGGAGGGTGAAACGCAGGCGTCCTCCTGCCTGTTGTTTTCCTTGCAGCTGCCAAGTCGATTGTCTTCGGTCTCTTGAAGCAAACTCCTCTGTGATGTGATTATTTGCTAGTGAGAAGCTTATCTTATGGGCAGAAGTGTGAGTTGGGAAAGGGGTGGAGAAGAGACGGGCTACCTGTCTAATACAGAGAAGGTCAAGTATAGGTTGATGGGGAGGAAAGGGAAACCCAGCTTTCACATTTGAGAGAGTTAAACCTCCATCTTCTGAAGTATAGCCCTGACAAATGTCAGTCTCCATTAGTGGCCTCACTTTCTTCTTTTCCATAAGCGCCTCCTTGGCATTTCAGTCTGGGGGTGAGGAGCTGCCCTCTGCTTCCCCTTTGCCCACTGAGGATTCTGTGGTCTCCCCAGTCACCAGGTTCAAACCTGTACACCCTTGGAGAAACAGTTCGGGGCTTGGCTCTTCCAAGACGCCTCCCTTGACTACTCTGCCCAGTGTGATGGCTCCTCGGCTGTCCTGAATCATTCAAGGAGCCCTGCGAATCTAAATCTGTGAATATTTAATGAGCACAAACTGTGTGTGTTGGAGAAGAAGGATTGATTCCAAAAACAGATCAGAGGCAGTACCAGTGCCTGGCCCTAGACTTGACCGTTGCTCGTGCCACTTCCCTCTGCTCAGCGAGACTCTTCAGGATTGCCCGGGAAGTTTGGTGATTTAATCTAAATCTTTCCCCTAAGTCTCTTCTGATACATGTTGTTCAAATTTTATTTCATTTTCCCAGGCTTCCTACCATCTCTACCATTTTGGATGTAGTTTATTTCACTTAACATTACAAATTTTAAAGTGCTTATTATAAACTTTGAGCATAATTTAAAGGCTATGACATGACTCACTCGTTGAAGCAGTTCATACCACGGAACCCTGGAGCCTTAGTGTTCCCAGGGAAGGAAGTGGGCATCGTCGAACCGTTAACACCCCACAGTCAGACTTGTTTTATGCAGCTTGCCAGTTATGCCTAAAATTCTGTTCAGCCCCACCCCCAGCTGTAAACAGAATATTTTGACTCTTCAACAAATAAGGTGAGAAAATTAGTCCCTTCTATCTTAAGGTATGTATTGTATGGCTAAATAACATTATATTCAGATCTATAAAATAAGTTACCTGTAGGTTGATTCTAAAGAATAAAAAAGCAAGGTGACTTTGCAATATTATAATTACATAAATATCCACAGCAAAGTTGAGTTGCATAATTTGACCCAGAGGAAGAAAATAAAATTCTGTTATACTAGACCTGTGACATTAAGGAGAATGTTCCAAACATCAAGATCAGGTAGGAAATTCTCTTTCTAAATTCTGTTACTTGCCACACATGCTTTGCTCCATATTTATACCTTGTCTTTGCTTTTTCCCCCCTGGAGTTTGTAATTGTCTTTTTTCCAGATGCAAGAAAGAAGCACCTACTTTTACCTTATGACTGACTTCATGTAGCTTCTTACTCATAATGTTTATTGTAGGGAAATGGCTTTCATCTTGACGTATTCTTCTCTAAGTCCACAGAGTTCCTGTTCTAATCTATAGTCCTGCTACTATTTCACTGAAGTCCTAAGTTGAACTTCCTTTCTTGTACCCCATGTTGTCATCTTTCTTAAACTTCTCGTAATTTTTCTGTAAAAGCATCCTTGGTAGTTTTTTCAAAAAGAATGCATAGAAGTCAAACTAAGTCCTTGCATATCTAAAATGTTTAGCCCTGCTGTTTTGTTAGACAGTCCTTCAATTAATCACCTTGACTTCTGCTTCTCTTCCTGACCTTGCTCTCATCCTCTAATTCTGTGCTATCAATTACAATAGCCACTAGCCATATGTGAGCTATTGATGAAACTTGAATCTGTTTCATCTTAGTTAATATGTGCTATAAATGTAAAATACCAGATTTTTTAAAAGAAAATATTTATATATTGATTATATGTTGAAATGATAATATTTTGGATATATTAAAATTAATTTCACCTGCCCTAGCTGGTATGGCTCAGTTGGTTGGGCATTGTCCTGCAAACTGAAAGGTTGCCGGTTTAATTCCCAGTTAAGATACATGCCTGGGTTGTAGGTTTGGTCTCTGGTCAGGGCAAGTTGGAAGGCAACCAATCAATGTTTCTCTCTCACATCAATGCTTTCTCCCTCTTCTTCTCCCTCCCTTCCCCTCTCTCTAAATAAAAATAAAGATTTTAAAACAAATTAATTAAATTAATTTCACCTGTTACTTTTTAAATGTAAACAGGAATTTTAGAATTACATGTGTGACTCTTATTACATTTCTGTTGGACAATGCTGCTCTAATCCCCAGTACAACACCTTTCCAGGCCTTATCAAGGAGCAGCACTGGCTACTGCAGGCAGCTTTCCCTGTGTCCTTTTACCCAGCTCCCTTCCCGGGGGCCATCTGTAGGGAGCCAGTACGGCTGCATTGTAGTGCAACCACAATATAGTACATAGACCAGTGTAATCTCACCTACTTTCCATCTTTTAAAAAGTGTTTAAATTTCTGGTCTATTCCTTTTTTCCCCTCTCCCTACCCTAAGCACAGGTACTAATTTATTATCCCTTTTACTGCTTTGTCTCATCTTTGGGATTTAGGAGGGAAGAGAAAGTAAACATTTGCATTCTGTCAACTGGGAAGCAGGAATTGACTGATTTTATCATTATTTTGAGCAACAGTGCAGTGGTCATCTTTATGAATAGGTCTGTATCTCTAGATATTTTTGTAAGATGGACTTCTGAAAGTACATATACTGGTTCAGATTATATGAATTTCTTTATGGCTCTTGGTATACATATTGACAAATTTATTTTTTTAAAGTGCCAATTCATGTTCTCAGTGGGTTATTCAATAAAAGACAGGAGCAGTTATCCAAAAAGTGCCAGATTCAATCTGAATCCTTTCATGTGGGCCTTTTAGCTCAGCTTCTGTGGAAAGCATGTCCTCTTTTCTGAATCACTTAACTTTCTGAGTCTTCATTTTCTTATTTGTAAAATAGCGATAATCATATCCTGAAGTAATGTATGTAAAAGCTCACCAAAGGTAATATTTTCATTAATTCATTTTAGCAAGAGTTTGAGAGCCTCCTACTTGTATAAAGTACCCGTGCTACACGAGGAACTATGGGGGATGTCCAAATGATACAGACCCTGGCCTCAGAAAGAACTTCTATTGAAGAGACTACAGTGGGAGATAAGATACACGCATAAGAAACCGTCTCTCCGTGATTTTTAATGAGATACAGACAAGGTGTTAGAAGTGGTTTAGATGGGGAAGGTTTTACATTCCATTTAAAAGATCAAACAAGACAGCCTAGAGAAGGGGGCATTTAAGGCAGGCCTTAAAGGAGGAGTATAGTTTTCACGTAGTCGGGGAGTAGGATGTAGGGTGCCTGAGGTGTGCAGATGGGCTTGAGCAGAGACGTAAGAGTGAGTTCTAGACAGACCAGTTGATAGTGTTCACTAGAGCATCGGGAGAAGCTAAGGGAGACAAGCTGTAGTGAAATTTTTTGTTTCTCTGAGTGTGCTTATTTTCACATGCCACAGAATGAGGTATCTTCTATAGTTATTTCTGCTGTGCTTCAGTAGGGAAAGAGAAGAGAAATTTTACTCCATTTTGGCTCTGTCCAGAATTGAGTAGGCGTAGTTTGTCTTGTCCATAGGGACGAGAACATAATATATTTACACTGGCCTTTCTCTCCCACAGAGGTCGGAAATTCTGAGGCATTTTAAAACAGTTCTGAGGCTGTGACACATTACATTTACCCCATCTGAAATATTGAGGTGTGGTCAGAGGAAGAAGATTCCTGAAGATAAGAATAACTTAGACAAAGGATAGGCTGCAGCAGAGAGAGAAAAGCGAGGGAATTAGACCTTTGGTGTCAACCTGAAAAGGTGAGGGATTTTGTGATACAAAGATAAGGATTATGCTTTCGATCCACCTTTCTGGCCCTCTCTTTCTGGGAGTTCACTGTCTTCTGAACAGTCATTTGGTATCTTCACACTGTTCCCTGACAATCTAGAACAATTCCAGTCATCATCCACTTCCCCCCCAGCCAGTGTGCCCAAGATTTTTTTATTTTCAGCAATATTTAGGATTCTCTTTGTTGTTGCCTGTAAGATGAAGTGAAATTCCTATGCCTGACATTCAGGGTACTCCCAGTACATCTAGCAGCTACAGCTTTATTTACCATCTTACTGTACATGACACCCCAATACTCTAACCTTGACAACAGTCTACAACTTAACATTTCTTATCCACTTCTTCCAACAGGAGTATCTCATTTATTTATTTATTCTACAAAAATCATATTGAACGCCTATTATGTACCATTTCTTCAGTGAATTTTTATGAAGCAACTGATATGTTCTTGGCCTTATCTTAGAGCCTGTGAGTAGAGTGATAGGAAAGGGGATAATGTTGGTAAGTGGGAAAAGACCATGAGAAATGTTTGGATAAATCATAGAATATACTAACTAAATGTGACAGGAGATGCCCATGTAGTCCCCTCAAATAACCCTTGTCTTTTGTCTGTGTTTGGCTATATTACTGATAACTAGTAGACACTTGGATTAAGACTCAGGTATTGTTTAGGTTCAATTAAAGTATACTACCAAATGGAGATGGTGGAAGAAGCAACCATCATGGTCCTGAACTAGAGTCATCAGCTCCAGACTGCTGATGGTTTTGTTGGTGGCAGCAAAAAGGCACCAGGAGTTAGACTGATGGGGTCAAACCAGACCTTGGTTCAGCAACCCCAGTACTTGAGTTCTGGCTCAGAAAGAATTCAGAACCAAGACTCAAACTAAAAGAGAAAGTTTATTTAGAGAGTCATAGAGGTAGAAGTGAGCAGTAGAAGAAATGGGCTCAGGAAACAAGTTACAGAGGCAAAAGTAGGGTCCTTGGAGCTCAGTAGAGAAGAAGATACAGGGAATGCCTCAGGAGGGAAGAAGGTGGAGGGGAGGCACAGGAGCACACCCAGGAGGGAGAGCACACTGGTCCTCCATTCTAAGAACTTGTAAGGATGGAGATTTTAGGGGAGTCCGCAGGGAAAGGATCTCAGTAGAATATTTATCATCTTTCCAGGTGTGTTCTTTCAGTATCATGGTCTCCACTGGTTGGTCACCACCAGGGCAGGGGGGCCTGACGTCAGCCATGGCATTGCTTGTCTGGTTTTGCTGCTTTTCTGGGCCTGGAACTGAAACACAACTGAGGCCTAGATGTATTTGATGCAGGTTAGAACCTCATTGTCCTGGGGGCTTAATGATTATGGGCTATTCTCCAGCCCCTTTGTTTAATCCACATTACCAACAACATTCCAGGGAAGGAAAGTTCAGGGGAGGGTCTGAACCACATGACCAGCGATGCGCTTGGGAAAGAAGGGTTACCGTGGGTGCAAGGTCCTTGTTTTCGCAGTTTTTCCCATTGCTAGGTACCTGGGGCTTTCTTCCCTGGTGACCTTCTGTACCTGGCTCGTTGTCCTTGCTCTGCTCATGTCTGTCTGTCTACCAGTTTCTTAAAAGATAGGACTTACTGACTCTTCTGATTCATCTTGTCAAAATGTCAACAATTTCACTCTGCTTACACCTAATAACACTATTGGAGTCTGTCTGTTTGGGCTCTTTAGTTTTAAATGGTGACTTCCAAAGAGCAGATACTTCAAATCTGCTGCACATTTACCTACCATATTGGTTCAGTTCCTGTTCCTTACATGAGCATGTCCTTTACTGCCTCTGTGTCTGTCATTCATTGCTTATCAGTGTGGTGAGGACAGAGATAGTTTGGAGCTAGATCTGGGTCTGAGACTTAGATTCACCTCTTTTTGGTATGTAACCTTGGACAATTTTCTTAGTCTGGTTAAAGGTTTTGCAAGAATAATAACACCTGCCTTTCTCTGCATGGTTTGTTATAAGGTATAGATGAGAATCTGTGCTAAAGTAAATACTTAGCATGGTAACTGTCACATAGTGAGTACTCTTCTTCCTTCCCTGGGAATTTCTTCTTAATCCTTCCCCCATCTGTGTTTATTGAAATTGTCCATCCTTATTTAGCTTTTATATCATCCACAGTAAAGCTTTTTCAGTGTCCCCAGATGCAAGAGATTTGGGTTTTCCCTTTTATGTATGCTTCATTTGTAGAATTTTAGACTTTCGAAGAAAGGGGTCTAAGTATTGGGTTGGTCGAAGAGTCTGTATGTTTTTTTCCATAAATTAAAAAACACATTTTTCATTTTCACCAATAACCATTGATTTGGACATTTTGAGTATGCTGGCTATCTCCCGCATGGTATAAAGTTGTTTATTTTCAATTAATGTCTTGATTTGATCACTACCAACTTCAGCTGATCTACCCATCTGTGGAGCATCATCCAGTGAAAAATCGCTAGCAGAAAACTTCACAAGCCACTTTTGACATGTTCAGTTAGTCACAGCACCTTCTCTGTACACTGTACCAATCTTTTTTTTTTACATTTCAGTTGTATTTTTACCTTTCTCGAAATAATAAAGCATCATATGCCAGAAATGTTGCATATTTTCTTCCATCTTCAACATTAAAATGGCTACACAAAAATTTACTAATTTTGATAAGCTTTTTTAACACACACTGATATGACAGTTGTCACAATACAATCTAACTTCAAATGAAGCTAAAGACAACTAAGTAGTACTAGAGCTATCTTATGGAAAAAAACAAATGAACTTTTTGGCTAATCCAATAGTAGGGTGAATGACCCAGGAAAGTGTAAAAATCTAAACTAAATAGCACTGTATTTGGGAGCAGGAAAATAAGGGTCAGTGAAAGACAGTATGCAAATGGTATAAATAAGGGTGTCTTGTCATTCAGTGCAAGATGATTCTCATCCCGTCTTTCCAGTAGGCCAAACAGAAAAGTTGTCTCACTGGAGATGTTAACTGTATTATCTCCAGTTAATACACAGTACCTACTGTTAACTGTAAAAAGGAGGCCACTCACTCCTTTTCATACAGTGAGAGCCAGGTACCAATCTTCTAGATAGCTCTGAACTTTTAGAATTTGTTGCTCTGTTTTGGTTAGAATTGGGAAGTTTGTCTATAGATTTTTCTAGGAAGACCTAGCTTGGTCAGCAAAATAGAACACATCCAGAATGACATCAGCCTCGCAAGCTGTAAAGGAAACAGCCAAAGATAGCCAGCACAACTGCTGCTTCTCCTGTCTGCCACTTCACACCTGGTACAGCCAGGAAGCCACATTTAAAAAACAATTTACTCTTTAAAAAAAAGAAGTAGCCAAAGAAGCACTAATTCACTATAAAGCCGGAAAGATTCATTCATGGGAGCTGATTGTTCATATTTGTAAGATTTAGAATTTTGAGATGGAAGGGACCTTAGAGTTGAATAAGGAAACAAAAGGCTCTTGCTGTACGCATGAACAGAGTTCATTCATGAGACAGTTTTTCTTGATCTATGAGGAGTGATTTCAGACAATTAGCTAATTGGTTGAGGGAGGTGACCTATCAGCTTTACAGAGAGGATGTCTGCTCTTAGGGATCCGCATAAAGAACATATCTTAAGCTTTCCATGACAGCCAAAAGCAGCCCCATTAATCCTCCTATATAATGGCCAGTCATAGCCACAGATAAGGAATACATTTCACTTGAGAGTAAAGCTATGAAAACCCTAACAGCTGCCAACAGCTGATCACTGTCACCATTAGCTCAATGTTGTTTTAGGCTTTGAAATATTTCGGAATGATCTTCCCAATTTGCTCTATTTTAAGGGGATAAGTGACCCTCCAAAAACAGTCTGCTGTTTATTTTTGAGTGTTATCAGATGCTTAGTTTGTTGAAATGATACTTGTCTATTGTATAGAAAACAAGAGCAGAACTCATTTGTGACCACCTTGAAAGCCCAAATGGATGCAAAAGAATAAAGGTGGGGGGAATGGAAAGTTTCTGTAGGCAAATGCTAATATTTTATGGATTTCAAATGTGAAAGAGATTCAAAATGAAAGAAGGAAGTCATAGAGTTGTCAAGAAGGGAATCAGAAGATAATTGACATGTCAAAAGGTTGAATCTTTTTGCCCCTAGACTCAGAGCCAATGAAATTGGTATCCTTGTTTTTTGGAACATGTTATTGAGATGTACTCAGAACATAAAGTTTTGTGATAAGAATGGCTGTGACCATCATGGGATGTCTAGTTCCTACAACCAAAACCACCACAGGACTGCTCGTTAAAAGACTCAGATTTTCATAGCACAGTGCACCCTGATTACAGTAGTGGTTAAGAGTCATGGCTTTGGATCTGTCAGACATGGGCTTCAATTCTGCTTCTGTCATATACCTACTTTATAACTTTGGCTAAGCACATGGTACGTATCTATATCAGGAATTTATAGTGGTTTTAATACCTTTTATTATAAGAAGTCTAGAATATTATAAGTAGTCATTGCCTTTGTTTTAGAGACTGAGCATTGCAGTCAGGGATGCTTATTTTTTGTCTTCCCATTCAGCCATCTATAATGCATTGACTTTCAACTCATGGTAACAAGAAAATCAAAAGCTTTCCAAGGAGCCCCCAGCACACTTCTGCTTGTGTTTGTCCAGAACTGTGACACATTGTTGGATACTTCCAGTTTGAAGGAAGACTAGGATAGCAAATGTTCCAGTTTTCTAGCTTGTGCTCTTCTAAAAGTTCAAGCCATATGGCTGATATTTAACACATTATACTGTACGAAGTACTTTTACTTACCTGTATGAGCAGTTTGTTGGTGATTACTGTTGTTGCATGTCTAGAAGTCCCTTGATGATCAATCCAAAGAACAAAGGTCAACCAGGAAGGACAGATAGCATAGTTCAAGGATTCACATTGACCTGGCTTAGCTCCAGGTCTGTTGCTTACAAAACCACCTTGGACCACCTAGAACCACAGTAGTTGCTCGCTGCTCTGAACTCCTAATATCACTTATCACTTATGTTTATTGGCTACTTGATGTTTTAAAAATACCCTTGGCTTCTTAGCTAAGTTTGGAGCACCTTAATTTGGGGCTCTCCATAGAATATGCCCTCTGGAATCTAGAGAAGAACTCATTGTTATTCATTTCTTGACAGAACATTTTCTGTTTCTCATTATTAGCTGAATTTGAGGTAGCATGGGGTTGTGGGGTGATTACAGTGATGCTCTTTTATGGGGGAAGAATTTTGTTTTCTTTTGCTTAAACCTTCATCATTTTCCCAACTTCCCCTTTCTGGCTCTTTTCCTTCCAAGAGAGTAAGATGTCAAGGGGTAAAGTATATCATTCATCTTTTATTACTCTCCAGCCTCTTCTTAACTAAGTCTTAACTCTGACTTAGCTGAAAGGAATTTTGCTATAATTTCTCATAGGGTAAAAACTCCTGCCCACTGTAAGATGTCAGTCAAAACAAAACCCTTGCATTGTAGCTTCTTTGATGCCTTTTGGACACTCTACCACTCTACTTACGTCTTTTGGAGGGTTGACTTAAGATTCCCTTAAGATGCCAATAGTATTGCATTAGGAAATCAAACCCATTGACTGAAATCTATAATGAGCTATGAATGATTATATTTTGCTGAGACCAAATGCTAAGAATGTGTAAGGATTTTGGAACTTGAAGGTAGTAGATGAACATTTACAAGGAGTCTTTAGTAGCAAAGCCAGTTAGAGAATCCTATTGCCCAGTCTAAGGTTCTTTCAACATCATTCTCTTCTAGTGCTTTAGTCTTCAGAAGTCCATGGTGGAATGTAGAGACACCAGAGTAATCACAGCCCGATTTCTGACCAGCTGAATCTAGTAGGTCTCTTCTCTTTACCATGACTCTGCAACTTTAAAACAAGAGATGAGAGTAATTGCTAATATATTTTAGTATAATGTATATCCCTTCTGGAGTGACTAGTTCAGTTTGTTTGTTTTGTTTCTAACTGCACAAAACCCAAGAATTTCCTAGTATCATGTTTCTCATACCCTTTGGCCACTTAGTTTTTCCACACGTTTTATTCCAGTTTTCACTGTTTGATGATGGTTGTTGTTTAGATGTAGCAAATGTGGTACCTGAATTTCCAGGTTCTAAAATAGACTTAATGTGCAGACATTTCGTAGACAAAACAAAACACAAAATTCTAATTATTAACTATTTACATTATGCAGCAGTTCACCAAGGCTTGGGAGATTTGGGGTGCCAGTTAATTACACCAGTTAATTGCTCCCTCCTTTTGATCTAGACAGTGGCAAAGCAGAGGTGACGGTATCAACTCTACTAATGGCTGCCCTGTAGCTCCTAAAGTATAGTGTAGAAATGTGAGTCTAGGAGTGCTCCTGCACTGAGAGAAATCTAAATCACTCAGGACTATACAGAATAAGGAAAGAGGAAACTGCCCTGACTGGTGTGGCTCAGTGGATTGAGTGCCATCCTGCAAACCGAAGAAGGGTCACCAGTTTGATTCCCCATCAGGGCACATGCCTGAATTGCAGACCAGGTCCCTAGTTGGGGGCACGTGAGAGGCAATCATACATTGATGTTTCTCTCCCTCTCTTTCTCCCTCCCTTTCTCTAACAATAAATAAATATTTTTTTTTTTAAAAAAGAGGTAGGTAAGGACGAAATCTTGAGGATTGTAAACCTTGAAAAGGATCCTCATGAAGACTGAAAAGGAGCACAGAGTTGCAGGAACTTGTGATGTCAGAAAATCCAAAGGATTTGGGAGCAACACTTAGGAAAGAAGGAGTGTTGCTCACCTGCTTCAAATGCTGCCAAGAAATCAGTGGTATGAGCAGCAGCAAGAAACACATCCATGGGATTTTACAACAAAATGTCTTACAAAAACAATTTGCTGTTCTCCCAGCCCAGCCACCCTAGACTAATCACGTAGGACCATCAATGTTTGTTTTCCAGTGTTCCTTCACATCTGGCTCCCACTGCATATAAAAATGTGCCACTGAAACGTTTTGGCCCCTAGTTGTTTATCATAAACCTTAAGGAAGGACTAATGGTATGTGTCTGTGTGTTTGAAGAATGATTGGTGATAAGATTTTCCTTTGTAACTGGGGCCCAAAATTTCTGGCTGTGAGGATTGTAAATTGCTGGATTAGGAGGAGATACTGATGGGGTGGCAGGGTGATGAGCCCTTCAGAAGTTATGCCAGGGTCCCAGGCAGCCCAGCACTGCCCTTCTCCATTTTTTTTTTTTTTTTAGGAAATGTCTTTGCTCTGTGATGCTCTTGATCCATTTTTGTTCAGAGCTGTAGGAGGAGGTATGCAGATGTTGGGGTTCATTAAATGCCTGGCAAAATTAGAGTTCTGAAAGTGGAAGAGAAGGGGAAGGAAAAGACTCTGAAAACAAACTCTCATCTTCAAATTTCTGCTTAGGCCCTATGGCATGGAAGGAAGAGCATGAGCAAACTTCTGGCCCTAAGCATCTACAGAAAGAGTCTCAAAATAAAACAAATCACACGCCCTAACAAATACTCTTTTGGTCTCCTAATGTTGCACTTTAATTTCCCTACTGCTCAAGCCAAGCTTTTGTCATTCCAAATGCCTTCAAGTGCAAATAAATTTCCTGTATTCCACTGTCACCTCTATGCAGGTTTTCTACCCCTGTAAGTCATCCCAGCTATTAAATTGTGAGGTTTATTCCTGGATAATCAGAATTCATGTAAACATAGGATATAATTTGTACCACCCCTCCACTTCTCCCGTCATTTGAATCAAGCCATGTGTATAAGGCACTAAGGCTCATACCTTCTGTGCTATAATGACTTAGATGAATAGAAAGCCTAGAACACAGTGAGGACCTGATTGAGGTTAAATTGAAATTTAAATCACACCAGGTGCCTGATGAGCTAGCTTTTCCTGGGGAATAAAGCAGTGCTGAATTGAGCTTACTGGGTTGAAGGGTGGGGAGAGTTCCAAGCCCTGTAGCTAGCTTCCTCAGACAGTTCTTGAAGAACTAGGGGGCCTTGCTGCGAGCTCCCAATAGCCTGTGTATTTTTAGTCCTCGCTTTTCATGTAAGTTTCCTGTTAACTGCTTGCAGGAAATCTTTTCTTGGACATAATCTGCCCATTTCCTGAAGTCTTCCTCTCCGCATTGTGTCAGTTTGGGGATGAATCAAGTCAGCAGATCTAGAGAGTGTGTGTTCTCTTCCCTGCCACAGCCTCCCCTCTTTGTGGAATACCAGAAAGCTGCCTTTCTTGTCTGTTTCCAGGGGTGAAGGAGGAGGGGCGAGTCCTTGGTGTGTATCAGCCTCTTAGGCAGCCTGACACAAGTGTCCTTTTGTATGTGGAGAGGGCATGTGTGTGTGTTTGCCCCTTCCCAATGGACACTTTCATTTATTAGGTCCGGATGGTGTCCTCTGAGCTATAAACAATGGTGTAAGAGATAAAGAGCTGCCTTAGTGAGGAAGGAGACTGTGGTGGCAGCAATTGGTTTTCCTTCTCTGCCTCTGCCTCTGCCCCTGCCTCCTTTGTCCATTGTGAGCTGGTCTGGTGTGAGCCAGCCTAGGGCCACTGTCATCCCTTCCTAGGGCCCAAGCAGCATGGACGACACCATTTCCCAACTCTGAGGACTCCCAGAGGTTTTCCATGATAAGGATAACAATTGCTCATGTTTGTACAGTGTTCGTCTTTAAATGTATCTTTTGAGGAACTAAAATTGTGGCTTTGAATGTAGGATTTCAATCAAAAGATAGGAGTTTGAGTGCCAGCCTTGGCCCTTTAATATCTGTGAGACCTCAGGCAAGTTATGAATCTAATAACAGTTTCTAGTTCACGGGGTGTTCCAAAGTTTAAATAAGAAAAAATACATAACATGTCTGCCACATAACAACCACTCAAATGTTAACCCAAATAAAAGGGGAGCTAGGAAGGGGTATTAAAGGAGATAATTTAGATGAATAAAGAATGTGTGAAATGCTAAGTGCTTTAGTTACTGTTTGGTGTGAGGTCCAAGAGTAAGTGTTGTCTCTCACCTATGAAGCTGTCCCTTTCCCTGGACTCTCATCCTGACCGTTCCCTCCTTGTCTCACACATCCATCACTATGGGCTCTTCTTTCACATGTTAACATGTTTCTCTTTCCTGAAAGCAAACCACTGTCTCTCGAGGCCAGCTCCTAGCCCAAGGCTTGGCACAAAGTAAGATTCAACGGTTAATTGAATAGGTGCTCACTGTGAAAAACTTCAAAATACAACCCCTTTCCCATCCACAGGAGCCTGCTCCCCTAGTCACTCAAGCTTCTTTCTTGATTTTTATAACCATGGATAGTGTAAGAAATGGAAACCACTCCATATGCTCTCAATAGAAAAGAATTTAATACAGTACAAGGAATTAGGTGCTTACCAAATTGTAGAAAGAACTAAAGCTAGGTTTTCTCAACAAACGACAGCCCCCATGCCCTCAGAATAGTGCCAGAGTGGTCAGTCTAACACCCCACCCCCACTGTGAGCTGTGATACAGTGATTGGGAGGTCAGACTTAAGAAGCTCCAGCCACAGCTGCCCTGTGGCACTCAGGAGGCTGGAAAATGCCTCAGCTGCATGAAAAACCCTTTCACGTCTACATTCTTGCTTGCCAGGAGAATCAAGATGCCTCCACAAGAGCCAGAAAATGGCCTTTGCCTCACTTCCAACGTACCAGTCTTGTGTGAATGCAAATAATTGCAAATTAACTGTAATCAAATCTGGTAAAAGTGGTATATTAGTTTTCTAACATTTCCAGCAGAGGGGAGTAGGCAGAGTTTTAGGGAGCCAACCTACAGTATATATCCCACCAGCTTCATCTAGAAAGTACTTCAGGGTGCAGTATGACAGGAAAAACCAGATGAGGAAATACAGACAGGTTGCTGTGCACCCAGTTGTAACCTTCCAAGTGCAGAATCACTTCTGTAGAGTGTGGTTAGGATCATATGTCTCTATGGGAAATCTTCCATATTTCCCCATGGCCTTGAAAAGAGTCTGATTGCCCCAGACTGCTCCCCTCATAACCTGTGGGATGTACTTAAGAAGCGTTCGAATGAGTGTTCTCTGCATATGTCAGGCACTGTGCTAGGCAATGGGAACACAAAGTCAAGAAGAGAAAGGCAAGACCCCGCCTTCAAGTGCTCAGTAATCTAATAGTGTGATGCAGAGTTGAAAGGAGTTAAAATGATATTATAAATGTTAAAATGGAGGTATTCTCAACATAGATGAGAGGTACATAAACCAGATTGGGGGATAAAATGAACATAAATATGAAAAGGCTGTCTGTATTCATGTAAAGAGTTAAATGTAAACATTTTTATTAATATTAGGAGCCTATGAGCTTAGCCTTATGAGCTTAAATATAATCTCTTTCTCCTAATCACCCAACCTGGACACAAGACCCAAAATTTGTTTTCTAATTTTTCACAACATTTTTAATGAAAAGGTTCAAATATATAGCAAAACTGAACAAATTATACAGTGTATACTCATATATCCACCATCTAGATTCTGCCATTAATATTTTATGATACTTGCTGTATCACATACCTCTCCATCTATCCATCCCTTTGTCCATCCATTATCCATCTTATTTTTTGAAGCATTTAAAGTAAATTTCATATTTTATTATGTTTCTCCTTAAATACTTAGGAGTACATATCATTAACTCATTAACTAGAGTCCAGTATTTGTATTTATCTTTAAGGTAAAATGTACATGGAATAAAATGCCCAGATCTTAAGTGAGCTTTCTCTTAACCTGTGTAACTCAAGCATTATAAGCTGTAAAACGTTATCAATGGCCCAGGAAGTTTCCGTGTGCCGCTTCCTAGGCAGCTCCCACCCTCGCCCTCCAGGAGCAACCAGCATTCTGATTTGTTTCTCATTATAGGTTACTGTTGTCTGTTTCAGAATTTCATCCACATGAAATCTTGTAGTGTGTGCTCTTCTGTGTAAGGTTTCTTTCACTCAGATTTTGAGATCCATCCCTGTTGTTGATTGTGTTATTAAGACCCTCTGTTATTAGGACTCAACCTAGTCATTTTTAGTTTTTAAAATTTTATTAATTTATTGGGGTGACATCAGTAAGATTACACAAGTTTCAAGTGTACAGTTCTATAATACGTCATCTGTATATTGTGTTGTGTGCTCACCCACCAAAGTCAAGTCTCCTTCTGTTACTATATATCTGACCCCCTTTACCCTCTTCTACTGCCCCCACTCCGTTCTCCTCTGGTAATCACCAAACTGTGTTCTATGTTTGAGTTTGGTTGTTTGGTTTGTTCATTTGTTGCTTTCTGTTTTATATCCCACACATGAGTGAAATCACATGTCAACTTTTTCATTTTTGTCTCTTCCTGGAGCCCTCTAGGCTCTAGAGACACTCAGTTGCATGTTGTTTCCTGAACATTTCATGACTATTGCTACTTCCTTGCATTCTGATAGTGATGTTTTCCCTTTTACATTCAGAGTATTTTTTTCTTTCTCCCATCTTTCATCTCTTGTTCCCAAAATTTGATTCTGGAAATATTTTTCATCCTTCAAGGCACGTCTGATATATTATTACTTTTATATGAAGGACTCCTTGATCACTTACCTGCTCCCACCAATCCCCTCCTCCCAGTGATTCCCAGAATGGGTCTTTAATCTGTTAATACATTAGATTTTGTGTGTCCATCATACCTATTCCATCTTCAGGTACAAAGATAATTGAAACATGATCCCTTGAAGTTGTTTACAGTCTATTAGGAGAATTGGACATGTACAGAAGTGATGATTAATATAACATAGGGATTAAAAATTGACCCAGATATAGATTTATTGAGTTTCTACTGTGTACGCAGCACAACTCAGTACTTATTTGTGGAACTGTATTGAATAATAGACAAGATACATCTGGGCTAAGTAGTAGTGATCTTCAGCATAGGCAAAAATGAGGCTTACCTGCGGCAGCTAAAGAGCATAGAGGCCATCTCTGCCCTGATAAATTTCTGTCCAATTCTTCCTAGCCTTCATCCCATTGGGTCAGAACTGCATGTTCTTTGGACATATTTGAAGGGAGCAAACTGAAAACTGAGTTCTCATGATTTAAACTTTCCCTATAATATAATTTCATCTACTCTGCAAAAGTCACTGAGTTCCCAGTCCATGTCTGAGCCTTTACCTCTGTCTGAGAGTACAAAGAGGAACATGTTGTTACTTTCAAGAAGCTCACAGCAGAATAAAGACACCTTCATAGACAAATAATAATAAGTAACTGAAATCTTTTTTGACATAAGACAGAACTAATTTGAAGTAACAATTTCCTATAGGAAAGCCCTTCAAAATGCTTTCATGACCATAATTTGTTATTTGTTCTTCGTATAGACATTTTTTGAACCCACAGGAAAAAATAGTACAAATTTTATTCAAGACTTTTCTTCTGTAATCTTATTTACCTGTGGCCACTATATCTCATTTTACTTTTGTAAGTAAAATCAAATAACTGCAAAAACAAAATCCACTAACATCTATTCACATGAGCCTAAGTGATTTTCTCATGTGAATGGTGCTTGTGTCTGCTCGCTCTCTGGCACCACATGTGGTGACGATTTCAGTAGGATGTTTATCTGAAAATAACCCCTGTTCTGACTATCTCACAAGGTTGAAAGTGTCTTCCAAAAAAAAAGTCATGAACAAGTGTTTTAGATATGATACGGAATAAGCTCCAAGGTACAATTTAAAGAAAAAAAGTGAGCCTCAGTTACACTATCTGCAATGATACTAGATTATGCTATATGATTATTTGTATAAAAACAAAGGCAATATTATATATATATTTCCTTTTGTACACATAAAACCGTCTCTGAATTGAAACACAAGAAACTCATAACTGTGATTATCTCCATGAAGCAGAAGAGTATCATAGGGGTTAGGGTGGAAGGAGACTTTTTACTGTTTGCCATTTTTACCTTCTTGAGACATATAACTTCTTGAAAAATATAGTGTTTAAGAAATAAGCAAAAATGGTTTGGGGATAATTTGCCACTAAAGTTCAGCAAATAAGTGCACAAATAAGCTATCGTGAATTTTCTTTTTTAAGTCACAGTATTATTCATTTCATGTTTTCTGGTCAAATCACCCTCTAAGATAAACAATCTCTATCTCTTGCCTACTGATAGCTTAGTTTTTGTCAGGGTGTTGCTAAGTCACATAAGGTTCTTAGAAATCGCACGCTTTAGGTTAGCAATAGTTTCTGTGGTCAGGAAGAAGGCACATATGCACATAGATAGAGTTCTTGGAATCCTAGCATTAGAAACTTTCAGGGCAGAAAGCACCAGAAGACCAGCCTAGTCCGTGCCTCACTATATGCTTGGATGCCCTCGACAGCCTTCTCGCCTGGTGATTATTGTCACTATGATGTTGCTAATTTTTATTCATATAGATGCCAGCTAAGTCAAGAGGCCCTCAACACCCTGGTCTCTGTGCTGCCCTGGAAAGATCACTGGATGAGAAGTCAGATTACTTGCCACTAATTCGCTATTTGGCTTCAGGCAAATTGCCTAATCTCTCTGCGTCTCTTTCTCCATCTCTAAAATTAGGGCATTAGACTGTGCCAGGGATGTGGCAGGGACATGGCATGGCTGCTGCCACTCTCCCTCCCTTCCATGACAGATGTCACTTCACATTTTGGGCAGGTTTTTATGGTAGATAAGCACAGATGAAGCTTTAGAATCCTTCTCAGCACAGTCTTCCAAGCAACTAGAACCAGTAGGTGGGACTTGGGTGATACTTGACAGTGAGATGAAACACATTCCCTTTCATAACTCTAAGGTTCTCAAGTGGCATTGTGCTGGTAAATGTTTAACAACAGGTTCTCAGAAAAGAGAAAAAAGATGCCCTGATTTGCAGCCTTTGCCAATTTCAGTGATATAAATACTCCCACCATAGCTGATTTCAAATCACTAAGATGAGGTCAACTGGATTGCACACTTCCTGAAAATTTAATCATCTTCTTTTATGAGCTGATAGAAGCTGACTCCAGCACATCACTGTAAAATCGATGACTTTGGATTAACAGTCCACAGCCATAACTGAAAATGGCCATCCTCCCCAGGGAACTTTATCCAGAGGCATAACTCTTACCTTACAGGCTTTTGGACTTTGGGAATGCTTGAGTGTCATAAGGCTTTGGTAAACTTACTCCACGTCCCTGAGCCTCGGCTACACTGTCTGTAAAATGGGACTGAGGATTCCTACCTCACAGGATTGAGGGATTATAGTCAGGAATGAGAGATTGCAGCTAAACCACCTGACACAGGTACCTAACACATCATTTGACCTCTCGAATATTCCCCTTCCCTTACCAATGTGGGAGCCTGTTATACTCGTGTGTTTTTACCTTTTCCAGATTCACAAAGGCTATTTGTTGCTTTCCCTCCAGCCTTTCTCTTTCTTTAACCATTATACATTCCCTTTTCTTCTGTGTCTCTCCTCTGCTCTACTGTACTTCCTCTGTCTGGATGGAATATCAGCATTTAACCCTACCTGTTCCTAATGTTTTATCTGTATTCTCTGTCTAGTCCTCTCTTGGTAGTCTGTGCTGTCCGACACTGCAGGCGCACTTGTGTGGAGAGACCCTCCCCGTGTAAGTTTCTTGGACTAGCCTCCATCACAACACTATGAGCAAGTGAGTGCTAGTGAGTCACCACTCTTGGGATCAAACTTATACCAAGTCTTTTGCCAGAAGGAGCTTCTCTTCCATGAGTGCCAGAGGAGGCTGCTGAAGATCAGCCAACAGTTTAGTGGCAGACACCTAGTCTGTGCTCATGACCGAAGACCTGACAGCAGGCAGAAATGATGTCATAATTCAAGAATATATTATTTCTTTCTGTAGGTGGAGTACTTTTGAAAAGTTGTCCAAAAAACAAAAGTTTGGTTAAAGCATACATATAGCCTTCTTCCTACTGTAGTACAGTGTTTATAAGACCAGGGGTATTGGAAGAAATGCGGTATAATCTGTGTTGTAGCTCCTACTTACAGCCCCAGTTCTCCAAACACTGAACACACTCATTATGCCCCAATACTTCTGTGGGTGGGGAGTGAAAAGATGTGAGCCATGGTTCCTACCTTAAGGAACTTACAATCCCAAGCAAGAGATAAGTCAGCCAACAAGTATGACATAGGGTCATAAGTACAGGAGGTGCAGGGAATTTCATTAACCTAGGATTGTGGGAAGACATCCTGACAGGAGTGATCTGGGAAAACTCTCTTTCCCCTTTTTCCTATCTCACAGCGTTTAGTACTGTGCTAAGATAAATAAATCTGTGCTACAATGGTGATCATATCCACCCCCACTACCTCAGTTACCATCCCT
This sequence comes from Phyllostomus discolor, assembly GCF_004126475.2. Classification (NCBI taxonomy): domain Eukaryota; kingdom Metazoa; phylum Chordata; class Mammalia; order Chiroptera; family Phyllostomidae; genus Phyllostomus; species Phyllostomus discolor. Next base: position 117,022,085 of record NC_040908.2, read on the forward strand.
ATATGCTATTGACTCCTTTTTTTCTGGTAAATATTTTATTTATTTTTAAAGATAGGGGAAGGGAGGGAAAAAGAGAGGGAGAGAAACATGATGTGAGACAGAAACATCGATTGGTTGCCTCTAGCATGCCCCCCACCTGGGACCTGGTCTGCAACCCAGGCATGTGTTCTGACCAGGAAGCAAACTGGTGACCTTTCGGTTCATGGGCCAGTGTGCTCAGTCCACTGAGCCACACCAGTCAGGGCTATGTTGATGACTTTTAAATCTATATCTTCAGTCCACATGCACATTTTAGGACCAAATCTGTTTTCTACAGTTCAGCTCCTCAAGAATGTCGGAAGACCCTCCAATTCTAAATGTCTAAAATTGAATTCAGTGTCATCTACCCTGTACCAAAATTTCTCGGGATCCAGGAAACCAGTAGATGTCACAGATCGCTCAAGCCAGAAGCCTAGAAGTCATTCTTCTCTGTCACCCAGCGATCACTGAGAAGTTGACTCTAGGTATTGAGCATCTCTTTTGCATTACCTCTTCTTTCCATTGCCTCACTGTGGTCTAAGCCACCACCATTTCTCAGTGGGACGTGCCTGATCCTAATCTTACTCTGCTCCAACTTTGCACATAGCAGCCAGAGTGACCTTTCCAGGACACAAATCCAGCCATGGCACTCCCCTCTAAAAATTCTAGTGTTTTCTGTTGTCCTTAGGATGAAGTCCAAATTCCTTAACTTCTTTCCACTGGCTTTTTCTGGCCCTTCAATAAGATTAATTCATCCCGCTAGCACACTACATTTCCCTTTATCCTAATATTGGTCATGCTATGTTGTAATTATTTGTTCCTTGTTGACATCTCTGCTGGACGCAAGGCTCTGAGATCAAGACCCTGTCTGTACTGTTTACTCCCCTACCACAGTGCCTGGTATGCAGAAGAATACTGAATGGGTATATGAGTTCATTATTTAAAAAATTTTAAATAATAATTTGCTATCCTGTAAAATGAATAGAAGGCTTTTACTGTCACTCATTGGCAAGTTTGGTGAGTCATGTAGTAAATTTTCTTCCAGCAAAGAGAGTGCAGTGCCTGCCACTGTATCTGGTGCTGTCCAGAACCACAGTTTACTGGAGATCAACATTGCAAAGCCTAGAGAGGAAGACAGGAAGGAAAAATTCTAAAGAACTGAAATGTCACTTCCTCTTTTTCCTTCTAGTGCTATAATATATGACTTCATGCATGTATTGTTTCTTTACTTTGAATTATTCCTTTAGTCAGCTGCCAGAAGTGAAAATTGTTAGATAAAAGGGGATGAACATTTTTAAGGCTCTTGAATGCTGCCAGATTGTTTTCCAAAAGCATCATCCCAAGAAGTAACTTTGAGCTATGGACAAGGGTACCTGTTTAATCACATTCTTATTACCCATGGGAAATATCAATTAAAATCTTCTGTTGTTGTTGTTGTTTTGCTAGTTTAATAGAGGAGGGAAAGTGACCATCCCCATTCCCTTCAGTTGATGTTGGGTTTTTTCATTTGATTCTGGATGCATCTCCTTTTGGGGGGAGCATCCCACCCCTCCAAGGCTTGTGCAGAGGCGGTGGGGCTCCACCTCATAGGCCCCTGGGGCACAGCATCTGCCTTGTCCCACGGTGGGGAGGGGCGGCGATGCAGGGAAAACATAACACAAACCACACTACTGTTAGGGGATGAGGCCTCTGGGATAATGCTGTGAGAAGGATGAAAAGAACGATTCTCCATTCTCTATTGTTGTGATCCCCAAGGATGAGCCAACAGCTCCAACCCAGCAAGGGCTGGGTCTTCACTGCAGCCAGATGCTCCCTTTTCCAGTGCTGCCTTCCATTATTTCTGGTGAGAGGGGGCGGGGGTAGCCTAGCAGCTGAAACAGATTAACTTTTATGCCAGTTTCCTCCCTTTGAGTGATTGCCCTGGACCTGGGGACATTCAGTATTAGAAACTGTTTAGAAAAAAGAATGTAGTTCAAGGTCCACAGTGTGTAAGAGCCAACCTCTGGAGTTGGTGCACCATTCCTGCCTTGATCTGTGGGAGCTGCGTGAGGCAAATAGGGCTATCTTTCCTCTCCTTCCCCATGGCCACTGCCTTCTCCAGGCCCTTGTCCTGTTTTGTCTGGGCCCTGGCAATAGCTTCCTGTTTCCATATCACTGTTGCCAAAGTGATATTTCTACCATGCACGTCGGATCTTGTCATTCTCCAGTTTCAACAGTCAGTGAATAAGATCCAAGCTCCTTTTCCTAGCTTTTTGGGCATTTAGCAGTTAGAACCCAAACTGCTTTTCCAGATTGGCCTCCACCTCTCCTCTGGCCTGTACCCTGACTGGTACATTCATTCCTCATAAGCTGCTCCTGTTGGCCCTTCTGCCACACTTGCCCTTCTGCCTCTGTTCTACCTGATTAACTCTTTCTGATCCCTCACATGCCCCTCAGAAAGCAGGACCCCCTCAATTATCACCTCTTTGGTGGATTTTTCCTGGATTTCCCCTAACAGTTCATCACTCTCTTCTGGAACCTACACACAAACTGAATTCTGTTTGTTTTCCTCAAATTAGGACTTAACACCTTCCTTTCGTATATTTGTGAATCCCCAGCCCCTGCCATAATATTTTGCACATAATAAATGCTCAAAAATGTCTCCTTTCCTTCCTTTCTGCTAGCCTATTCTTAATCTATTTAACCTGCAATGAGTTCTTATTTTTAGAGCTGACAAGGAATGCAATATAGTTTAATCTTTCTTTTTCCTTTAAAAAGCAATGACTATGAAAACCAAAGCCCAGTGAGGGAAGGAGTTGACTCTGGGCTACACAGCCAGATTTGATGGCAGAGCTGTGGAACCAGGTTGGGGCTGAACTCCTTAGGTAACTTGAAAAGAACCTTGAAATAAAGGTTTGTTTCAGGAGGAGAAGAAGGAACTACGTTCATTGCCAGGTTTTTTGCTAGATGCTTTATATGTTACTTAATTTTTATTTTTGGAAACTTCTAAAAAAATTATTAATGAGAGAGAGAGAGGCATCAATTTGTTGTTCCACTTACATATGCATTCACTGATTGAGTCTTGTATGTGACCTGACTGGAAATTGGACCTGCAACCTTGGTGTATCAGGTAATGCTCTAACCAACTGAGCTATATGGCCAGGGCCTCTTATTTAAAATTGCTGTAAAATTCACATAACATAAAGCTTACTGTCTTGACCATTTCTGAGTGTACAGTTCAGCAGCATTAAGCACACGCACACTGTTGTGCAGCCACCACCACTGCCCATCTCCAGAACTGTTTTCATGTAAGGTGGGGAGAAGAGAGGAATGGAGAAGGGGCGTGGATGTTTGCAGTGACAGCTAGCCCTGAGCAGAACTGTGAAGGAAGTGTGCTGAGAGTTCACTGGAGAGCCCTTGTTCTTCTGCCCTTTCACTCTCCTCCTCCCGCCTCTGACTGTGCTCCTCTGACTCTCCAGGTAGTTCCTTTAGTTTGCTGTCTCCCTTGAAATTCTTTGAAGAGGGTCATTTAAAGCTTTTCCACAATCTGTGCCCAACGCATTTTCTCCACCTTATCTGTGTCATCCCCTTCTTCCCACTCCATAAACCCAAACTTGAGCTGTGTTAGTTCTCACTGTGCCAGGAACAAGCCCTGCTTCCGTATGCACGTGCCATGGTCCTTTTGTTCACTCTGCCTGTGCTGCACTGCTCCGTCTCTAGGCCTCTGGAGGGTGGGGCACATATTCATCCCTGTGCCTCTGTGGCATGTGGCACAGTGCCAGCCACATAGGTGGATGCTTAGTAAATGTGCTGAAAAGACGGCTAAACAGATTCTCTTCATCTTTAATGACGAATACCTAATCATTATCATTATATTCATGTAAATATCATATATTAATAATGATTATGAAAGCACAGTCATGCAGTATATGCAATATGGTCTTACTCTTAGTGATTAGAAAAGATCATGTGACCTGAGCTCTGCCTACCAGTGAGTGCAGGCTAGCCGGGAGAAGACAGGATACTTTCTTCTTTACACTTAAACTGTAAATGTACTTCACAGTTTACTGGTCTGTATTACATGTAGTCCCTGCAACATTCGTGAATGGCAGGGAGAACAGGTTTTATCTCCATTTCACTGTTAGGATACTAAAGCACAGCAAAGTTGAGGGATTTGATTCAGGTCCCATGTCTAGAAGATTGAGGTAGGGTTGGAACATAGGTAACTGACTTCAGGCAAGATGCTTAACCACTTGAAGCAACTCAGTTCATTTATCTACAAAATAAAGACAATAGCATCTACTTCCTAGGTCATTGTGAAAAATGAAAATCAGATAGTATATATGAGTAAAAAGTTTAGCACAGCAGGTGAGCAAATGCTATTATTATTTGTCTCTGTATCTGGTGTTTTGTCCCTGTTGCAACACTGTGTATTACTTTGGAGAAGAGGTTTGCAAGTACCCTCACAATGGTTTTGCCTTGGATTGTGGACAATATTAATAGCCACTCCTGCTTTACATATGAGTCCTATGGAAAGCACCTCATGTGATTCCTGTCTGACTTGGACGCTCAGTGGATGGTTCCCATACTTCCTCCCCTCCTGGCTTTGTGCTTTTATGGGTGAATTACATAGGACTTGGTATTTCTAAGTCTAGAGGCTGAGGAATAAATCCAGCTAGGAATAAAATACACAGTGCTCTCATATATTCCAGACTGTGAGTTCTTTTCATTTACTCTCTCCGCAGTCTTCCCTGTGTTCTCTTCATGCTTTTTTGTGGTGGGTAGATTTAAGTAGGTAAGATCACTGAGGCATAGTAGGAGGTAACCAATATTGATGTCTTATTTTCAGTTGTAAAGGCCCCAAGGCACTTGTGTGATAAATAGTGCTGTGTAAATTAAAATGCAACTAAGGGTCTCTTCAGTGTTTCTTGAATTAAGTTTATTATGTGTGGTAATTTGCACCTAGAGGCAATTGTTGTTATTTGTTGTAGGGACTGCCACAGTAATGAGCCTACTTCCAGCATAGTTTGGCGCGTGCCCTATAGACAGTTTATTTGCATTTGGCAGGACTCCATGGTGTACCCTGAGCAAATGAATCAGCCTACTTGGGTGGTGGGACAACTGAATCATACGGAGGCTGTGAGTCTTGCTCATGATCCACAGTGATTCTGGGATGGGGGAATACCAGAGAGTTCTTGTTCTGTTCCTGACAGGATTATTCCTTAGCCTGTGGAGCATCAAGTGCCATGTACTTCACTCATTACAGCACAAAGCCAGGGAAGGGAAGTACAGGAGCTCTTCACTGAACTCTGGAGTCAGACAGGAGTCACACAAGGTGGGTTAATATGACTCACATGTAAAGCAGGGGTGGCTGTCAACACTCCCGACAATCTAGGACTCTGATCTAGTCTCGGAACTGCTTGCTTTATTGTAACAGGTAACGCTCTGTTCATCAGGCAGCTGCATTGATCCAAACCATTTAAAGAACTAAAAACAAAAAATCTTCAGACTGGTCCCAAAGCCAGTACACTAAAGTTTTTACACCTCTGTCTCATATGACAACCTTAGAAGGTAAATAGAGCAGGTGATACTTTCTTCATGAGTCCTAGACGGGTTGTGGAGCTTTCCTGGGGCCATACAATAAATAGCAGACTGAGCATTGAACCCAGGCTTTCTGATAAATCAACACTCAGAGATTCTCTCATTCTAGATTCAACAAAAAATAATATATATCTTATTTTCAGTTCCTGCTTCTATCACCCTCGTTGAGCACCTTAATACTTCAGACCTGGAAAGTTGCAGAAATTCCTAGCTGAGGGAGGTAAAGCAGGTCGAGTTTAAGAGAGGAAGTCTTGGTTAGCAAGAGATGCCCAGAAGACAGGGGCAGAAGTCCTTGCTTTGCCACTTCATAGCTTTCTATCTGCAGTTAAGTTACTCAGCTGCTCCATGACCCAGTTTCCTCATCTCTAAAATGGGATAATAATAGTAACTACTCATAGGACGGTTGTAAAGATGGAAAGAGCTAATGTATATAAAGTGCTTAGTTCAACACCTGGCAGGGAGTAAATGTATTTAGTTATTATTCTTACAGTAAATACCACACGCACATGGAAAAACTTCAAAATAATCCCCCTCTTTCCTCATACTTTCCTTTTGAAGACTTACAGGGAAATAATCTATGTTTTCTCCTCCTCCTTTTCCTCTTCCTCCCCATTCCTCTTCCCCTCTACAGAACAGGCTGGCTCAGAGCTTCCAGTAAACAGCAGGGGGCATTCAGTGGACTGTGGCATTCATTTGGTTTGGGGCATCTTCTAGAATGATCTGCCTTGTGACATAGATGTGGGAAAATAATTGTTTCCAAGCCCAGAATTGGGAAGGAGCTTGGTATACTTAGTCATTTGTAAAAAAGCATGAAGCCGATTTCTATCAACAGATCTAGCACTGGACACTATTATTTATTAGAGAAAGTTGTATCAGTAGAACACTCCTATGCCTCTTGCCTTGTGTCTTCCACCCCTTCTCAGGGTCTCAGGTATCTGGTCTCCACATGACCTGGGCCAGCTGAGTTGCTGGTAGGTACCTCTCTCAGGACCAACCATCCCCTGTCTGATTGCCGCCTCTCCCTGAGTCCAGCTGCCTCAGTCTTTCTTGGTGTTCAGCCACTCTGGTAAACTAATTGCATTTTAGGCATTTGTGGAGAGAATTAATGAATAAACAAACATATTGAGATAATATAAAAGTAATGTAATAAGCAGCATTGAGTCATTAACACCCACTGCCTGGCCCAGGTCCTGGCACAAAGCAGTGGCTCAGTGAAGATTTGTCGAATAAATTAATATGTTTGGTGTAATACATGTATAGGGTTGGCCGAACAGTTCATTACATTTTTCCCATATGATGGCTCTAGTAGCACTTAGTTGTCTTTAACTTCATTCAAATAAATTTTGTTATGTATTATGACAGCTGTCATATTGGTATACACTTAAAAAACCATCAAATTTGGTGGGTTTTTGTGCAGCCATTTTAATATTGAAGTTGGAAGGAGATATGCAACATTTTTGGTGTATTGTGCTTTATTATTTCAAGAAAGGTAAAAGTGCAACTGAAATGCAAACAAAGATTTGTGTAGTATATGGAGAAGGTGCTATGAGTGATCGAACATGTCAAAAGTGGTTTGTGAAATTTCTTGTGCTGATGACATTTTGGCCAAACAGTCCTTTGCTATGGGGCTGTTCTATGCATTGGAAGATGTTTAGCAGCACCTCTGACCTGTACCTACTAGAAGCCAATAGTGGGAGATAGCTGACATACTCAGAATATCCAAATCAATACAGTTATTGGTGAAAATGAAAAATGAGTCTTTTATTTTATGGAAAAAACGTAACGGACTTTTTGGCCAACCCAGTACTATCCTAACCATGTGTTTTTAGGGAAATAAAAAACTAACCTTTTGCCTCTGAGCCTCACAACAACCCTGTCAGGATTATCATCTTCATTTCATAGGTGACGAAACTGAAGCTCAGGCAACAGGAAAGACCCCAAGTCCATGCAGTTCATAGGTAGCAAAGTGGACCCAGTCCTTACTTTCAGCCATCAGGTGATCTCTGTTGTGATATGTTATATAGGCCAATGCCCGTTTTATTTAGTTGTGCTCATGTTTTAACTTCACCACTAGAATGGGAGCTCTTTTAATCTAAGGACTGGCTCATACCCCTGCTATGCCTCCCAGAGCCTCACACGATAATAAACGTTTGAAAGTAAAATGCCAATTTTTACAGGGCTCTTTGATGCTAGAATCAAAGGGGTGGCCAATGGCAGAATTTCATACAAAACCAGTGCAGAGAGAAATAGTTTTGGCGGGAAAACAAACCAAACGGTTTCCCCTGTGTAGAGCTCCCTAATGGGCCTTCATCACTGTGGGACTGCAGCGTATACCCCGCTGCGGGTCCACTTTGTAGTGGTTTATACCATTGAGTACAGCCTTTACCCTCTCCCATAGCCAAGGCCACAGCTCCAACTCATGACATAGACTTAAGAGAATAGTGATGGCTGGACACTGCAAGTTCTGGGCCAAGGTCCTCCTCAGCTAATTGAGGCTCATCACTATTAATATCTGGATTTCTATTAATACTCTCTTCCCACTGTGAGCTAATTTAAATCTGTTCTCTAAGCTATTCTTAACCACACAGTCTTGGGCCTGGGCCTGGTTCCCATTTACAGATTGTAACTCCATTTTGGTTTTTGTACTTGAGGAAATAATAGGAATTCTGCCTCTATTGATTCTCAGAGGAGAGAGGACTCTGCTAGAATTTCTGGTGGGATAATTCTTTGTTACTCAGGGTTGTCACATGCATTGTTTGAGGTTAGTATTTCTGTCCCCTGCTGTCTAATACCTGTAGTGCTCCCCAGTCAGTGTGACAACTTACCCCCCCCACACACACACACATTTCCAAACCCCAGAGGGTGGCAGTACTGCCACTGGTGAAAGCCACTATAACCTGGTCTCTCTCTGCTACCTTCATCCCTGTTGACATCAGTTCCTGTCCATGTTGGAACTAGGAATGGGAATGTTCCCCTCTACATCTTGAAAAAAAAAAAAAAAAAGGTTTTCAGCTTCTCCAGAGTTCTAATCCTTGTGGAGAGACAAATGAAGTTTCTGAAATAGGATCTCCTTGGGGATTGGGCTGCTGAGACCAGCTGAATGCCATTGTTACTCTGTCAAGACAGGTTCTAACCACAAGATTTTATTCTCATAAAATTACATGAGGACTTGGGGAGCGGGCATGGAGTGAGGAGTGACTGTTAATGAGTATGAGGTTTCTTTGTGGGTGGTGAGAATACTCTGGAATTAGATAGTGATGATGGTTGCACAACCTTGTAAGTAGAAGTCACTGAATTGTATACTTTAAAGCAGCAGTCCCCAACCTTTTTGGCTTCACCAGGGACTGGTTTTGTGGAAGACAATTTTCCATGGACTGGGGGGTGGGGAGAGCAGGAGGAAGAGCTCAGGCAGCAATTCAGGCAAAGGTTGGCCCACTCGCCCACCTTCCACAGATCAGTACCAGTCTGTGGCCTAGAGGTTTGGGACCCCTGCTTTAAACAGCAAATTGTACAAGACCTGAAACAATAAATTACACAAAAGAAAACATAGGTACTAACCTTATAGATGTTGGTCTTAGAGAGGAAATTACAAATTTGACCCCAAAAGCAAGGAAAAAAGCAAGGCAAAAATAAATGAATGGGACTTTATCAAACTAAAAAGCCTTTTGCACAGCAAAAGGAACCACCAACAAAACAAAAAGGTAACCAACCGAATGGGAGATATTTGCAACATCTCTGACAAGGGGTTAATATCCAAAATATAAAAAGGACACATATAACTGAAGACCAAACAGACAATCCAATTTTTAAAAATGGGCAGAGGACTTAAACAAACACTTCTTGCAGAAGATATACAAATGGCCAACAGATATATGGAAAAATGCTCAATTTCACTAGCTATTAGGGAAATGTAAATCAAAACTACAGTGAGATAACACCTCACACCTGTGAGAATGGCTGTTATCAACAGGACAAGTAATAACAAGTGTTGGAGAGGTTGTGGAGAAACAGGAACCCTCTTCATTCACCAGTGATAGGAGTGTAGAATGGTATAGCCCCTACAGAAAACAGTATGAAGGTTTCTAAAAAATAAAAACAGAGTTACCATATCATCCAGCATTCTCTTCTGGGATCTACCTGAAAATCTGACAGCATTTATTTGCAAAGATATAGGCACCCCTACGTTCATTGTAGCATTATTCACAGTGGCCAATACATGGAAACAACCAAAGTGTCCTTCAGTAGAGGACTGGATAAAGATGATGTGGAATATATATACAATGAAATACTTCTCAGACATAAGAAAAGATGGAATACTGCCATTTGTGACAACATGAATGGATCTTGAGAATATCATGCTTAGCAAAATAGGCCAGGCAGAAAAAGTCAAGAACCGTCTAATTTCACTCATGTGTGGGATATAAAACTGAAAGCAACAAGTGAACAAACAAGTAAAACAAACGACTATATGGTGGTTACCAGAGAGAAGGGGGCGGGAGGATAGTAAAGGGTGAAGGGGGTCAAATACATGGTGATGGGAGAAGACTTGACTTTGGGTGGTGGGCACGCAATGCAGTACATAGATGATGTGTCATTGAATTGTACACCTGAAACATATAATTCTAACCAGTGTCACCCTAATAAATTTATTTTAAAAATAAGGCAAAAGTATTGGGAAAAGTGAATTTTTATGGTATGAATATCATAGCTCAATTTCTTAGTATTTTCTCTGCCTGTCATCCAGTTTCCCAAGCTTGAAACAAAAATTTTTACTGTCACTTTGGACTCTTTCCTTCCCCAGTTTACATTTCTAAATGGGTCACTGGGCCTTAATTTCTAAGTAATTCTCAAATCCCCTTTTTTCTCCATGTTCCTACTATTGATGACCTTACTTGAGCTCTCCTCCCTTGCCTGTACCACCTCCTAATTTCTGTCCCCACCTTCGTTATCCTCCCAGGATGCTTCCATATTATGTCTTCTTTAACATTTTATTGTGAAATACAATATATGTACAAAATGTGTACAATATTCGGTTCAATAAAGGGAACACCCCTATTACTGCCTCCTGTATTACAAAAGATTGACAGCACCTCAGAAACCCTTGTATGTCCCTTTCCTCTCGTACTCTTCTTACTCAACCCCATCTCCCCTTCTAAGTATGATTTTTGTGGTAATCACGCCCTTGGTTTTAGTTATAGCTTTACCATGACTGTGTGTATCCTTAAGCAACATTGTTAGTTTTGTCTGTTTTTTAACTTCATATAAAGAAATCATATTTTCAGCTTTGCTTTCTTCTCTCAATTTCATGTTTATAAGATTCATTCATGTTGTGTGTAGCTCAGCTGTATTTTCTTAAAACCTAGGCCTGACCTTATCTCTTCCAATCACCTAGACAGTGAGTCCATACTGCTTGGTGTGGCAGCATCCATACCACAGAACTTGCTGTCTCCAGCAGATGCTGTGTATTTCTGTGCTTCCTTGTACTTTTAAAATCTACCCTTTCATCCTGGCATATTCTTTGACTCTCTTCTCAAGGTGAAATAAATCAATCTTCTTTCTGTGTTCCATAATTCTTTATGCCCTTCCCCATTTTTAATACAATAAGTGTGTGTTAGGATAATAGATAATGGTTATTGATTATGCACAGTGAGCCAGGCACTGACATCAGATTGGTGCTAAATAGATACTTGATAAATCTTTATGCTCCTCCCCACTTTGTATAGTGGATATTCAATCCTGTAGTTGAATTATTTGGAAGGCAGCTGTGCCCACCACTATACCACCAACGCCACACTGTAGTTGAATTCTTTGGGAGTGACAGCATTCCACTTTCACATCAGCAGTATGAGAGATTGTAAACTGCTTTATCTACTCTAGAGCATCTTCCCGACACCTCTGGATGGTCGAATCTCTGGCTGGTGTGAGTAATCAGTCAGGTATTTGGAACTACCAAGAGGCTTATGTACCTAAAAAGGAATAGCATCACCTGTTTAATGTTCAACTCTACTGTGTTTAATGTTCAACTTCAAAACTTTGAAAAATAATTGTTATTGCATATCTAAATGTTTCAAATTTATTTAAATTTTTTAAATGTACTCTCAGTTACAAATTTAATTTGGCTGATTCTCTTGAATACTTCAAAAACCTTAAATAATATATAAGACAATGATTACAATTCTTATTTGTGTATTTATGCTTAATCTTCTAAAATATCAGTGCCTTGGGCTTAATTGATTTATTCATTATTTCTTGCTTATTTGCATAATCTCCTTGCATGAAACAAAATATTTATCTTGATATTTTCCCAAGATTTAAGTTGTAATTTTGACTTTCCCATGAAAATAACCTATGTCATGTAAATAACCAAGGGAATAATAACTTAACCAGGACAAAAAGTAAAAGGAACACCTCAATTTGCAAGGTCCTGGTATCTAGTTACAAACTAATTGATCCTTGGTTGGAACACATGGCTTGGTTGCTTTCTCAAGATGTTTCAGGCCCCTGCCACTGGTTCTAAGACTAAGCTTCCTTTTTCTGGATGAACGCCAGTTGTATTAATTTGACTTTTAGTTCATGCCTTTCACATAGGTTTTACTTATAATCTAGCTTCTTACCTTGAATTGAAGAATTTTTTTAGTCTCTTACTTGGCCAGGCTTATAAAACAATGTCCAGTCATTATGACATAGTGGCCTAAATATCACCCATTTGTAGGATTTATCTCAATGTCATTATAATTAGTGATGCCTGTCGGGCAATGGTTCTCAAAGTGTGGTTCCAGGACCAGCAATATCACCATCTTCTGGCAAATTGTTAGAAATGGACCCCCACATCAGACCTTCTAAATCAGCAACTCTGGGGATGGGACCCAGCCATCTGCACTTTAACATGTCCTGTTGGCAATTCTGATGCATGCTAAAGTTAGAGAGCACTGCTGGACCATGAGAGAACAGGAGTTCATGAAGGCAGCTTTCCTCTGTAAACTGAAGCGTTATCTTGGAACACACTGTTGAACATATTCTACTTAGTCAATGTACATGCCACCAGTGCTTTCTGACTGTGGAATCCCCCATCTTTTGTTAGCTGTTTCGTGTGACCACCAGTGCTGCACAGGACTTCCTAATCTTTGTTTAATTTCTACTTTTTTCCTGTACTTCTCACTTACCCACAGCTTCCTGTGTTGATTCTTTCTCTGCTTGTATGGATAGAAACAGGTATATATCTGTACTTCATATCACATTTATTGCTTAATAGGAGAAAGTAAATTATTCAGTTGACTCCCTTTCTTACTAAAGTCATTAAAAATACAGAACAATCCCCATTGTCAACTTTATTTTTTATTAAAAACCTTAGTACTCTTTATTCCTTTGAATATCATGAACCTATATTCTCACAGGCTCAACTTTTAAACTTAAAATGTTACAGCCTAATCCTTTTGACTTCCCGCATTCTTTGACATTTTTTTTCTCTGTATATTTTAAAGCACCTTTGCTTTTATTGTTGACTAAAAAGCACATTCACACTTATTCCAATTTTATTTTTAATTCCACAACATTGGGTCAACCCCCTTTCATAGAGTTCTCATTCTTTTGGCAGAGAATAAGGCTAAGGACCCACGTCCAGGACTTCAGGTGCCGAGAGAGGCTGTCACGTTCACAGGCACTGCGCCACCATGGGGCTACCCATAGTGACTGAGTTGGAACTTAATTATTTCAAAGTTATAAGTTTATATCTGGGTGCTATACCTAACTTTTAGAGTATGTGGTTTTAATGACCACTAAGACTCATTCCAATGTAGATGTCAGGAAGTATTTTTAGTTATCTGTTGTGATCTTGTTCCAAGTAAGTATGTACTGCATTTCAGCTGAATTATGCCCAAATGCAGGGGTGATAAGAGGCACATGTTCAAAACAATTAGAAGATAAAGTTTATGTTTCTACATATACTTTAAAAATATACATGTATATATGGCAGGTGCAGGGCAGAGGGGGGATATAGGGGAAAAATTGGGACAACTGTAATAGCATAATCAATAAAATATACTTAAAATATATACATATGTATATATATGCTTTATTTTTTCCTGTCTATAATCATGTGAGGTATCTTCATCCCTGATCTCTAGTCTGGTATCAGTCTTTTAAAGTAAATGCAAGTTGTTGTAGACCACTGCTAGGAAACGTTTGCAGTTAAAGAGGTAGGATGTATATGTATGTCAAATCACCATTATATACACTTTAAATATTTTATAATTTTATATCTCGCTTATACCTCAATAAAGTTGAAAAAAATATTTTCCAACATTTTTCAAAAACCGGACTTATTTTAGAGTAAAAGCTTTGGCTCCTATTTTCTTTAAAAATCCTGGTATAGCATGTGGCATGGTAAAAAGGAGACTTGGATTCTTGTTCCGGGTCTGTATGGAACTTCCACTTACGAATTTAGTGGGTCATTATTGTTTGCTACATGAATGTTCCTTGATCTACAAAATGATGACAGTCCCTTTCCCATCCTCTTCATAAGATAATTTCAAAAATACAGAAAGGAGATTTGTATTCTGAGAGCCCGACAGTACTGGGTCCTTAGCCAGCATTCAGTTCAGCTTTTGGTTAGTGAAGAGGAGGAGATTGGCATAGTCTCTGCTTTCCCAGAGAGCTCCCCAAGTGCATTTGAATAGAATCTAGAAGGATTAGTCCTAGTTGACGGTATACAATTGCAGGGCATCTTGAGTTGAAGCACTTTATGCTGCCTAGAGTCTAGGATATTCGTGGGAGTAAGAGTGAGATTGGAGAGAGGAAAGGGTTTAGAAGGCAATGTACAGGAAACTCTTTGGGACAAAATGAAAGAGAGTTCTTGAATGCTATCCTGATTAGTTAGGACTATAGACCAGGGCTTCCCAAACTTTTTCATATCATATCACACTTTTTAAAAAGTATTTTAAGTGTTGGACTATAGGTAACTTATAGCCCCAGGTGACTGGCCCAAGGACTTCGGCTTTCCTTGGGGCTGAAGTCATCAAAAACTTTCAGTAACTAGGCACGCATTCACTGGTTGAAAAGTGCTGCTAGGAAACGATGATTCTCTAGACTTTAGGAAAAACCTCTCTTCTTCCATCTCTCCAGAGTCCCAGATTGTAATGTGACTTCAGCTCTTTAGATTCCTGCGTAAGAACTGGATCTCTGTGGGAACAGAGCACACCCGAAATGGATCAGTCCAGCACTACAGGTCCTACAGTCATTGAAAGATAATAGAAGATTAGTAGCTTCCAGGGTCTGGGAAGAAGAGAAAGTAACCACTAATGGGTACAGTATCTCTTTCTGGGGCAATGAAAATGTTCAGAAATTAGATAGTAGCGATAGTTCCACGACCTTGTGAATATACTAAAAACTATTGAATTGTGTACTCTGAAAGGATGGATTTTAATGACATAATTTATCTCTCAGTTTGGTTAAAAAGGGTAATAGGAGAATATTATGAACAGCTTACCTGAATAAATGTGATAACATATGCATTGGACAAATCTTGTGAAAAATACATATTACCAAACCTGCCACAGAAGGAAGGTAAAAACCTAAATAGCCCTGTATCTACTAAATAAATTAAATTCTAATTTAAACCCCCCCACAACTTCAGGTCTGATGGCTCTTCTGGTGAGTGCTAGCAAACATTTAAAGAACAAATGACACCATGTCATTTAATTCCAAATTGATCTCTAGATTCAATGCAATCCCAATAAAAAATCCAGTACTTTTTTGGGGGGGAGAAATGTACAAGCTGATTCTAAATTTTAATGAAAATGCAGAGGAACTAGAATAGCCAGAAACAATTTTGAAAAAGAAAAACAAAGCTAGAAGACTCACATTATCTGATTTCAAGACTTACTATAAAACTGCTGCAATGAAGATAGTGTGGTTCTGGCATAAAAGTGTATGTAAAGAAGTCAACTGAACATAACAGAAAGTTCAGAAATGGACCTATACATATTTGGTCACTGACTTTCAGCAAATGTCCAAGGTATTTGATGAGGAAAGTCTATTTCTTTTCAACAAACTCTGCTGGAACAGCTGGATATCTATATGGAAAACATGGACCGTGATCCTTACCTCATACTCTTCACCAAAGTGGGTCATAGACCTGAACATAAAAACTCAACTTGTAAAACTTATGGAAGGAAACAAACAAAGCCGTTTTGACCTTGGAATAGGTAGAATCTCTTAGAAAAGAAATATAGGACGCAAAAAGTCTGAACTATTTAAAACATGATAAATTGGATTTCATCAAATTTAAAGACATTTGTTCTTTAAAAGACATCATTTAGAAAATGAAAGAATAAGCCACAGACTAGGATAAAATATTCTCAATACTTATATCTGATAAAGGACTGTATCCAGAATATATATAAAGAATTCTTACTACTCGATAATGAAACACTTTTTTTAAAAAAACACTCAGTTAAAAATGGTCAAAAGATCTGAGTAGACACATCACAAAAGAAAATAAATTACCAATACGCACATGGGAAATTGCTCAACATTGTTAGTTATCAGGGAAATGCAAATTAAAAATACAGTGAGATACTGTCAGATAGGACAAGGGCCTCCAGGCCTGGCTGCTTCTCACTAAATACTGTTCTTGCTCAATGTTAAGAGGTAGCACAGTATTTCTCAGATGCGGCTGTAAGCAGGGTAAGCTTGACAGGAACCCAACTGGATAAGTATAATCACAACTGCAAAGAAGAAATAATGTGTTATTAGCCAGAGCTTTGGATGTGAATCCCCTGTCTCCTTCACTTGCTGCAAATAAATAAAACTACCTAACAATAACCACCTTCAAAATGGAACATCCCAAGCAGCGATCCCCTCGAGTTCAGGAACAATACCTTTACACACCCACTAGGTTGACTGTGATTGCTGTGTGCTTTGGAGACTGGAGTTCTCATACATTGCTGGTGGGGATGCAAAAATGGACAACCACTTTGGAAAATTGTTTGACAATTTTTTATTGAATTAAACATACATCTATTGCGTAACCCAGAGCCATTCCACTTCTAGGTATATACATAAGGGAAATGAAAACATGTTCACAAAAAGACATGGACCTGAATGTGCATGGCTATTTTACTGGTAATAACTCCAAATGGAAACACCCTAACTGTCCATCTGTAGGTGACTGGATAACCAAATTATGTTACCACCATTTAAATGATATTCTATCAGCAATAGGAGAAGCCAGGTTCGAAAAGGGTCCTATGCCTTATGAGTAGCTTTTTACAGTATTTGCTCATGACCAGCAAATTCCAGAAAGCACTAGATTGTGTGCCCTTGTTCATTTACATCCACAACCTGAGTACCTCAGGGAGAGTCAGTCTTATACAGTGGGGCAAGAAGCCCTGTCTGACGTTTCCAACCCTTTTGTCTTTTTCTGTGTCCTAAAAGTGTCAGAAATTGAAGGGAAATACATGAATGCAACACTTGTATTTTATAAATGAGGAAACCATGGCCCCGAGCAGAAAGCATTGTCCTCCAACCCCCTTTCCAGGTTCACATGCCCAGCTAACTGACTAGTAACAGGGCTGGACATACAACCCAGGTCTTTATGATTCACTTATTCCTCCAGTGCAGCTCACTAAATTGTAGCCACATTTTTACCAACTGTCGTGAAGAGTGGAGTACAGTGTCTCTCAAAGTGGGGCTCTAGGATGTTCTGTAATAGTTACTTGGGATTTGTATCCCTGGACCCCACTCCAGACCTACTGAGTCTGCGTCTCTGTGGAGGTTCCCTGGGACCTGGGAACATCTGCATTAGAACAGGTATCTGAGTGATTCTTATGTACATTAAAGTTTTAAATACCTCTGTTGAAGCAACAAAATCACACAATCAGATGTGTGTTTAAGAAAGTCTGAAATCAGGTCTTCAGGGAAGCCGAAGCCCTGAGTCTTCTCTTCTCCTATTCCTCGGGGTTGGGGCAGCGGATGAGAGAAGCCTCCTTTGTCCTAGGATAGTGATTTTCAGCCAGCATGGTGCGGCAGGCGCAGCGGTGTGCCCCAAGAACTTTTAAAATGTACAATACCTGACTATTCATTTAGTCAGGGGCACCGCACCATCCTCTTTTCCCTTACATTGTCAAATAAATGACGACAGTTAAGGCAACAATAGCCATCCAGTGTGAATGAATCTAAATTATACCTATCTTCTTTATCAGATTGGCCAAAAATATACTTATTGGTGTGCCACAGAATTTTAGTAATTAGTTTATGTGTGCCATGAGATGAAAAAGGTTGAAAATCACTGTCCTAGAGGAAACAGCTTCACTATACTAATGGGAACCTTTGCTTAATTCTGTGCTTTAAATACAACTTGAGAGCATTCATGGATGTGCAAAGGGTTGGCAACAGCTCATTTGCTTTTTTGTTAATGGGAGAGATAATTCCACTAATTGGTTGCCTGAGTCTTCTGCAGAAAGATCGACCTGGTCTTCAGGGAATTGATCTCATAGAGGTCAGAGAGTGCGGTCACTGGTACGAAGCTCTTTGGTCTCCCAGACTGACCCTCTCCTCACACATGACCAGTTTATTTCCCCCCTTTGGTCTTGATGCAGTGAAGGCAAAGAATGGGTAGAGTGCACCGTGATAGGCTTGTCAGAGAGACGTGGCTGTGGCTCTCTTCCCCACCATAAGTCTTAACACAGCCCATCTGCTCGCTTGAGTGAGCAATCCTGGGAGTCTTCCTTCTTCCTTCTCCCACAGCCCCCATATTCATCCAGCCCATCACCAAAGTCAGTCATTACAGTCTCTGAAATTTATCTTGGATATATATGTCCTTTGCCACTCTCTTGGTCCTAATCACCATTATTTCTTGGGCAGCTATCTATCTGGGCTCCCTACTCATATTCTTCATTGAACACAAGCCAGAAAGATATTTAACAATGATCTGTTACTATGAAAAAATGTAAAACCATTCAGTGGTCTGATGTTCTATTTATTTAAAAATACAGAACTAATGGATTAAAGAGTGACAGAAAAGTCTCCGTATTTCATTTCTCTGTATACCCACTCTCCTCCATAGGGAGCCATCAGTAATAGTTTGGAATGCTTTTCTAAGCATTTGTAAAATGTGTGTGTGCATGTGCACACATGTGTGCATACATACATACTATATAAATGCATATGTGTATATATGTGGTGGTGTGCATATAACTTGACCCTTGAATAACTGGGGTTAGGTGCACCAATTCCCCCACCCCACCACTTTCCTCACACAGTAGAACATCTGTATATAACTTGACTCCCCCAAAATTTCAGTCCTCCCCCAGTATCTGCAGGGGATTCCAGGTTCACCATGATACCAAAATCCAAGGATGCTCAAGTCCCCTGTATAAAATGATATAGGACAGTGCATATCCTCAGCCCTCCACACCCGTGGATTCCCAAACATGGATTCAAAATGCTGTCTTGGTTGGTTAAATCCATGGATGTGAAACCCAGGGATATAAATGGCCAACTGTGTATTTATTGAAAAAATCTGCACATAAGTAGACCTGCACAGTTCAAACCTGTGTTGTTCAAGGGTCAACTGTGTATGTGTCCACAAATATATAGGGATTTTAATATAAATAGGAGCATACTACGCTATTCTCAAGCTTGTTTCTTCAATTGCTGGCATACCAATTTATTTAACTATCCTCCTATTGAGGGATCTTGTTCTGTTTAAGATAAAATCTTAAAATGGCCTTTAAGGCTCCATTATGATCTGTCCCTACCTTCCCCTCATGCTGTTTTCCACTTTGCTCACTGTCCTCCAGCTTCTGACTTCCTGTTAGGTTCTCCCGTGAACCAAGGCCTCTTCCTTCTCAGGGCCCTTGCACATGCAGTTCCCTCTTCCTGGGCTGCTCACTTAGCTACCTGACAGTGGTTCCCACATGGTGGACTGGGTCCTTGAAACACACACACATACACACGCACAAGCATTACTTATATAATTAGTGGTTTGCATGTATTCATACTTTAAAAATGTAGATATTGTGAATAAAATAATTGAGTTAATAGTAACTTGTATTTATTATAAATACTAAAAAGTACATTCTTATTCTATGGGGCAATTCTGTAATTTTTAACTTTACATTAATAATTAAGAACCATTGATCTACAGAAAATGCATGAAACCCAAGAGATGAAGCCCTTCTTAAAATAGCCTCGGCTCACTCTTCCAGCCTTCCTTTCAGCGATTTCCTTTCCACAATTTTTCATCCTCTCTCTGGCTTCACCAAAACTAAGCTTTATTATTTGAACACACCAAGCTCTTCCTTATATAGTCGATACTTCTATTCACAGATTCTGGGTTTGTTTTTAATTCACCTACTTTCTAAAGTTCATTTGTAACCCCAGATCAGCATTCACAGTGCTGTCATGGTCAGTCACAGACATGCACATGTGCAGAGCAGAGAAAATTGGAGTAACCCCCCCACACACACGGTCCTGGCTGAAGCAGAATAAAGCCACACGTCGCCTTCTTGTTTCAGCTCTCATACTGTAAACTGCTGTGTCCTTTACCATTCTATTTAATGCCATGTTTTTCATATTTTTTTTTGCTTTGCATGGTGATTTTGCTGTTTAAAGTGGCCCCCAAGCATAGCTCTGAAGTTCTGTCCAGTGTTCTAGACATGAGAAAACTGTGTTGTGCTTTCTACAGAAAATATCAATCAATATATGTGTTAGAGAAACTTCATTCAGACTTGAGTTGCAGTGCTGTTGGCTGCGAGTTCAATGTTAATGAATCAACAATATATTGAACATATTAAATAAGGTGTCTTTACACAGAAAAAGAAAACATAAACAAGATTATGTATTGATTGGCTGACAAAAAATCATGTAACCAGAGGCTCACAGGAACCC
The DNA here is from genome assembly GCF_004126475.2 of Phyllostomus discolor. Lineage (NCBI taxonomy): Eukaryota > Metazoa > Chordata > Mammalia > Chiroptera > Phyllostomidae > Phyllostomus > Phyllostomus discolor. The sequence goes on from NC_040908.2 coordinate 117,042,572, forward strand.
CAGCCTGTATCTCTCCTACGAAAAGTGATTCAGTGTTCACTAATTCCACTCCCCTCACCCTTCAAAACCCAGTCCAAGTGCCACCTGTGCTACACCACATCCCCTGACTTCTCCTAGGCAGGGTAGTCTCTGTTCATACCATTGTTACAGCGCAGCCTCCGTGTGCTGAGTTACCCGTGTACTGTGCCTGACTGTCCTTCCCATAGATCATGAGGTCCTAAAGGACCTGGCACTAATAGGTTTGATAAATGTTGATTGAATGATGAGAAGGAGGAAGGGAGGAAGCAGGGGAGTAGATAGTAGTGGAAAAGAAGTTGAAAGTGAAGGAAACAGAATGGATTGAATAATGAATGCATCAAGAGCACATGGAAAGGACCTCATAGTTACTCTTGCAGAAACAAGCCGGTTCTGGGTCTCAGTATAGAACACATGCTTAAAACCTGTGTGGATTAGATAGTGGCCTAAATTGCCTTAAGTGAAAAAAGAGTTTGAGTCACCTAAGCCAACATGGAGAAAACCTGGCCTCCCAGTCGTCTGAGGACTTACATTTCATCAGGATCATCTATTTTTTTATGAATAATTTTTTTAAAAGACTTATTTATTTATTTTTAGAGAGGGAAGGGAGGGAGAAAGAGAGAGAGAAACATCAATGTGCGATTGCTGGGAGCTGTGGCCTGCAACCCAGGCATGTGCCCTAACTGGGAATCGAACCTGCAACACTTTGGTTTGCAGCCCATGCTCAGTCCACTGAACTACGCCAGCCAGGGCTATCAGGATCATCTTTTACCTCTGCTCTGCTCTCTCTGGGTTGGCTGTTCTCACACTCCGCATAGTGGTCCCTGCAACCTTAGATTCGTGTCACTACCGTCTTCTATCCAGTGAGAGAAAGAGCCCACTCTTAGTAACACAAGTCCTAGAGTTGAATCTTAATGGCTGAGCTGGCTCGGATCACCTGACCATCGCTGAGCCAGTGGCTGGGTGAAATGCAGTAATTAATTGGCTTGATGTAGGCTCTCATGTCACATAAAAGGCATGAGCTTTTCCAAGCAATCTTGTGATTATCGTGTCCGTGTACCATCTCACCCAGGATAGAGATGGTCAAGAATCCTGAAAGTGTTACATTAGGAAGTCATCTGAGAGGTTTTGTTTGTTTTTACCAAAGTAGGAGCAAATATCCTTTCTTGTTGTTCCTTTGGCAAAACTTTCATTGCCTTATAAATAGTACATAACATGTATCGAACACTGTGCTAAATTCTGGAGATAAAAAAGCCCCTGACCTCAGAATATAGCAGTCTTGTGCCCTTAGGAACAAATAAGGTTCACTAGGGTCAGAGAGAAACTTTCTTACTCAGATAAATGAGTAAGGAGCTTATAATTATGCTGCCCTCTCTTAGGGGATTTGGATTTGAGAAGTGAAAACAATTTTGGACTAGGAGCTGAGGCCTAGATTCTTATACCTCTATTGCCATCACCAGGTAATGGTGAACTTGATATTTTATAAACATTTTGTCCAGTATTTTTCAGAGTGTAGTCAGTAGTTCATCCATACTAGCTCTCAGGTTCTTTCTGAACCCTAACTCTGACCCACTGGACCAGAAGATCTGGGGCTGTGATCTCTGCAAATTGTTTACCCTCGATGAACCTCCTTTTTCTCATCTGTAAAAAGAGGATCATATTTGCCTTGCAGCATTGGTTTGAGGATTAAATGTGTTAGTGGATAGAAAGCACATGGCACGCAGCAGGAGCTCAGCAAATGCCATTCTCTGGCCTCCCTCAGAATATAAAATCACTGTGGTCCAGAGCAGTCGAAGGATTCCTAGAGGAAGGACATCAAGAAGCCCTTCCTCACTCAGGGAGTGTTCCTCCAGAAATGTATGACTGCTGTACGATCCGCTGGATTCTCTCATTGTTTGCTCTTAACTGTTTGGGACATAAGATCACCCAGTGTACTTCAGACTGCAATGTATTAGGATATAGTTGTGTACATTGTATACTCACAAATCAGATCAAACTTTATGTCTTTGTGGTTGTTTGAGCTGGACCTTGAACCATAACACCACCTGGGAGATTCACTAAGAGAAAAGTGAGTGTGAGTGAGTATATGTGTTTTATAGGTGAATTCTTTTTATATAAAGCAAAGAGCTCTTAAAGGTACGAATATTATGTTTTTAATATCCCTTATTAATAAGTTAAGTTTATTGATATCATCTAGTAAGCTCAGTTAGGTTCTGATTAATTAACTATAATCCTCACTTGACAGAATTCTCCTGGTTTGTTGGCAGTTTTTATCACAAAGAGGGAAGTTAAAAAGACACGCCCATTTCTGGGAGTTACACAAAACCCTCTTCCAAGAAATGTCTTGATGCTTCTACAGCTTTAGCCACAAGGCATGTGAGATTTGGTATCTGGAAAGATGATTTGAGGCTCAGAAGTCCTTAGTCATTAAAATTCTGTTATCTTTGGTATAATACCTAAGGCTGGGCAGAAGATTCTGGCGTTTTAGAAATATTTTTAACTGCCAAGGCTGAAACTAGGAGGAGGTTCTTATGAATACTTGGTCATTCAGTAAAACACATCCTTTTGTTCTAATAACCTGAGAAATCTGATTAAGTGAGGTATTATCACATCTGATTTTCTTGGTTAAAAGTACATAAGGCTTTCAAGGTTGAAAGAGACCTTAGTTCCTTGTCTGTCTACTAACCCACTGCTGGAGCCCCGTTTTCGGTCTCCCTCCCCACCTCCAGTGTGACCAGGGGTCAGCAGGCAAATTTTACCCATCACCTCTTTTTCTAAATAGTTTTATTGGAACATAGCCACAGTCATTTGCTTGTAAATTGTCTGTGGCTTCTTCCATCCTACTCTGGATTTGTGTAGTTGTGGCAGATTATATGTCAAAGCCTAAAATATTTACTCTTTAGCCTTTACAGAGAAGGTTGGCTGACCCTGGCCTAGGGTATTTCCTCTTCAGTATCTCCAGTAATGAGTATAGTTCTTCAGTTCCCAGGGCACCAACTTTAAACCACTCTTTTGGAAAAGTGCTTATACTGAGCCAAAATCTGCTTGTCTATAGCATGCCCCTGCTGGTATTAGTTCAACTTTAGTATGTGGAATCACTCAAAGTAAATCAAACTGCCCTTCCTTGTGCCAGCCTCTTATGTCTTAGAACACTACAGCATGGCTCCAGGCAGAAGCTCGCTGAACTCTGGTACCACAGGATCTCAAGTGCCTTCATCACCACGGAACTGAATATAATACTCCCAAATGATCAGCTCTCCCATCTGAAGTTAAATTGGGGCACACCTGAGTTTTCTAGGTGCCAAGAGAAATGGGAAGAAGTCATGACCTCATTCTACACACTTGGAGACCTTGTAATCTAATCCAGATAACAAACAGGTTCATGTGGGACGTGCACTCTTGGCTCAACAACTAGGTGTGATGCAACTTCCGGACCATATGTACCCATGGCGCGTCCTGTGGTCTGGGCGCTTGTGAAATGGTTTGTTTTTGACTGGATTTGGGTACAAAAGGAAGATAGCCACTCCTATTTCATCAGAGAAAGTGGTGGCATTCTCTTAATCATAGACAAAAATAGAAGGTACGAACTTCAAGAGTAGGTCCCTAGCCATATACTTACTTCTTTAATCCCCGTTGTTGAGTAAAGCGACCTGTGTTATCTTCCCCCCTGTCTCCTTGCCATCTTCTCTCACTGTTGCAGACTGTTGCAACAGCTTCCTGAATGGTTTTCCTCTCTCTTAGTTTTCCTTTTTTTGGTTGGTCTTCCTCATTCTGCCAGTTAAAAGCACAGCAATCATTACCATTTCTCTGCTGATCTGTACCCTTCAGTGGCTCCCCACTACCAATAAAGGAAAGATAACACCTCTTCAGATGGCCTCCAAGGCTTTCCAGGACCACCATACTCTTCTTTTCCTCCTTTTCCACATTCGAAAGAAACTTTTTCATGTTCTCCAAATCTGTCTGTCTTCTGTAAATTAATTTTATTGGGGTGACATTAGTTAATAAAATTATGTAGGTTTCAAGTGTATAGTCCTATAATATATCATCTGCATATTGCAGTGTGTTCACCACCCAAAGTCAAGTCTCTTTATGTCATCATATATTTGACTCCTTTTACATCTTCTACCTCCCACCCAACCCCCTTTTCTCTGGTAACCACCATACTGCTATGTCTGTGAGGTTTTTGAATGTGTCTTAAATTTTTCCATATGCTGTGTGCTCCATACAAAAGGTTTTTTTCCTCCTTCCTTCCCAAAACCATATATCAAACCTTACCTTCTTCATTATTCATATTCATTTATATTTTTCTCTCTCCCCCTCCCTGTACACGATGCCCCACCAAAAGTTTGATTCCCCATATCAGTGGTCTAATAGCATATTGTGTCTCTTTTTATGGTACTTCTGAAGAGCTGCCTTTTATTTTAGGTATATGTGCAACATAGATGTTATAAGTTACTAGAAAGGAGCATTTGGGTCTTGCCTCAGCATTTAACAGAATTTGTGCTTGTTTTACAGTGTTCTGTAGAAGGAGCTCATCACGGGCAGTGAAGTAGCAGAGCAAGCTGAATGGGGGTATGGGAGTGGATGATTCTGAGTCTGAGAGCCTGAAAGAATAGTGATGCCTTTAACCAAATGAGGCAGAACTCAGAGGAGTGCTGATGTGTGGTTCAGGGTGAGAAAAAGGACAAAATAAAGCCTCCTCAGTGATGATATAGAAGAAAGAACACTGAATTGGAAATCTGGGAATCTTTTATAACAATAACTCTTCTGTCAATTACATGGTCTCTAGATGTCCTTGGGCAGCTTTCGATTCAACAGCTGTGTACTTGGTACCTGTCATGCAGACTTTGGTCACAGGTGCTTTCACATTTATTAGTTTTTCCTAATTCTCAAAGCAATATTATTAGTTTTGTATTTTCCCTTTTTACCATGTTTTGCCATGCATAATGGGCACCCACGTTTTTGTGTGCATTATACACAGGATTATTATACCTATACTCATGGTGTATAATCATCATACCCATGTATAATGTGCACTCTTATTTTTCCTTCAAAAATTTGGGCAGAAAATGCACATTATACATGGCAAAATACAGTATGTATCTGGTGATTAAGGCTTAGAGAAGTTAAAAAATTTGTCCAAGTTTATAGAGCAGGAACTGGAAATATAATTCAGTCTTTTCACTCTGATCTGAAGCTTTTCTCACCATACTCTGTGTCATCTATCTCATCCTGCTCTCCTTATTTCTCTGCATTTGTTCCCCCTGGTTTGAGTTTTTGATGATCTAAATTAATAGTGTTTCTTCTGCCTGGCTGGATTATACCAGGAACTAGGCAAACATTGGTATCCTTTTTCCTTTTTCATATTGTCTATTTGACATTTTAAAACAAGTTAATATAGTTTATTATTGAAACTAGGAAAAATAGTTTCAAGATTTTCAACTTATTTAAATATAAGTATACTTGTACTTTAGTGAGACTTGGTTAATTTACTTAGTTCAATAAATAAGAGTACTTATAATACAGAAGGAAGGTCGTGTGCAAGGTTTTGGGAAAGAGGAAGAGCTATATTCTGAGAGAGCACTAGATGATGGAACACAGGGTGGAGGATGATCAGAACTGATGACATGACACCACAGCATTCAAGTATGAACAAACCTGTGGAGAATTCAGAAAGGAAGGGAGATTGGGAGACTTTTCAGACAGAAGGAAGTTGAGTGTGTGGAGGTGGAAAAGCACCAGGCATATTTAAGGAATAGTGAAAATTCTACTTGGTTTGAATAGCAACAGCTTGGTTTTACTGTATATATAAATGCAAATATATGAGTAGAGATGAAATGGAAAGGTAGATTTGAACTAGACTGTGAAATCTGAGCCATCGAACCCAAGAGTCCATCTATCAGCAGATGGATGGAAAAACAAAATATGTTATCTACATACAGTGGAACATTATTCAGCCTTTAAAGGGAATGAAATTCTGACACACACTACAATATGGATTAAACTGAAGACATCATGCTAAATGAAATAACACAGTCACAAAAGAACAAATATTGTACTATTTCACATATATTAGTAGTCAAGTTCATAGAGACTGCAGGTAGAATGGTGGATTGCAGGGGCTGGGCATGAGGCAGGGATGGGGGTGGGGGGTAGCTAGTGACTAATGGTTGCCAAACTGCAGGTGGGGAGGATGAAAAAGTTCTGGAGAAAGATGGTGCTGATAGCTGTACAACAGTGTGAATGTACTTAATGCCACAGAACTACATATTTAAAATGGTGAATTTTATGTCTGTTTCACCATATTGAAAATAATTTTTAATTAAAAAAACTTAAGCCATAGAATTTGGATTTTGCTATGTAAATGATGGGGAGCCATTAAATTTTTGAATAGTTGGTGGCTGGGATAGTAACATGATGAGAGCTTTCTTTGCTCTGATTAAACCGGAAGCATTTATAAATATTAAGTTAGGATAACTGGTTAGGAAGCTATGACAGTAGTCCAGACTCTAAGTAACAAGCACTTGAAAAAGAGAATGTAGAAAGGCAGGAATGATGTGGGTTATTGTGACTAGAATTATGATGAACATAACTTGTACTTGTATTTTGGTAAATATATGTACACAATTATTTGGGGTATATACCTGGGAGTAGAATTGCAGGGTCCTGGCCCATATCCTCAGCTTTAGTAGATACCGTCTTAGTTTTTCAAAGTGATTATGCCAACTCACACACCTACTAACAGAGTATGAGTGGTTCAGATTCTTCGTATCCTTCTGAATACATATTTTTTGTCATTTTTTTTCATTATAACCATTCTTGTGGCTACACAATGGTATTAATTTGTACTTCCCTAATGACTAGTGGAGATAAGATCTTTTTATATGCTTATTGCCATTTGAATGTCCACTTTTGTGTAGTGCCTAATGAAATCTTTTGCCCATTTTTCTCTTGAGTAGTCTGCCTTATTTTTAAGAGTTTTTTTTATATGTTCTGAATATGAGTCCTTCACTGGTTATATGCATTGCAAGTATCTCTTCTCACTGTCTTGGCTTAGCTTTTCCTCCTCTTTATGAGCCTTTGAAAATCAGAGACCATGTTTAATGTAGCACCATTAATTACTTGATCTCTTGTATTATTACCTTTTGTGAATTCAAGAAATCATTGCCTACCCCAAAGTCATGAAGATATTTTTCTTTATTTTCCTGTAAATGCTTTATTGTTGTATCTTTCACATTTGGGTTTATAATGATTTGAAATTAATTTTCATATCTGGCATGAAATAAGGATTAAGAATTTTTTTCCCCATGGTTATCGAATCAACCTAATGCCATTTATTAAAAAGATAATTCTCTTTTCTTTCTTTTTCTTTATGTATTTATTGTTATTCAAGTACAGTTGTCTCCATTTCCCCCCACCATTTCCCCCTCCCACCCCACGCCCAGATAGTTCTCTTTTCCATGGCACTCAGCATCACCTTTTTCATAAATCTAGTGACAGTGTATGTATGGGTCTGTTTCTGGATTCTTCAGTCAGCCTCATAGTCTATTTTTTAGGGTCTGCTTTTAGTCTTTTAAATAGACGAGGCTTTCCACCTATTGGTTACACCCACCTAGCCCTGGAAGTGGGAAGCACAGTGTCTTATTTATTGCAGAATAACGAACACCTCAAAACTTACTGGCTACAAGCCACAATAAATATTTATTATTTCACCTGCTTTCTGTGAGTCAGAAATCCAGGAGCAGTTTAGCTTGGGGGACTTAGCTCAGGGTCTCTCACAGAACTGCCATCCGATAGTCGTCTACGCTGCGGTCATCTGAAGGCTTGCCCAGGGTGGGAGGCCCTGCTCCTGAGGACTTGTTTTCACGGCTGACGGAGGCCTTGGTTCCTCCCATGGACACTCCTTCTTGGCCCTGCTTTAGAGTGCTCACAACATGGCAGCTGATCCAAAAGAGCAAGAGAAAAAGCTGCAGTGTCTTTTATGACTTAGCCTTGGAAGTCACACACTGTCATTTGTGCAGTATCCTGTTGGTCATCCTTATTCAGAATGGAAGGGGACTTCTTAAGGCTCTGTTGTATTAGGAAGTGAGACTCATCGGGGGCTGTGTTAGAGGCTGGCTACTATGCAGAAAAATAGAAGAAGCTGGACGGCACCTCATTTCTATTCTGATTTTTTTCCTCTGGGAACTTTTATTCCCCAAGACAGAGAATAATGCCTGCCTTTACAGCCAAGATTTCCTAGAGCTGATATGTAGTTAGTCAGGTTCGGAATTACTGGTGACTATTGGTTTACTTCATTTTGTACCCTTCTGCTAGAAGCCTGAATTCTAAAGTTTATTCATGTTTTCACAGTGTGATTCTTTAAGAGCCTGTCTCTATCCCCAAGTGGGAAAAATTGAGGACAACTGTATCTGGTTATAATCATTAACCAACTATTAACAACCTTTGTCTCTATGGTATTTATATGTCTTCTCAGAGAACTATTCATTTCAGCCTTATGATTTTCTTTAAATACATTTCCTGTCTATGACCATGCTAATTCTCTCATGGATCAGTTTTGTAAATTAAACTTCTTATTTTGAGATAATTTCAGGTTCACATGTAGTTGTAAAGTCAATGCAGAGATCCATACACCCTCTACCAGTTTCCTCCCAATGGTAACATCTTCCAACACTGTACTACCATGTCACAGCAAGGGTGTTGGTACTGATAGAGCCAAGATGCAGAACATTTCCATCACTACAAGGATCACTCATGCTGCCCTTTTGTAGCCACGCCCCCTTCGGTCCCTCTCCAACCCCCTTCTTAACCACTGACAATGACTAACCTGCTGTCCATTCCTAAATTTTGTCATTACAGGAATGTTATATAAGTGGAATCATGTAACCTTTTGGGATTGGCTTTGTTCACTCAGCATAATTCTCTGGAGATTAATTTGAAATTTTGCCTGTGTCAGTACTTTTTTTCCTTCTTTATTGCTGAGTAGTAGTATATTCTATAGCAAAGATGTATTATAGTTTATTCAACCATTCACCCATTGAAGGACATGTAGATTGTTCCATTTGGGGGGCTATTGTAAATAAAATGTACATAAACTTACATGTACATGTTTTTGCATGAATATAAATCTTCATTACTCTGGAATAAATGTCCAGGAGTGCAGTTGCTGGATCATACAAGGTGGGAACAAAAACAACCTATTTATTTATAAAAATTTATGTATTCATTCTTACATGTTTAAATTACTCCATGACCTTAAAGGTACTCTCCATTTGATACAATACACCTGTCACGTTTTTTTTTCCACTGCTCAAAACAGTTTTTGAACTTGTCAATTTTGATGACTTTCATACTTCTGCCACTTTTTTGTTTCACCTCCTCCACATCAGCAAACTGTTTCCCTTTGAGGACTTTTTTCATCCAGGGAAACAAAAAAAATAAGTATGGATGAGATCAGGTGAATAGGGAGGGTGTGAAATGGGGATTATGCCATTTTTAGTCAAAAACTGCTGAACACTCAGCACAGTGTGGGCAGGTGTGCTCGTAAATCACCCATCATGAAATAGGCAAATGTGTTGAGCCTTCAAAAACAAATTCACTAAAGCCAAATGCAGCCTCTCAGCCATACAGATGGCTTCCTAGAACACTCACCTAGTGGGGGAAGCCTGTACTACAAGGGACCTGCCCTCCAGAATAGTTCCAGTTTTGGGGGGGTCCCTCCTCATATAGTGGTTTCATGACTAGTTTTTAAAGAAACTGCCAAACTGTTTTCCAGAGTGGTGATATTTTAAATTCTCACCAGCAATGTTTGAATAACCCATTTTCTCTGCTTCATTGCCAGCATTTTATTTGTTAAAATTTTTTATTATAATCATTTTAATAAGTCTGTGAGGATATCTTACTTAGGTTTTAATTTGTGTTTCCCCAGTGGCTCCTGATGTTGAGCATCTTTTTATATGCTTATTTGCTGTCTATATATCTTCTTCACTGAAATGTCTCCTTATGTTTTTTGCCCCTATCCTGATTGGATTGTTTCCCTTTCTAAACAATAAGAGTATTGAGAATTCTTTATATGTTCTAAATACTATCCTTTGTTGAATATGTTGTTTGCAAATATTTCTCCCACTCTGTAGCTTATCTTCTTATCTTCTTAACAAAGTCTTTTGCACAGCGAAAGTTTTAAATTTCAGTGAAATTTCATTTGTAAGTTTTTCCTTTTATAGGTTATGCTTTTGGTGTCAAGTCTAAGAACTCTTTACCTATCCCTAGATACCAAAGATTTCATCCAATTTTTTTCTCTTTTATAGTTTTACATTTAACTTCATGATTCATTGAATTAGTTTTTGTATAATGTGTGAAACTTAGATTGAGGTTCATTTTATTTTCTTTCTGGATGCCCAATTGCTTCAGCATCATTTGTTGAAAAGTCCACCTGTCCTCCACTGAATTGCTTTTTCACCTTTGTCAGAAATCAGTTGGGCATATTTGTGTCAATTTACTTATAGGCTTTCTCTTCTGTTCTGTTGTTCTCTGTGTGTGTGCTTGTGCCAATAATCTTCATTACTATAGCTGTATAATAATTATTGAAATCTAATAGATTGTCTTTTTTTTTCAGTTATTTTAGCTATTATACTTTCTTTGCCTTTTCATATACATTTCAGAATAATTTTGTTTATGTCTATAAAAATGCTTGCTAGGATTTTGGTAGAAATTGTGTTGAACTTGAACATCAGTTTGGGGGGATGTACTATGTTGAATCTTCCAATCCATGAACATGGTATATCTCTCCATTAAGGGTTTTTTTCCTTCTTTCATCAGCATTGTATAGTTTTCAGCATACATGCTCTATACTTATTTTGTATGATTTACACCTGTTTCATTTTTAACAGAGATTGTAAGTGGGATTATACTTTTATTTTCTATGCTCATGTGTTCATTTGCCGACATATAGAAGCAAACTGATTTTCGTATGTTCATTTTGTATCCTATGACTTTGCTGGACTCACTTATTAGTCCCAGAAGTAAATTCCTCTGGATTTTCTAAGTGGATAATCATGTCATCTTTGAACAGGAAGAACTTTTTCTTCACTTCCAATCTGTATGCCTTTTATATTCCTTTCTTGCTTCATTGCCGTGACCAGAACTTTCAGCACTATGTTAAATAAGAGTGATGAGAACAGATATCTTGCCTTGTTCCCGACCTTAGGGGGAAAGCATTCAGTCTTTCAATGCTAAGTGTAATGTTGCTGTTGGTCTTTTGTTGATACTCTTTATCAAATTGAGGAAGTTCTCCTTCTATTCTCATTTTTTGAGAGTTTTTATCATGAATGGGTGTTTTGTCAAATGTTTTTCTTCATTGATTGATATGACCAGATGGTTTTTCTTCTCTAGCTTTATTAATATCATGGATTACACTGATTGATTTTAAATATTGAATCAGTTATTACATCCTTGGAATAAACCTCGCTTTGTCATGTTATATATCTTTTTATATCTTGCTTAATTCTATTTGTATTTTACATGTATATTTTTAAGATTTTATTTATTAATATTTAGAGAGAGGAAGGGAGGGAAAAAAGGAGGGAAAGAAACACAAATGTGTGGTTGCCTCTTGCATGCTTCCTACTGGGGACCTGGCCCACAACCCAGGCATGTGTCCTGAATGGAAATCAAACTGGTGATCCTTTGGTTAGCAGGCCAGCATTCAATCCACTGAGCCACACCAGCCAGAGCTATATTTTACATTTAAGTCCACGATCCATTTTGAGTTAATTTTTGTAAGGGATTTTTGTAAAAAAGCTTGCTTCTTAATAACATATTCAGGAATTATGTTCCCATGTTCTTTTTGCATTATGGTTCAGTAATCCAACAGTAATTTTTCATTTTTATATCATGGGACACTTTCAAGCCAAAACTAAATAACTTATGTCCACAACATGCCTCTTTCTTTTCTGTAATCCTCTTGCTGTCCTTTTTTTCTACTTCCTGCTGTGAAAGCTTACTTGTATATATTTTATTTTATTTTATTTTATTTTTTATTTTATTGTTTATGTTATTATAGTTGTCCTCACTTTTCCCCCCTTTGCTGCCTCTACCTAGCACACCCCTCCAAGCAATCCCCACACTGTTGTCCGTGCCTGTGGGTCATGCATATAGGTTCTTTGGCTAATCCCTTCACTATATGCGTATGTGTATATATATATATTAAGTCCTCACCTGAAGATAGGTCTACTGATTTAAGAGAGAAACATCGATGCTAGTGAGAGGCATTAATCAGCTGCCTCCCATTTGAGCCCCATCTGCGCCCCAGCTGAGGACTGTACCCGCAACCTTTTGGTGTACGGACAATGCTCCAGCCAACTGAGCCACCTGGCCAAGGCGCTTGCTAACATTTTTTTTTAAGATTTTATTTATTTATTTTTAGAGAGGGAAGGGAGGGAGGGAGAGAGAGAGAGAGAGAGAGAGAGAGAGAGAGAGAGAGAGAAACGTCAATGTGTGGTTGCTGGGGGTTATGGCCTGCAGCCCAGGAATGTACCCTGGCTGGGAATCAAACATGGGACACTTTGGTTCCCAGCCCGCGCTCAATCCACTGAGCTACGCCAGCCAGGGCTTGCTAACATTTTTTAATTGCATTTATTAGTTTGACTAAATTAATATACTGGTATGAGCAAAAGTAGGCTTGCAGTTGTGAATATGCCATTGTGATATTCTTTTGAGTTAATAAAGCTATTGTAATAATCATAACCTGCATGTCTTTTTCAATGCAAAAAACTGTAAACCTACTTTTGCCTACCCCTGTATCAATTGAATGAAAAAAACGTCAACAGATCTTTACTGAATTTCCATGTAGGCTAAGCACTCTGCCGAGTAACTGTTGACCACATAGGCCAACCTCAAGATGATCAAAGCTTAAAGGGAAGAAGGGTCATATAAGCAATTGAAATGCTAAAGTTGAGGGAAGAAGTAGCCAAAGAAAGCAGATTATTAAGGTAACATAAGCCAAGAGCACCAGATTTACTGGGGAAGTTAGTAAAGGCCTTCCAGGAGAAGTGATACTTAAGCTAGCTATTAAAGGACATAGGAATTTTCCAGAGAAACAAAGTGAGCTGAAAGGCATTCTAGGAAGAAGTAACTGCTTGTGCAAAGGCATGAAATCATGCAATTGTGTGACATTTGGAGAATAATAAATAATAAGAAAGACCAGGAATAATAGTAAGACCAGGAATTCATGCTCTACCCTCCACATCTAGAATAATGCCTGGAGCATAGTAAACACTAAGGAACTATTTGTAGGTAGGTAGGAAGGAAGGAAGGAAGCAAGGAAGGAAGGAAGGAAGGAGGGGAGGGGAAGGGAAGGGAGGAAGGAAGCCAGAGAGATAAAAAAATTTCAATGGTTGCTTAGTAACATTTAGCAAATACCTACCATGGAGATTCAAAAGGGACTAGGAAGAGAGGTCCATAGTCTATCTGCAAAGAAACAACAAACACAAAAATATCAGTAATGTGTTGTAAAAAATGACATGCCACGAGAAGTACATAAAAAGTGTTATTAAGGTTCAGAGGAAATAGAGCTTCATTTCACCTGAGGGACACAGAGAAGTTGTCATTGAAGCTAGTCTTGCAGTTGCTTTGTGCTGAATTGTTAGGTTTCAAAACAAAGGACTGCATGGAGTTGAAGAGGTATTGTGGCATAAGAGGAATGGGAATTTGGGCTGGACCAGACAGCCTTGCCTGCTCTGTCATAAATTTATCAGCACTTGATAGGCAGCCATTTGTCAGCCTGCACCACTTCCTCAGAAGCTGAACCTGACAGGCGCCGATGTTATCTGTAGCAAACACCTTTTTCTTGTTTATGAGGGTGTCTCTGTGTGTGTGGCTATGCTTGCACCTGCACTCCACAGATTTGGAGACAGCTCTTTCTACAGAGACTGGCACTGAAGGGGATACATCAACTGAACACAAGCTAAACTATTAACAGTATCTTTTTTAAATGTACCTTACCCACACATTTACATGTATATGCATGCACCTGTAGCATGTGCACACGCAGCACACAGAGTTCTATAAGCAGTGGTCTGAGCATGACTTTAAATGACTAAATAAATAGTACTTATTTTTATTTTCCTTAGCTCTATCCTGTCTGACTACACCCTAATCCTCATTTTTCTCGAAGGCTTATTAGGCTTCAGTTCTATCCCTATGAACTACTAGATGCAGTAAGGAATTCATGTAAGAAAATGACTCATTAATTAATTCAATACATATTTGTCGATAGCCAGTTATGTGCCAGGTACTATTCTAAACACTGAGGATGCAGCATGGGATTTAAAACAAACAAAAAAAAACCTTGCGCACATGGAGTTTACATTGTGGGAGGTGGGTGCAGACAACAGAAATACGATATTTTAGGGGGTGTAAGTGCTAGGAGGTCAGGATAGCAGAGTAAGAGGGAAGAGTATGACAGTTGAATAGTCAGAAATGTCCTCTTCGATAAGGTGGCATTTAAATAAAGACTTGAAGGAGAGAATAAGCAATGGGAATATCTGAGGGAGGATTATTACAGGCAAAGGGAGCAAGTAGAGCAAAGAACCTGAGACTAAAAAGGGTGGCTCGTGTTTAAGGCCAGTGTGGCTCGCGCAGAATGGGCAAGGTGAAGAATGGCGGGAGGGAGGAAGCAGAAAGACTATAAAACAGTGGACTAGATCCAGCTGATAACAGTGGAGGTACAGAGAAGTGGCCAGACTATAGATAGATCTTGAACTGTTTGAACCTATGGGATTTGCTGTTGGACTTGATGTGGAATGTGAAAGAAAGGAGTTGGTTACATCAAGACTTTTGGTCTAAGATGGGGAACATTACAGGAAGGATGAAACTGGAGGAAATCAAGAGCTCAGTTTTGAGCACATTTGAGATACCTATTAATGAAGAGTTGTATATAAGACTCTGGAGTTCAGTAGTTGGGTCTGGGCTGGAGATGTAAACTTGAGAATTACAACAATTAGATGACTCTTAAAGCTGTGAAACTGAATAAAATAACCTAAGGAGGGGGTATAGAAAAAGAAGAGTTAGAAGAATAGAGTATTGGGTCAGAGAGATAAGGAATCGGCGCTGGAGATGGAAAGAGAGAGGCCTAGCAGGTAGGAGGAAGATGGAGAGTAAACACTGAAGCCCAGTGAAGAAAGGAGTTGGAATAATAAACTGCTATGTGATGTTGCTGAGAAATCAAGCAAGGCTCAAGAGTTGATTTAGCAGCTTGGAGTCTTCGGGACCTTTGTTGAATTATATATTTTAGTGGTGGTGGTAGGGGGCAGCCTGATGAGATTGCCTTCAAGCAAACAAACAAACAAAAGGACTAGGAGGAGAGGAAACCAAGATTAGTAGTATGGAAAACTCTTTGAGGTCTTATTATAAAACACAGAAAAACTGGACCATAGTTGGAGGAGAATGGAGATCAAGTCAAGTTTTGGGGTTTTTTTTTTTCCCTAAGATGGGAGACATCGGTGTCCTGATGGGAATGATCCTAGTAGGGAGGGGGAATGCAGTGATTTCAGGGAGGGGGAGCATGGTTAACGCGATGTCCCCTAGTAGGTGAGAGGAGATGCACAAGTGGAAAAGGATGCCTTAGATTGGACGAGCTGTCCCCGCTCCCTAGTAACAGGCCACTTGGCTGCAGATGCAGGCAGGTTGGTAAATGTGGTGATGGAACCTGTGTAAGTTCTCCTTTGATTGCTTGACTGCTTGTGTGTTCTCATGAAATAAGAAACAAAGGAATGGAAGTGTTGAAGTTTTCAAAAGAGAAAAGTTCAGAGATTGTTGTCAAAGAGCAGGAGAAAGCCATGGACTATGTAAATGTTGTAGAATTGTTGGGCAGCATGAGGGTCCACTTGAGGTTAAAGCAAGACCAGTCAGCATGGTTGTACTGTTTTCTCCAGCTATGCACAGCTGAGTGGGAACAGGCAAAGCCTTAGACTTATCCAGAGGTGTGGTTTTCCCAGCTACATAAGAGGAATGGAGAAAGAAGCAAAGGAGTGATTATGGTGAAGGATCAGAAACAAAGTCAGGTAAGGAGGGAGGTGAGGACAGAGACAGAAGGTGAGAGAGAAAAGATGGTAGGATCAATGGAGTGAAGGTCCTAAAGCTCTAAAGAATTATGATAATTATCAAGTTGTTGGCGTTGGAAGTACTTTTGGGTTGTAAACAAAATGCTTTGGGTGAATTTCCATAATAAAACCCATAATGGTAGGTAAGTGGTGGTGGTGATATTGATTATCATTGTATAAGTGAAACAAGATCCAAAGATGACTTTATCTCAAATCACACAGCAAGTCAGTGGTAAAGCATAGACTCAACGCAAGGCGGCTGTCTGTTCTACCTAACATATTTTCACCACTCTGTGTGGTGTCTGCTCACAGATCACTCAGTCTCGTTGAAGAGATGGTCTGTAGAAGACAACGTAGGTAATACGTAATCAATCAAGTGTTAAATTCTATAGTCTGGAATGATGCAAGGCATTTATTCATTCAGTAATACATATTGAGTGCTTAGTATGTGCTAGGTTCTACTATGAGTAATGGGGGTATAGCAGTGAATAAGGTAGGGAGGAAAAATCATAAAATTATGTGCTTCAGAGAAGTTTTAGAAGGGTTTCTATATGATTGTTTCAAGGCAACATGATTTGGTAAAAGGCATGATGTGCTAAAAGTTAGGAAACTTGTTTTTCTGCTCTTGACTGTGTGTGACATTGTTGCTTCAATTCACCATGTCTTAGTGGGGGTCTGCTTCCATAAACTGAGATTTTTGCAAGCTCCACTCTGACTAAAAGGACCATGAGTTTGAGTCTGTATTCTACTAGTGGAATAACTGCTCTAAAATGTTTTAGTCCTCATCTAAGTTCCTGATCTGAAAAGCGGGAATGCCACAATTCATTTCATAGTACTAAAACCCTGTTTCTGTAGTGAAATGCTGCACTAACCTGCATTCTAGAATCACCCCGTTTCTGAAACTCTGGGGCAACATGAGAGGTAGAGGCCATGTTCTGCCTGCAGGTGCAACTGTCCTCATGCTCAACCTAGTGATAATCTGAGGGCCCGTGAAAAGCTTGGAAAGAACTAATGACTTTTTTCCCCCTCTTCTTACTTCTTCCTATTCAGGCCTGGAAGAAACGCTGGTTTATCCTGCGGAGTGGCCGGATGAGCGGTGACCCAGATGTTCTGGAATACTACAAGAATGATCACTCTAAGAAGCCCCTGCGTATCATCAACCTCAACTTCTGTGAGCAGGTGGATGCAGGCCTGACCTTCAACAAGAAGGAGCTGCAGGATAGCTTTGTGTTCGACATCAAGACCAGCGAGCGTACCTTTTACCTGGTGGCCGAGACAGAGGAGGACATGAATAAGTGGGTCCACAGCATCTGTCAGATCTGTGGTTTCAATCAGGCTGAGGAGAGCACAGGTATGAAAACAAACACAGACCTTGATCAGAAGGGGCGCTGTGAAACTGTGTAAGATAGCCTAACGACCAGTGTTTCTCTCACAATGATGTCTGTCTGTCTGTCTGTCTGTCTCTCTCTCTCTCACCCTCCCTCCCTCCCTCCCTCCCTCTTTGTCTGAAATCAATGAATATGTCCTCAAGTGAGGATGTGAAGACGGACAGACAGAAGACGGACCCCACCTCAGAGTAGGGTTGGTGGACCCGCAGCAGCAGCTTCTTTGGGGACTTGTTAGAAAGGCAGAGGACTTCCACCCAGACTTAAAGAATCAGAATCTGCATATTTTGAAATAATTGTAGACCTGTAGGAAATTGAAAGATGGGACAGAAAATGTCTATATCCCTTTCTGTCATCTTTTTCTAATGTGAAAACTAACATCTCACTTAATCATGGTACAATGATCCAAACTGAGCAATTAACATTGATTGGTACAATATTGTCAACAAAACCACAGTTTATTTGGATATCACCTGTTTTTCACCAATGTCTTTATTCTGTCCAAAATTCAATCCAGGATGCCACATTAGATGTAGAGGTCATATCTCTGAGTGTCCTTCAATCTGTAACAGTTCCCCAGTCCTTGTCTTTTTTGACCTTGACACCTTTATAGAGTACTGGTTAGATGTTTTATAGAATGTCCCTTAGTCTGAGTTCATCTAGTGTTTTTTCATGATTAGATTGACGTTACCAACTTTGGGGAGACGGCCTTACTACAGAGGCAATGTGTCTTTCCAAGCACGTTGTAACAGGGACACATGATATCATATGTCTTATTACTGGCGGTGGTACCTTGAGCACCTGGTAAAGGTAATGTCTGCCAGGTTTCGCCACTGTAAAGCTACTATCTTTTCTAATAAATATTTTGGGAGGAGTAGTTTAATAATATGTAAATACCCTATTTCTCCTCAAGTTTTTGCTCACTAATTTTATTACCCAACAATGAATCATGTTTGCAACAATTATTACTGTGGTATTCTAAGGTGCTTTTCTGCTTCCCTCAGAATCCACATTTTATTAAGATCACCAGGTGATTGGCATGCACTTTAAAATTTGAGAAGCATTAGTCTGGATTATTCATTCCCAAACCTGGTGGATCATCAAAAACTTTTTTTCTTTTAACTTAGAGGTCTGATTCAGTAGATTTGATTTCGGATTGAGGAATCAATCATTTTTTTAAGTTTCTCCTACAAAATAGGACAGAATATTTCCAAATCATACAACTGAAAAGAAGCTAGCATCTAGAATATATAAAGACTCTTATATCTCAACAACAAACATAACCCCATTTAAAAATGGGCAAAGGATCTGGCCCTGCCTGGGTAGCTTAGTTGGTTAGAGCATGTCCCAACACTCCAGGATTGCAGGTTCAATCCCCAGTCAGAGCTCAGTCTCTCTCTCTTCTTTCTTCTCTGTCTCTAAGATCAATAAATTAAAATAAACATAATGTTTTAAAAATGGCCAAAGGCTCTAAATAAATGATAAACAGATAGCCAATGAACGCATGGAAAGATGCTGAACATCACTAGCCATTAAGGAAAGTGCAAATCAAAACCACAGTGAGAGACCACTTCATACTCATGAGCATATCTATAGTTAAAAGTATAGACAATGGCATATGTTGCCAAGGATGTGAAAAACATACATTGCCCATACATCCCATTGCTCATACATTGCTGGTGGGGATGTGAAATAGTACACTTACTACAGAAACAGTGCAGCAGTTGTTCAAAAAGTTAAACCTGTATGACCCAGCAATTCCACTCCGAGGCATATACTCAAGAGAAATGAAAACATATGTTCATGCAAAAACTTGTGCACAGATATTCATAGCAGCACTGTTTATGATAACGGAAAAGTAGAAACGCAAATGTCCATCAATAGACAAAAGGTACTGATTCATTCTACAATACAGATGAACCTCTCAAACATTATGCTAAATGAAAGAAAACACAAAGAATCACATAGTTTATGGTATGATTCACAGTCAGCCCTCTGAGTCCACAGGTTCTGCCTCCACAGATTCAACCAACCATGGAGTGAAATGAAGAAAGTTACATTGTTGCTGACATGTACCATGTAGTTAGGCCAACAATGGCTAATGATTGCATCTGTACTGAACATATACAGACCTTTCCCTATCATTATTCCCTGAACAGTACAGTGTAACAACTGTTTATATAGCACCTAACATTGTATTTGGCATTATAAGTAATCTTGAGGTGATTTAAATTATACAAGAGGGTATGCATGGGTTATATGCAAAAATGATGCCATTTTATACAAGGAACTTCAGTGGGTGTTGGTATTGATTGGCTGGCAGTCCTGGAGCCAATGTCCTGGAACCACTGGATGACTGCAAAAGGTCCAGACCCGGCAAAGCCGTGGAGCAGGAGGCAGAGCAGTGATTGAGAGTAGGGAAATGGGGCGTGGCTGCTAATGAGTATGTGGTTGCTTTTGGGGTGATAAAATGTTCTGGAATTAGATAGTAGTGATGGTTGTGAATTTTGTGACTATACTAAAAACTACTGAATTTTGCACTGCAAAATAGTAAAATTTGTGGTTTATGAATTATATCTGTTTATTTTTTCAAGTTCCTCAGGTGATTCTGACAACCAGCCAAGTTTGGGCACCCCTGGGGTTGGGGCCCACTTTATTGGCATGTGACCTGTGCAATTTCACAGGGTCCCACCCTTACTTTAATGCTCTACTATGACCATCTTGAAGTTCTCTTAATTTTTAAAAAATTGTTTAAGATATACAATGTGATGATTTGTCATCTGTTTACATTGCAAAATGTTTACCATAATAGCATCCATTAACACATCTATCACCTCACATGGTTACAATTTGTGTGTGTGTGTGTGTGTGTGTGTTGTGTGGTGAGAACTTTTAAGGTCTACTCTTAGCATCTTTCTAATATAAATTATTGTTAACTATAGTCACCATGGTGTATATTAAATCTCCAGGATTTATTCATCATCAAAGAATACTTGGAAGTTTGTACCCTTTGACCCTCACCCTTTCCCTCACCCCTACCCCTGGCAACCACCAATGGGCTCTTGTTCCTATGAGTTTAATTTGTTTAGATTCCACATATAAGTGAGATTATACAGCATTTTTTTCTCTGTCTGGTTTATTGCACTTAGTGACCTCAAGATTCATCCACGTTGTTGCAAATGGCAGGATTCTTTTTTATGGCTGAACAATATTTTATATTATATATACACAGGGTAGGGGCAAAAATAGGTTTACAGTTGTTCACATGGAAAATAATAACAAATAATAATACAAGAATAAACTCATGTACTCCCAACTGTAAACCTACTTTTGCCCCACCCTGTGTGTGTGTGTGTGTGTGTGTGTGTGTCACATCTTCTTCATCAATTCATTCATCAGTAGACATGGGTTTTTGCCATGTCTTGGCCATTGTAAATAATGCTGCAGTGAACGTGGGGATGCAGACGTCTGTTCGAGATAGTGATTTCAATTCCTTCAGACATATACCCAGAAGTAGAATTGATGGATCATATGATAGTTCTATTTTTAATTTTTTGAGGAACATCCATACTGTTTTCCATAGCAGCTGTACCAGTTTATATTCCCACCGACAATGCACAGGGATTGGTTCCCTTTCCCCCACATCCTTGCTAGCACTTACCTCTTGTCTTTTTGCTAATAGCCATTTAACAGGTGAGAGGTGATCCCTCATCGTGGTTTTGATTTGATTTGCAGTTCCCTGATGATTAACAATGTTGAGTATCTTTTCAGGTAACTGTTGGTCATTTGAATATCATCTTTGGAAAAATGTCCATTCAGGTTCTTTGCCCATTTTGTAATCAGTTTGTTGTTGTTGTTGTTGTTGTTGTTGTTGTTGTCATCATTATTGTTTGCTATTAAGCTTTATGAATTTCTTAATACATTTCGGATATTAACCCTTTATCAAGTATGTAGTTTAAAGATATTTTCTCTCATTCCTTAGGCTGTCTTTTCATTTTGTTGATGGCTTCTTTTCTCTGCACAAGCTTTTTTTTTTAACATAGTCCCAGTTATTGATTTTTGCTGTTGTTTTTCCTTTTGGTGTCATATCAAAAAAATAATGATAATTACCAAGACCAATATCGAGGAACTTTTCTCTGTTTTCTCTTAGGAGTTTTTTTGGTTTGGGGTTCTTACATTTACATCTGTAATCCATTTTGAGTTCATTTTTATGTGTGGCATAAGATAAGGATCCAATTTTATTCTTCTGTAAGTGAATATCCAGTTTTCCCAGCACCATTCATAAAAGAGATTATCTTTTCCCTGTTGAGTATTCTTGGCTCTCTTGTCAAATATTGGCTTACCATATATGTTGGGGCTTTTTGTTCTGTTCCATTGGTCTGTGTATCTGTTTTTACGGCAGCATCATACTGTTTTGATTACTCTAGCTTTGTAATATAATTTGAAATCAGGAAGTATGATAGTTCCAACTTTGTTCTTCTTTCTCAGGATTGCTTTGGCTATGTGGGATCTTTTGTGATTCCAAATGAATTTTAGGATTATTTTATTCTATTTCTGTAAAAAAAAATATCTTTAGAATCTTGACAGGGATTGCACAGAATCTATAGATGGCTTTGGGTAATATGGACACTTTAACAATATTGATTCTTCCAATTTATGAACACAAGCTATTGTTTCATTTATTTGTGTTGAAGTTTTTAGTTTTTGAATAAGGAGCCTGGCAATCTCCCTGTGCACCAGGCTCTGTGAATTATGTAGTCAGCAGAGTCTGGACTAGATGTCCTGCCTTAGGAGCTCTGATTTTTATCTTCCCTTGAGGAGGGATTATGCACTCCCATTTTACTCTTAAATGCTTTGGTATGATCTTTGATTTATGTGTGAAATATTCTGTTTTCCTCACATATTTGTCATGTATAGGCTTCATGGATTCTGTTTTTGTTTTTTTCCTTTCATTTTATTCCTGGTGAAGGAATAAAACACTCATTGAAAAAGGGGGAGAAAGTAAGAATGGAATTAAAAAGCAGGGGGAAACCCCTATAGACCTCCTAATATCACGGCTTTCATAAATGTGAGAAATGGGTTCAAGGAATTTACCTCAGCTTTTTAGGAAATAGGTATGATTTGGGGGGAAAGTAACCAGAAAATAAATTACTCTTGGTGCAAATATATTTTTTAATCACTTAAATAGTTATTGTCTGGATCTTTATAGTTACTAGATAGAGTTTAAGTACAACACAAATACAGATATGTAGAACCACATTATCTGGGCTTGCTTTCTTTGGCTAGAAGATTCATTTGTTCATTCATACATTGCTCATTCACTCCTTCATTCAGCTAACCTTTTCAGAGCCCTTACTCTGTGTCCTTGTCATAACCACTAAGGCTACAGAGATGAACAATAGGGTGCCAGTGCTCATATGTCATAGTCTATTGGGGAGGAGGGGCTGACATATAAACAGTCACAGGGGAGTGCGGTAAGAGAGGCCTCACCAAGGATGGAGATGCAGCCCAGGAAACACAAGCTCCGTGAGGAAAGGAAGGGAGGGAAGTGCGAAGGGCATGACAGATAATGGAGCCAGTATTTTTTCAACAGCTTTGCCTATTAAAAGATATATTCCCTTAAGCCTTTAACTTTTGAATGTAGATTATTTTATTAGCTCTCTAGTGGTTTAATTACCAGAGCAAGGAGATTAGTTCTCTATGAGGCTTAAGATTCTTTGTGAGATCATGGACTTTTCTTCCCTGTCCTAGGAGAAGCTGATATGTTAAAAGATTCAGCCACAAGATGGGTAATGTTTTAATTTAGAGATTTTCTTAAAAGTGAATTACATCCATAAAACCCTTAGGTAAGGAATTAGAGCTTAATCACCCAGGTCAGTGTTGAGATGTTTGTTTGTTTGTTTGTTTGTTTGTTTGTTTGTTTTTAGCTGAGAGTCAGGATCTGAAGAAAAGTGGGAAGTTAACATTTGACTACCTGCTTTCACTCAAGTACAGTATTTCATTCAATCACTTTTATCCACTGTGTTTCCTTTGTTTTAAAATATGGAAATCAAGTGCTTTTTCTTCCCTACCTAGTGCTCCAGGAATGAAGCTCTTTTCTGCCCACTCTCCTGCCTTGGCTGTAGGAGGAGCGCCCTGCACTGATGCCTAATGCTAGGTGGCCACAAAAAGAAACAATAGCAGCTAGGTATTGAGTATCTACCTTATGTAAAGTAGGGATTTTACATAAATCCCCACTCAAAGTTTACAGTAAACTTTGAGGTAGCAATGATTTTGACCCAGGGTCACACAGCTAGAAATGACTGAGGCCAGATTCTTATCTAACCCAGGCCTGACTTTCTGTTATAATCTGTTGTTTCTTTCCCCCCATTTCCTGAGATGCAGACATCTGCCAGAACCACACCCACATAGTTGTGCCTCTTTGGGCACTTGGACAAGAAGCAGCCTCTGACCCCTTCCACCAACTGACTCAGGCTTCCCTTCTCTCCAGCCCATACTGCTCACATTATAGGGCTGGAATATCCCAAGAATTGTGTAATTTCTAGAGCTTTAACCCAGTCATCAGGCTCTATCTGTGAATCTGTAGACTAGGGGCAAGGACGTCTGAGTTTAAATCACAACTCTGGGATTTATGTGAACAAGTCACTTAAGTCTTGGTTTCCTTTTGCCGAACAGAGATGAAATTCTCTTTTCACCTAGTGCTTCTGATTCTCTGTGGGTTCATCAGGACAGACCTTAGACCTGCTGGCTGAGCACCTCAGGTTTCCTATTTCCCAAAGGGTCGTTCACATTGTATTCCATGTAGACATATCCCCTGCAGCTGCGCAATGCAGGAGCACTGTGTGCTGCTTGGTCCTGTATAGATTTCTTCCTACGCGGACCCTCCTTCAAGCAAATTACTCCCTTTTTCTTTCTTTTTTTAAGAGTTGCAGTGGGACCCATTAAAAAAAAAAACCTTCTGTTTTTCACTTTCAGCTGGAAGAGGTTCTGTGGCAGATGGAGTCTTTTTTTAAATCCTTCTTGCCACTCCCAGCTTCTTCTTTCTGATGCCACCCTCCAGTTCCTCACATCTTCCAGCCAGAAATGCCTGGAATAAAACCTGTCTAGGATCAAGACCAGACCAAGAGTAAAACAGCCTGAATATCGACATAAGGGTGGAGAAAACAGCCTCCTGGTAGAGAGATCCCTTTCCAACAGGAAACCAGGGGTGATGCTCGGGAAGGAAAAGCAATTCTAAGGATGAATATCAAGCTTTCATATCATATGTGTGGAGTTTGTTTTTTGCTTCTCTGCTGTCTTTGTGCACATGCACACATGCATAAGTAAAATTAATAACCCACCTTCCTCTGGGAATCAAAATATCCTTCAGCTCCCAGAGTAAGCAAGCAGAAGGCAGCCCTGAGCTGTGTTCTTGAGGAGCAGGCAGGGCCAGGTCCTCACATTTGTGGCCCAGTCGTGGGCAGCTGTCCCTGACCAGATGTACCACACACAAAAAGAACCAGCTCTCAGAACAGAGCTGTGATGAATTATTCATGGGCTCAGGAGTCATCCACTGTTGGGAAAGCCATCACCCCTTTGAATCCTCTCAGCCGAGGATTTCTTCCCTTTCATCCCCTCCCTCCTTCATTTATTCAGTATCTATTCCAGGGCCTGCACAGCTGCTCTCACATGGACTCTGAAAGGCAAGCTAGCTGCACTTGAGTCCTAGCCCTGCCATATAGTGGCTGTATGATGTTAAATAAGTAACTTTATCTCTTTGGAGTTTTGTCATCTGCGAAGTGGAAGTGATGCTCTCTCTCTCGTTCTCTCTCTCTGAGTAGTTGGGGGGAAGCTAGGACCATGTGTAGGTGCACAGTGTGAACAGTAGCAGCTTGTTGCACTCTTTGCCATGTAGTGGTTGTGGTGATAGTGATGATTTTTATATTAGTAGGTCAAGGTGAACCAGATATGATTTAAGTATCTATTATTTTTAGAGAATTTAACAGTCTACAAAACACTTAGGCAGTCTCCTTTGAGTATGAAGAAACAAAATAAGATAGGCAGGGCTGCTGGCGTTATTCCTACTGCATAAGTGAGGAGGTGAGTGTGAAAGATACCAAATGGCAGTGCCAGAAAGCTGTGTTGCCAGGTCTGGCATCCAAGCCTTCAGCTCCATCCCCAGGCTTGGTGCTCTGCCTCTTTCTCCTGTGTTCTAACTTGGTTTCACAGACCTGTTTACCACGGCTGCATGAGTGTAAGTCACAAAATAGCCAGTGAGGAGAAGCAAGAAGTTTATAAATCACTGAGAACTAACCATTTAGGAAGTAAAGTGCTATCTAAACATTAGCATTAAATTCTGAAGGCTAAATTAGCAAGACAACATGATCCATCTTCGAACAGCCACAAAGTACAAAGAGTAGCACTCAGGGACTAGGTCACCAGGGCCCTGTTTGTGTCTCTTGAAGATTTTGAAAGAGGGCCAGCGCCTCCTCCATATCCCGACTATTATTTTCTTCTTCCCTTATCTCGAACTCCCCGGCCGGGATTTCACAGCAGCCACAGGTCTAACTCTGTGGCCCGGAGGCTTCTCAGAGTTCCAACCAATTGTTCTTTATCTCTCCCCCACCTTTTCTCTCCTGAAATTTTTGGTGAGGCTGTCCTCCCCCTCTTAAATATTTCATAAATATTTAAACTTCTAGAAATCCACGAGTCTTCTGAGTAACTCAACAGCAGAGTTATGTTAGTTCCTGGATCCCATCTGGGATCAAGTGATATCCATAGGAATGCTTCGGGGTAGATCTTCAGCCTCCAGTGGGAGAATGTTATCAGAGGTCTACAAACAGCTCCTTCCTCTCTAGAGAGAATGAGTGGTGTTTAAAGGTCAGGACCCCTTACTCCAGCTGGAGTTCTGGCAGCTGGGAGGGCTGTGATGGAGCCAGGCAGTCCCCGCAGATGCCTCCTGGTGACCTTGGCCCTTCCCCCAGTGCAGAGAGTGGGAGAGCCAGGGCAGATGCTGGGAGTGGAGGAGGGCGGGGAGGAAAGAAGCTTTCCTTGGAGGCCTTGCCCTTTCTTCTCTCTCCTCATCCCTGGGAGGACCTTTTCTTTACTGGTTTCCTCCTCCTACCTTTTGCTCTTTCAAAACTGATCTTTGATCTCTCCTCTGGGCGATGCTTGCTGGAAGCTTAGAGCAAATGTGGGAGGTAACGTGCCGCTTCTCCCCAGTCTGACACTGGTCCCCTGAGGAGCAAAGAACAGAGTGGAGACAGACCCAGGGCCCCAGCCCAAAGGCGGAGGCTGCTGTCTGAATCACTCACCCTTTTTTTCCACTGAGACAATGAGGAAAATAAACATCCAGACCAGTTTCCAGCCAGATCTGAAATCCTCATGCCTTTTTAGAAAAAAAAATGTTATTTGAAATAACCCTGAAATAACAGGCCTTCCTCCTCAATCTTCTGTTTGTTCGTTGTTGTTTTTGTCTACAGCTGGGTCTGGTCACCCTGAGAATAAGCTTTGAGTTGGGACATGAACTCCATAAAATCCCACAGATACTTCTGCATTGCCCTGGAATAGGCTACAGTCCCGATCTGCAGGGAAGTCCAGACCCTCTGGAGGAGGAAAAGGAGACAGACAGAAACCTGATCCTCTTTCCTTTGTCCTAAGCCTTGATGCTTCTTCCTGCTCTCTCTTCTATACCAGACACACACACCTCTCACCACCCCAGCCAGCCAGGAGAGATGGAGTCTAGTGTTACCTGCCAAGTCCACAGACTGTTGGAGATGCAAGCATCTCATTCCAGCTCCTCAACACCAGCAGCTTTGGATAGCTCCCAAACATCTCTGGAGAGGCAACCCCCCCTTCTTTTGTTTTCGACTGCTTCTAATTATCTCTAGTGAAGGAAAGTAAAAAATCATTGATGCATGGGTCCCAGACGAGACTCTAAAGCCCAGTGTAACTCTAATTTTGGGGTAGAGATAAAATTAGGACTTAGAATCTAGCAGTAAGGTCATCTTGGACCTCTGAAGATCTTGACCGTTATCATACAAGCAGCCACATACAGCCCCACGTAAGATTCTAAACTTGACAGAATCAGTGGGTGTGGTCATGTCTCACTAGGATTTAAATCGTGAGTCAAAGTTCTGGTTTTTAATTTCAGCTTTGTTACTGATTCACTGTGTAGTCCTCAGTTTCTTCCATAGTAAAGTAGGAGCTTGGGAACCAAGACAGTCATTTTGAAACTTTTTTTTTTGCATCAAGATTATTAACCAAATCTTCCATGGAACACAGTGCCTGGAACAGGTGAGAGGGAGCTGCTGTGAATACTGCAGGGGAGAGAGCCAGACCCCGGTGACCTGCCACTCCCGCTCTCCCAGGGTGGCCTGGGGAGGCTGGAACGCAGTGTGAAAACATTGATCTGTGGCAGATATTTCAAAACAAGGACCCACAGACCAGTGCTGAGCTATGAAAGTCTTCCTCAGTCCACAACAAAAATGCAAAACATGAGGAAGATATAGTCAGTCTTCATAAAGCTAAATGTAGTCAGATATAAAACTTCCCTTTATTCAGTTTCTCTCTGTATACGTGTTCACATTAAAGTGTTCATGTGTGAGTGAAATGAGTCATAGTAGGTAAGAGACTTTCCATATTTGACATCATTAAAATTGTTAACCTTGTGTGTCAGTTTTTAAACATGTATAAGTAAATAAACAAAGAGAAAGTGTTTTACACATGTGCAAAATGGAAGAGTTGGGGCAACAGTGATCCAGAGGTTGTGTTGGTGTCAGGAGCACCTGGTCCCAAGCCTCTGTTTCCATGCTCACAGCCAGAGGCCCTTGAATTCTCCCTTCAGGTTCAAGTCCACCCTGTACCCCAGCATAGTCAGTGCTTTAGGATCCTTTGTCCTGTTTTGTTCAATTCTGGCCCTAGCCTTGTGTGTGAGATAGGGTCAGCCCTGGGATTTTGCCTACTTTTCCTGTTCTCGAGTCATTTCCCTATTAACCTGCCTGTGGTCTCAAGTTCCACCTAGGACTGGACCCTCTCCTGCTTTCATTTGGCCCCTCTCAGAGACTGCAGTCTTAACCCAAAGCCTTAGGCTGGTGGCCGGGCCCCACTGCCCAGTGGCACACCTCTGGGTTGGCAGTGGCCTGTCTGCTTGAATTTCTGAGGAAAACCTGCTTCTGCTTTCTCTAAACATGCTTCCTCCTCCTCGTGGACTCTTCTGCCCACGTTTCTAGGCAATGCCCAATTTCCACTTCTGTGTTCACTCGTTCAGCACACTGACTACCTGTCTTGGCCAGGTCCTGTTCCAGGGACAAGTGCCAGCATGTACCATGAACAGCATGACATGGGCCCACTCTCCATGACCTCTGAGCCTTGCTGTGCTCTCCAGCTTATGTTCTCTCCGCCAAGCTCCCCTTGGGACTCTCCTGATAACTGTCTGCCCCCTCTGTGTCTAGTTTTAAGTCCCAGCCTCCTCCATGTTCACTGAGATTTACCGGCTTTTAACTGACCGTGCCTGGCTCTATGTCATGATATAGCTATCATAAAAAAGAAAAATATACTTTTTAAATTTCTGAGTATAACTTCAATATCAGGCCCCATCTGGTGAGTGATAGAAATTGAAGTTCTAATCAACTTAAGATAAAACTGGTCAATATAAGATTTTTCTCAATTACTTCAAGTTTCAAGCTCTCTCTTTTTTACATAAATGGAAATGTATATAACAGATATTTATTTTTTCCAGCTTTATTGAGGTCTAATTGACAAAACTGTATGTATTTAAAGTGTGCATCATGATGGTTTGATGTATTTATACATTGTGAAATGATTATCACAAGCAGGTTATTAATACATTGATTATCTCAAAATTCAGGTTTCTCCTGCCCTCTCCGTGATCTGCTATTCAAGTTCCCGGAGGCTTAGGGAACTGGAAGTTTCATGGAGGCTAGCACTCAGAGACTGGGGAGGGGAGGAGACGTGTGAGAGGCTCAAGGGCGAGAACATGACGCGTTCACCATGCTGCCACCGCACTCGTAGAGACTCGTTAGTAGAGATGAGTGGTAGGTGCCCAATGAATATCCAAACAGTGGTGTAACTACAGTGCTTGCTTGTAACTTTGGAGATAGTTATACAAAATTACAATTTAAAACATTCCAACTTTTTTCCCCAATAGTGTTGGTTTAAGATATTCACTGTTGAGGAGGGGAGAGAAGGAGCTTCAAAAATATTCCAACCTTATTCACAGGACATAGGGTCTTAACCTCTGTACATTGAAACAGTGGTATAAAGTACAGTGAAAAACAAACAAAAAAAGAAAAAGCTCTCAAAATAGATGATGCACTAACTAGGCTGAAGAGACAGGGTATGACAATGACCTGCACATCTATCATCTGTTGTTCGCTTTGTCCCCCACCTTCTTACCCTTTAGTGCATGAGAGCTGTGAACAAAACTCTTCATGTCTGGCAACTCATAGCAGCCAGAGAGTTAAGACAGTGAAGGAAGTAGATTTCATAGCATGAGAAAATTCTAGAATATTAAATCTTGAAGGGCCCTTGGAGAGTGTTTAGTTCAAAACTCTTTATGATAGAGTACCCAGAGATGAAGAGAGGAGAGTTAATTTGCTCAAGATTATACAGCTAACAGGCGAGGATAGAATTGAAGCCCAGGTTGTTTGACTTTTAGCTAGTGTTCCAGGTGATACTGATGATGATACTGTCTTGTACCTGGATAACAGGGCCATATGATTTATGAAGTGTTTATATATATGTATATATATATACTGGTCTAAAAGCCTTATTCAGTACAAAGAGCATGGGTCTTGGAATTCTATAAATACATGAACCCACAACACTGATGAGTTCAACCTAAACATGGCCTTGGGTAAATTAATTTACTTTTCTGAGCCTCAGTTTCTGCATTGGTAAAATAGAAACAAGACATTCTTCACAAGATTATTATGAAGATTTCATAAGAATTCACTTAAAGCATATAGTGTAGAGCTAATTGTGTATGAAGCAGTGTTCTAAGTATATCTCACATCTTAAGTCAATCCTATGAGGTAGATACCCATTATTATTCCCATTTTACAGATGAGGAAACTAAAGCACAAAGAGGTTCAATAACTTCCCTTCATTGATACAACTAGTAAGTAAAGGAGCTGAAATTCAGACCTAGAGAGTCTGGCTCCAGAATCCACGCTTTTAACTGTTATGCTGTCCCCTGAAATTCTAGGCATGCTCCTTGCCTCGGTCTGTCACAGTACCTGTACAGGAGCTTCCATTCACACACATAGACCTGGGAAAGAGTGCCATCTCTGCTCTTTTGTGATGACCTTCTCTGGCTTTGCCAGTGTGACTGCTTCTCCCTACATCCCTTTAAGTGGGCATCACACAGAGCTCTTGCTGCCTTTAATTTCAGCCTAAGCCAGCTCTTCCCTGTTGACCTCAGCCACAGCTTCAGTTTTCTCAGAATCTAGGACAGATGTTTTCACGCCCACTGGAGTCCACATAATTATAAACAGAGCTGGGAGACCAGCTGTGGGGCTTGGCCATTGGCAGAGGCATTTTCCCCTCAAATTCATCAGAGCAGTGGCCCTCTGGATAAAGGTACCAAGAGCATATTTCTCAAATGATTGGTGTTCTGAGAGGGGAACTCTTTGGACTGAGGGAGCAGAGACCTCGGCTCTGATTCTGGGGCAGTAGTTTACCTACAGTATGAACCCGGGCTAACCATTTGTTCATCAAGTACTGTTTTAGAACTATATTAGTTCAGCTTCTCTGAGAAGCAGCTGTCAAGATGAGTTGAGGCATGCTAGAGATTTATTGGGAGAAAGCGGGAAAGCCTTCATGGGATGCAGGTCTGACACCTGTGAAGGAGAGAAGGCAGAAGGAGGATTAGAAGGCAGTGCATGGGGAGGCAGTTTCAGTCAGGTCAGTGGATGTTCTCAAGCCCCAGGGCTCCCATAGAGTCGTATGTCTCGCGGGAACAGGCCTGTATTAGCACTCCTGCCATTCTGTGTCACTGGATGAGAACAGCTCATGGAAAGAGCCAGCAGCAGCCAGGGCTCTCAGTCCATCATGCTACCCACATCGGGAAGTCTGAGAGGCATGTTTTTATGGCTGCCACACTGAAGCATCAGTGATGAATGGGACATGTAAGGTTCAGACTCTTAAAGGAGTTTATACTTTAGTGGAAAGAGATCAAAAGTGAAATGTTTAAATGGTAACAATAAATGCTTTAATGAAAGTAAGACAAGCTAATGAGATAAGGAGTGACTAGAAAATTTAGGTTGGGTGATCAGGTAAGATCTCTTTGGGTATTGGTTTCTTTTGTAGTGATACGGTTTTCTTTCCAAATTCCACTGGATATTTGTGTAGCTCTTGTGACTTACAAGCATATACTTCTCATCTGCCCCACATAGAACTGCATAATAGAATGGGCCGCCAGCTTTGTGGGGAAAAAAGCTTGAGTCTGAATCCAGGTTTGGACTTTTCCTACAAGATCTATAACATTGAGTACGGCATTTTATGTGAGTCTTAGTCTCTTCATATACTTAATGAACTTGCAAACATCAATGCGTTGACAACTTTTCAGGGCCGTTATAAATGTCAAAGTTGTTGAGAGCAGCCTACAAATGGAAAATAACTTTTTAAAATTTCTTTTACAATAGCATCAAACAATAAAATACCTAGGAATCAGTTTAACCAAAAATACTATGGAAAATTTCTGCAGTAAAAATGACCAGCCTTCCTGGGGGAAATGAAAGAAGACTCAGTAAGTGAGAGATATGTCATATTGTGAAGTAGAACACTCAGTGTTATTAATATGTCGGTTTTCCCAGACTGATCTCTAGACTCAGTTGAACCTCTGTTACAGTCCAGCAGACTTTTTAAAACAATTAATTGACACCAAAGCAAATTAGAAAGTTGGGTCCTGCCAGGCTCCTCTACTCACAACACAACGGCCTGCTGAGCCCATTTGCACCCTCTGGGGCCTGTCCTGGCTCTGGGCAAACCCTGAAGGTCAGTTTAAGATCTCTCGCACCAGGTCACTGCCCACGGGGAGTGCTGAGAGAGAGCGCCCACTTGCAGAGCACTAATGCGCAGGCTCTTGGTGTTTCTTTACTCCCTAGGACAACCCTACACGTAGCTGTTGTGCAAATTCTACAAATTAGGACTCTTGGATTTAAATACCATCCCTAGGTTCCACAGCTAGTAAACTGAGATTCAGATTTCCAAATATCAACATTCCTCTCCACGTACCACGCTGCCTGTCCTGAAGCCACAGTTCGGCTTCCGATCATGCTGCAGAGCTCACAGGTCCCTGGGCAGGCTGGAGCACTCAGAATCCAGGCTCCCCATCCAGACTAGAGCGGTTTCTGGTATTGGACTTGTAGTCAGCACCGCTGCTAATGATTCTTGATACACTCCCACCATTGTAATGTCTGACACTTGTGTTTCACGCTGATTGCCAGTTATCTCTTAGTGAAAGTCACTGTGAAAGGAGGGAGAAGCTCACCTCCTATAGTGGGTTAGCTTAAAAATATAGTGGTGTATTTTTATGGAAAGATCACAAGGGTCAAATGCATCATTTACGTGTGAGCTTACAGTCCCAACGAGATGGACTGATTTCTGTGGAAATACCAATGGGTCCCCAGGTTCCTTGGGGGAAGGAAGAAGTACTGCCCTGAATATAAATTTGCACTTTCCAACTGCAATGGAAGCTCACAGAGCAAGGACAAGATCCACCCTTTTTTGATGGACCTGCAGCTCCTAGCATAGGGCCCACAATCAGTGTTCATGACCCCAAAAAATGACAAGAGTGCTTCATTCCAAATGTAAATCACCTCCTTGAAGGGGACCACACAGCCAACCCAATCCCCAGTCAAAGGAACAGGAATGAGGCCTGTCACAAGTAAAGTACACCCTGAGTGTGGGGGGCAAGGTGAGAACAAAGCTGTAACCTGATCTCTCTCAAATGAACCCGACCACGCATGGCTAAATATAGACTGGCTGTCCAAAAACAGAAACACCCATGGCCCAGAAAAACCTCCCAAGTGACAACAGTTCCTTCAACCCTAAAGAACAGTTTACATTTGGCTCCTGGAGCTGTCCATTCACTCTTCCCACCTGAAGAGGAAAGATTCGGACAGAACTTACTGCCATGGTGTGTTTATTGAACATCTCATTGTAATCCGGAAGTTCACTAGGCACAGAGCAGTGTGCTAGACCCCGTCAGAGAACAGAGATGGTCCGGATCCTGACTCTTAACGCTCACAGTCGTTTTGCATGACAGATCTGTGAATTCCCAACACAAAATAAACAACAAAGTAAAGTACTGGAAAAGGTTTAGAGGAAGGTGTGCTTCCTTCTACCTAGAGACCTGATGGAACCCATGGCATCATTCGCTCAGGGCCTCAGTTTCCCCGTCTCTGAGATGTCCCGGGGTAAAAAAGGTTATGTAAGGCAGGGTGACCAGGGACTGTGATGTGCCTCAAAGCTACAGCTACAGCCACTCACTCTCTTTCCCCTATGCCCTTCGCAGAATCGATTTCTGCTAAAGTATACTGAGAGATCGTGTGTGCCAAGGTCGGGATGTTCTGACCTGGCTCCCAGAGCTCCGAGATGGTGTTATTTCTCAGATGCTTCCTCGGAAGGCGGTGGGGAAGCAGAGTCCCTGAAAGGTCTCATGAGGTTTCATGTTACTGCTTGTCTGTGCCTCCCCCTTTTTCTTCCTCTGCTTTATAGTTTTTATAAACACTAGGAGACTTATATTTTTAAACCGGGGGAATTATTTACACTAGTCTTTAGTAGTTTGATCCAGCAAATGCTTATTTACCAGGCGAATATGAGTAACACTGTAAACTCATAACAAAATAACAGTCCCGTCAGCTGGTGTCCTGGTGGTGATCGGATCTACTGGCTTGACTGCCCCCCACCCACCGTGCACTGTGGAGATTGTGTCTTCATTCACATTGATCCATTTTTCTTTTGGCATAGTAGGAAGACACCCAGACTAGGAGATCCAAATTTGGTTTCCAGGGTTCACCTCTGACCCACACTGCACATGTGGCCTTGGACCAGTAGCCTCGCCTTTCTGGGCCAGTTTCTACAACTGCGTAAAACGAGAGTTTCTGGGTGGGGGCAGGTGCTGGGGACAGCAGCAGGGATAAATGAGCAATTGGACTCTGGAGTCTTTTCCGTTTGCCATGTTATGTGATTAATTGTGTAAAGCAAGGCCATTCTGTGTTTGGCCTTAAATATATGAATAACTCCTGTAATGATGATGTGTGCCAGAGGATTTAGGGACATTTTCCTTCTTAAATAATTTCAGGCTTGTGACTGTGAGTTAAAAATGACCTGGAACTATTGATACCGTCTTCCCCTTAGCACCTGTCTGCTTGCTTTTGTTTTCAGAACTCTCCACCCTTCTGATCCTTGTTTTTCAATTAGCTTCCTACAGGAACCACTCACCGCACAGAGCCCTATACCTATACGGTTTAAAATATTATTTCATCAATTATCTTCTCCCCTTTAGAACCCTTAGAATTTCACACTATTCCCCTTGTAGAAATAAACGGTGCAACAAACAAGTGCCAAGTCAACAACCATTTATTGAGCATTTCGTAATTACTATTTACCCATATTTCATCTCATCGGCTCCTCGAAAGAACCCCTGTGTCTTTTTACAGCACAGAAATGAGTTCCAAAGAGACGGAGTTTCCCCAAGGCCCTGTGGCACACAGCCTCAGAACCTGGATGGCCGTGTTTCTGAACCTGCATCAGGGCTCCTTCTGTTAACACGCTGTTCCTTCAGAGTCTGCTGGAAAGGGCCGGCGAGAACATGGATGGCTTCCAGTTTAAAGTTTTGATGATGCAGAGAAGAATTTTTGGAAGAATCTGTTCTTTCATTTAGCTTTCAGAGCTCGCTTTGCCCTTCATATTTCAGTTGACCCTAACCCTTCTACCTCTGCCTTGGACCGAAGAACCAGGGATTGTTAATCACGAAACTAGTAGATTTTAATCTAAATCTCTGTGTAAACATGACTCAGGTCTTATGTGGAGCTGCTCTTTTAAATTTTCCAAAGACAACTTTGACGTGTATCCCTGACTTAATGTGAGTTCTTCCTTTTATCAATAGAGAAAATAGAGGCCCACAGAGGTGAAATGGCATGCAGGGTCACTCAGCCAGCTGCCAGCAGAGCTATGCCTTGGACCCTCATTCTGTTATATGACTCTGCCTCCCAGAAGGCCAGTATCAGCCCTGAGGAGGTTCTCATGGGAACTCTTTTCTCTAGACAGGTGAAAAGAAGTAGCTTCAAAGATAGTGAGATCTGTTTCAGATCTAGATGGCATTTTCTAGCCGTGTGACCTCAGGGCTCATTTTAACGTCTCTGAGCTTCAATTACCCCCTCATTTTTGAAGCTTCCATTTTTTCACCCAAAAATAAATAAATAAATAGAGGTGATACTATCTAGCACTCATGGGGTAGACTTAGAGATACATAGCGGCTGCTTAGTAAATGGCAGCTGCAATTATTATAGTTAGTATTGTCCTTTTTGATCTTACTCGTTTTTCGTATAACATGTACACAGGGTATAGCTGTAGCTAAAACAGTGACAATTACCTTCCAAACTTCTACTCTAGCTTAGAAAGAAATTCCATCCCTCTTGGCCAATTCCAGGTCTCAACCACTTCCATGTATACTCCAAGATTAAGAACAGTAAGAATGGTGGAGCCCTGGGCTTAATGGTTTACATAAATGATCTCCAGTCCTTGCAGCAGCCCTGCAAAGTATGTATTCCCTCTGCTGAATGAGTGAGGGTCAAAGTGGTTTGTGTAACCTGCCCAAGGCCACAGAGTGAGCAGAGCCTTGGACCCATCCTGGCTCTGGCATGTGCTTTCATCCACCACGTTACGGGCTCAGAGACCCACTTGGGCTTGGAGTGAGGGTTTTGGGGGTAAAGGATAAGGATAAAAAGGGCATTGAGATAAGAGAACCAGTCATTATTTGGCCAGTCATCTTTTCCAGAAAGTCCCGCCACCCGCCCCTTTCCTGCTCCTGTTATCACTGCTCTGTTGATGGCTGGGCTGGGCTGGGCAGGGCTCCTCAACTGAAATCCCTCAGAGCCTTCCTGTTCTAGAGTTTTGCAAGAAGGTGGGAGGAGTGTTTGTATGCTGGGCAGGCTTCCCGGGGGTGATTGTGGAAAGGAAGGGGAGTGATTTTGTAGGGCCCTAAAAAGAAGCCAGGAAGAAGAGGAAAAACAAAACCCTGTTTAAAAGAAAACAAATTGACTCAGGCATTTTCTGGCATTATCTTTAGTCTAGACTTGGAGATAGAAGCCAAGGCCAGAAGTCTGGAAACATCCATTTTCTTCTTGCTCTATAACTGACCTTCCCAATGACCTAAGACACATTCCAGCCACATACCAAAACCAGCCCAACTAGGCACGGTTTCAAGTTTTCCTCTATCTGTACTATTCTTTCCTTCCTCAAGAGGTACGGACACAATAAAAACAAATCCTCTGAGCCATTTATGCAAGTGAACAGCCTTATCTCATTCATCAGTTAGGACAGCCTAGTGAGATTGGCAGGCAGGCCAGGGCTGGTCCTCCCAACTTGAGAGTGGAGAGCCAAAGCTGGGGAAGGGGCCTGTCCACAGCTCGTCTCACACTGGTGCATGGCAGAGCCCTAGCTGGGTCCTCAGTCTCCTGACTCCCGCCACGTGCATGAGGTCCAACCACTGAGAGGTAGAATTGCAGATCACTTGGGTCTTTTCACCCCAAATCAGGCATTCTTGCTGTTTTGTTTTGCTGAAATTCCCATTGCCTTACTGTAATTGTGGGATAAATCCCAAAATACTGGGGTTGGAGGAGGTACAAGGAGCCGAACGTGGGAAAGAGACAATGTCTCTTGTTGCAGGTACTTCAGTTAGAACTTGGTGTTTACTGTGTGCTCAGTTTTCTCCTCAAAAAGGAAATAACAACTAAAGGTCAGATGTCTCTAATTGCACTACTGTTGATCTCTTGCATATACTAAGCACTTTGCAAAGGGCTCATGCATATGTATGTGTGTGTTTTCCAGATTCACATACCTATATCACCCCCTTGCAGTATACAAGTCAGTGTTTTTTAGCATATTCAAAGGGCTGTGCAACCACTAGCACAATCTAATTTTGGAGCATTTTTATCACCCCAAAAAGAAATCTCATCATACTCATTAGCAATCACTTCCTGTTCTCCATCCTCTCTTGCCTCACCCTAGGGTGGGGGCTAATTTCTTTTTTTAGACTCTATATTTCCCAATTCTGGGCATTTCATATAAATGAAATCTAGCTTCTTTTTATTTAGCATAATGTTTCCCAGGCTCATACATGTTATAACATGTATTCATACTTTGTTCTTTTTACTGCTGAATAATATTCCATTGTATAGAACATGCCATGTTTTCTTTATTTATTGATCAGTTTATAGGCATTTGGGTTATTTCCATTTCTGCCTATTATGAATAATGCTATTGTGAACATTCATGTACAAGTTTTTGTGTGGACACATGGGTTCATTCTCCTGGGTACATACCTGTTGAGTGGAATTGCTGGGTCATGTGGTAACTCTATGTTTAACTTTTTGAGAAACTGTCAAACTGTTTGCGTGTGTTTATAAATTTACTGAGCTCTTACTTCCCATACCATGAAATTCAGTGGTGTAGCATGTTCACACAGGGTTGTGCAGCCATCGCCACAATCTGATTTTAGAAAATCCTCATCACCCCAAAAAGGAACATTATACTCATTAGTAGTCACTGTCCATTTCCACCCCCCAGGCAGACACTAGTCTACTTTTTGTCTTTATGGATTTGCTGAGTCTAGACATTTCACGTAAGTAAAACCATACAACCTGCAGTC
Organism: Phyllostomus discolor; assembly: GCF_004126475.2. NCBI lineage: Eukaryota > Metazoa > Chordata > Mammalia > Chiroptera > Phyllostomidae > Phyllostomus > Phyllostomus discolor. The sequence continues at coordinate 117,080,950 of NC_040908.2, forward strand.
TGTTAGCACTGGTTTCTTTCACTTAGCAAAGTGTTCTGAAGGTTCATCCGTGTTGCAGCAAGTGTCAGTATTCCATTCATTTCTGTGGCTGAGTAACATTTCATTGTGTGGATGTATTGCCATTTTATTTATCTGGCCTCCACCTCTGTCATTACATGGTGTTCTCTCCGTGTGTGTGTCTGCGTTTCTGTTTTCTCTGCTCATAAGGACACCAGTCATTGGATTAGGGCCCACCCTCATCCAATATGACCTCATCTTAACTAATTACATCCTGAACACCCTATTTTTAAATAAGGTCACTTTCTGAGATTCCAGGTAGACAGGAATTTTGAAGGGGACACTTTTCAACCCAGTACAGGCACTAAGGAATAATCACATAAATTCAGCTTAAAATCTTTTAAAGGTACAAACACAAGTGGAATTTTGGCAAAGTATAGTGCCAGAACAGCTTTGAAGGAACTTTTCTGGGGCTTCAACCGTTATGGAGCTGACTGGTTTCATAGACGTTGCTTCATGCTGGTAGAATGGAGCAGTGTCTGAGCCCAGCTCACCCCAACCCTTGCTTCATCTTATTAACAGACCTTTAAAAACTCCTGTGATTCTGACCACAAGAAACAAGTATGTCTGGGTTTTTGAGGCAGGAAAAATTCTTCTATTCATTCAACAGATATGTACCCACTATGTGCTAGGACTGTTCTAGGCACCAAAGATACGGAAGTGGCTAGAACATGTTTTGAGTACCCACAACATGCAGGATTTTCTAGGCCCTTGATGCATTTCACCCTTATAACCACCCTATGCCAATTTGTAAGTGAAGAAACCAAAACACAGAAAGATGAAATGACATCTCTAGGTCTGCAGGTAAATGGACTGGGTCGCAGATTTTTATTCCACAGCCTGAGCTGGAGGCAGAGAGCCCCCGAGGTGAGGACAGGTCACTCCTCTCTTACACAGACCCACAGTCCAAGTATTCAGCATGGGCGGCATGGACGATGGATTAAGTGACAAGACAGGATAAGTAGGTTGTGACAAAATGGCTTTTCTTGTCATGCTGGGGAACCTGGACACTGAGGGAGTTACCACAGGAGTATGACCTACTATGCTGTGTATTTCATCTATTTAACCAACACATACTTATCGAGCTGTGTCCCACACTGGGTTGATGCTGGAGATAAAGTGTTAACAAAAGAGACAGACATTCTGCCCTTACTGAGTTTATGGCCTAATGATTGAGCATGGAGTGATAAGGGAGAGGTTGGTATTTTCTTGAAATTATCTTTGCAATACAAGGAAGCACTGGTGAGCAACAAGGTTGAAGAAATAAACAGGAAAGTGGTTTTGAAAAGAGGGAGAACTTTGTAAGTCATCTTGAGGATCACGGATCCATTGAAGAACTTTAAGCAGGGCAGAGGCACAGTGACATGATGTGGTTGTTGAGAAATGGGCAAGAGTCTCAGATAATGTCCAGGTTTCTGGCTGGAGAACCAATTGGATGGTGATATTGATGTGCTTCATTGAGATGGAGAACAAAGGATGAGGTTGAGGAGTTCAATTTTGGTTGTTGAGCTTGGCCTGCTTGTGGGACACATGAATGGAGATGCCCAGTCGACAGGCAGACCCAGGAGAGAGAGCTGAGCCAGAGGTCAGGACTTGAGTGTTGCCATCACATAGGCAGTCACTAAAGCTCTGAGAGTAGACAGGATATGCCAGGAGATTCTCCCAAATGAGAGTGAGACTATGGCAGGGTCTGGGGCGGAATCCTGAAGGCAGAAGAGGCTCATTGAAGAGGTGGGCTGAGGAAGAGGAGTCCAAAAAGACCACAGAGACTGTAGAATTGCACCAGAGGTTTTCCCCCGTACCTTCCCTGCATCTTCTCAGGCAGCAGCCTGTGTTCATCCCTGGCGCCACGGCTACTCCATCCCCTAGCATACGCCCTCTCTCCTCTGCCATTAGAGAGTTCATCTTGCGAATCTAATGGAGTCATGAAGCCACTGATTCTGTTAACACATGTCCACGTCAGTACGAGACCTGTAATGGGAATTCATTTTGGAGGTCAACACAGCTGTCACTGGGACAGTTTTTCCCCAAAGGCCCGTGGATTTTTCTGCTGTACACTGGCACAGTTGTCCTGCCTGGCATCTGGAACAACTGGAGAGTAATTAAGGCTGCAGAGCTTCAATGAGCTGGTGATCCCGCCTCAGGCCTTCTGAAGGGCACGAGCTGAGATTGGTCAGATAACAGGCAGTGGAAGCAGAACTGTCCTCCCTCTGAAATGATTTAAATACCCCTAGAAAGCCACCATCCAGACCACTGAAATATTATCCCCTGCTAGTCCCCTGTCACCAGAAATTACATCTTTAAACCTTTATTTCTTCTACACAACAAATGTCACTGTTGGAATTATTAGACGATGAATGAACACGTTTGCCTATTCTACAAACACAGACTGAGAACTTTCTATGTTCCTAGCCTTTATCAGGTAAATTCTGAGACTGTCGAGACACCAGTCTCTGTTCTTAGAAACCCATGGGCTAGGCAGGGAAGCAGAGTGACAGTGGATATAATGAATCATGGCCAAGTGCTCTTGGCACCTTGAACAATGAATGACCAAGTCCAGGAGGGTTTCAGAGAGAATGTGATACCCATGTCAGGTCTCGGAGTCTGCATCTGAGTGCCAGGAGAATAGACGTGAAATCCAGGGGGAAGGAACAGCATAACAAGGAATCATAAAAAGCGCTGATATTTTCAGGGACTGATGACACTTCCATATGCCTTGAGTATGGAAAGAGAGAAGCAGGAAATAGGTCAGACTGTGAAAGGCCTTGTATATTATGCTTAGAATTTAAACCAAGCTTAGAGAGTCAGTCAAATGAATACCCTTCAGCATGGGATGTAGCACTCTACGCTATTATGTCTTTAATAGCTTGCTTCCTTTCCAACATAACAGACGAGACCTGAAGATAAGAGTTAAGAGAAAAAAAAGACCAGTAGACAGAGAGTGGTAGGTACAAGATTTGGGGGATGGGAGACATTGCCATCCTCAAAGGACTGGGAAGGGCAGGCTGGAGGGGCTGGGACAAGTCTTAAGGGACAGCTCCAAATACACTTGTGCTTTTATCATTAATGTAGTAAGGTACAGCCCAGGGTCTCAATTAAGGAGTCTTCAAGAAGCAAAGCTTCATTTAACAAAGCAGCCTTAGCTTTGAGGGAGGTGATGACAACAGAAGCCACCGAAGAGAAGGAAAGCAGTGGTACTCACTGCTCCAGAGAGCCCGAGTCTTGTTCCTGGACCACGGGGAGCCATACCCCCTGGAAGCAGGGCAGTGCTGCTCCAGCAGTGATCGACAGACAGTGGCTTCCAGGCGACTCCAGGAGCAGTGCAGACGGACAGAGCATGTCCTTCTCAACCACGGTGGCCAGCGGGCCACAGTCCTCCTCTGGAGTAGGGGGGGGAGGGGGCGGGGGGTGGTGGCAGTAGGAAAGTGGGAGTGAGAAAATGCTGCTGCTGGCCCATCGCCTCTGCTCCTGATAGTTATCTTCCTCTGACAACCCACTTTGGAAAAAGGGCACCTTTCTTTGCTTTTTCGTTCACAGAGTCCTTTCTCCTTTTCACAGATTCCCTGAGAAACATCTCCTCGGCCAGTCACGGGCCCCGCTCCTCTCCAGCCGAGCTCAGCAGCTCCAATCAGCACCCTCTGCGAGAACGAAAATCCTCAGCCCCATCGCACTCCAGTCAGCCCACCTTGTTCACGTTCGAACCACCCGGCTCAAACCACATGCAGCCCCCACTGTCCACCAGCGCGCCTCAGGAGTACGTCTACTTGCACCAGTGCATAAGTCGGAGGGCAGAAAATGCCAGGTAGGAGACCGCAGTGACCACTCACACAGCCTAGCACTTTTCAGTCTCTGTTCTTCCATTTTAAAGACAAAGGAATACAATATTACAGCTTTTCAGGTGGTAAAATGTGTACTTACAAAACAACGTTTTCTCGCTTAGGTACCCACCACATTTCGTTGGTATTATCTCTGTTGCTATACAGCGATCTCTGCATTCCAGAGAGACCTCCCATTGTCAAAAATCATGCTATAAAATTTTTTTAATTTAATTTGGGGAAAAAGAGTCCTTGAGGGCTTGAGTTTCTGAATTGAAAAAGATAAGTCAATTTACTTGTTGGCCTTAAGAAGATAGCTATAAAGCCTTAACATTATTGAACAAATCTATATCTCACTGTTTCTATAGCACTGCACTGTCCTCTATGGTAGCCTGTGTCCACATGTGGCTAATGAAATTTAATTAATTAAAATTGAATAAGATTTAAAATTAAGTTTGTCAGTTGCACTAGCTACCCCTTCAAGTGCTCAGTAGCCACATGTGGCTACCATGCTGGATAATACAGTATGAAACTCCATCATCACAGGAAACTCTACAGCAAGGACTCCCTGTTCTAGAATAATGGTCTTTGTTTTCCTGACACTGCCGGCTCTCTCACAGGTGCAGAGCCTGTGCACATTTTTATTACCTTCTGTTTCCACTGTTAGGATAAACAAAAGCACAGAGCCGACAGGCTTGGCCAGAGCTAGATCCCAGTTGCTACCACAGCCAGCAGATTACAAATCAAGTTCCTTAATTAATTTATTTATGAATATCTAATTTGTGTTGTAAAAATTATGGCAATTAGAGGACTGGCTGTGTTAATGTGTCACTTGACAGACTATTTTCAGGCATAATTTCACTCAAACCAGTCAAACCCACTGAGAGAGAGCCAGTACAGCTTATTTTCTCCGTTTTGTAGGTGAAGAAATGGAGGCTTACAACTAATAAATGACAGAGGTAGGCCTAGAACCCAGGTCTTCTCATATCTGGTCCTGTATTCTTTACTCTACACTGTGCCACATTGGTTCTGGTTTTGAGTCATTCACCATCACCCAACAGAGGCTCCCAACACTCAGACTTAGTGATACCTCAAATGCCAGTTGATTCATTTGTTTGTGAATTTTCCCTAGTTCAGCCTCCATCAACTTATACATGAAGAGCTGAGTTCTAAAACGGTGGGATGAATTAACCAAGATCACTGAATCAGTTAGTGGCACCTGACTCCTCCTAAATCACAGAGCAGAGACAGGCAGTGTGCTACAGCGAAGAGCAGATTACAGGCTTCGGAGTCAGGCAGATATGGGTTCAAATTCAGATTCTGCCACTGTCCTTGTGATCATGGGCCACTTAGTTAACCTGTGGCCCATGATCTTGACCTTCAATTGCCTTACCTGCTGGATGGAAATAACTAACTCAAATGCTTACTAATGAATGTAAAATGACAAAACATACATAAAGTACCTAGGAGTAGATGCTCAGTACTGCTGCTCTCCTGTGCGCCATCCCCTCCTACTATGTGGATGATTTCCCGGGAGTGGAGAATGTGCGAGAGTTCTTACAATCATAGTCCTAGTGAAAGATTAAGTGCTTTATATGAAAGCCTCTCAGACTTTAATGTGCATATGAAATATTCGAGGATCTTATTGAAAGGCTGATTCTGGCTGAGTAGGCCTGGGGTGGGTCCTGAGATGCTGCCTTTCTGCTAAACTGCGTCTGATGCCATCCAGATGGTCTGCAGTTCACACTTTAAGTAGAAGACCTTATATGATATTAACAGCTACCGCCACCCCCAGTCCCATGATACTGCTAAAGCAACAGAGAACAAATATATAAATGTCTCTGCTTGAATTAGCATGTAGAGCCCACTCTCTCCGCACCCCCATGTCCTCTGCAAAACCTCTCTTAATCTCCCTGGCTGGAATTCATTTCTCCTCTGAATTCCCATAGCAGCTTTTGATTCTCTCTCTCACAGCACTTGGAACTTTCTGCCTCATATTATGGATTTTTATACTAATATGTTACTGCTCTTTGAAGACCCAGGGCACCTAGTAGGCACATAATAAGTATTTGAACAAAGCTGTGTTGTGGAGAAAACATAGTAAAGGTGATAGAACTTATTACAGTGGGGGAAGCACCTTCACTGTGGGGCTTTGACCAAAATGTGCTTTTTCTGTGTCTTTGTTTTCACTTGTGTGGGTGTTGGAGCAAAAGAGATTGATGAGTAGGATCTCAGGGAGAATTTGGAAAAAATAAGTTCAGATGTTTTTTGCAGAATTCCAAGAGGGATGGGTGGGTGGAAAGGAAGCATTCTTCACTCCAGAAAGACTGTATATATAGTTTCTGGTAGTAGTGGAGTAGCTGGCATGATACTAAGCATACTATAACAATTACAAACTCTGAACAAAACACACAGACACGCAAAAACAGTTTGAAAGCATTTAACAGCAATCAAAAAGCAGGCAGAAACTGAAGGAGAGTTGACTCTTAAAGAAGGGACCCACACTGACTGGGTCCAACTTTCATGGCTTTTCCTGTCAAGGACATTCCTAGAAATATATCACCCAAAATATTTAGCATACAATGAGAAATTGCCAGACATGAAGAAACTGTAAAAGTTGACCCATAATTGAAAGAACTCAGTTCATAGAAACAAAGCAAAGTAAACCCAAATTTTGGAGCTAGTGTACTAAGACTGTAAATTATTGTGTGTATTGCTTTAATTTATGGGGTGGGGATTGATAATGAGTGAAGAGATTGTTGCATTTAGTAGAGAGAGAGAAACCCTGCAAAAAAATTTAGGAGTTCCATTTCTAAGTATGGGACAATCCCAAACCAGCATAGCAAAGGCTTTATAAACTAAGCTGAGATTTGTACTACCACACACAGAACGAGAGTCAAAACTTGCAGCCTGGCCTTGGCTGGTGTGGCTCAGTGGATTGAGTGCCAGCCTGTGAACCAGAAGGTCACTGGTTTGATTCCCAGTCAGGGCACATGCCTGGGTTGCAGGCCAGGTCCCTAGCAAGGGGTGCACAAGAAACAACCACACATTGATATTTCTCTCCCTCTTTTCTCCTTCCCTTCCCCTCTCTAAAAGTAAATAAATAAAATCTTAAAAAACAAATCTTACAGTCTGAACCTAACCAAGCTGACTGCCTGCAAAAATAAAATCATCAACATTTTCCAGAGGATTATAGCTGTCTAGACCCCGGGGTCTAGACAACATGAGATCACAACATTCAGGGCATACTTCAAAATTTCTCAGCATACAGAGAATCATCAAAATGTACCCAGTCTCAAGGGAAAGCACAGGTGTCAAGCTCAACATAACCCCAGGTGTTGAAACTAGCAGACACAGATTTAAAAGCCCATATTATAACAATATTTATTCCATGTGATAAAGGAAAACACACTTAAGATTAATGGAAAGGGAAGAAAAGTCTTTCAACCCAGAAGTTTATATCCTGCAAACATGTCCTTCAGAAATGAAAACAAAATTGAGACATTCTCAGTTTAAAGAAAAAGGAGAATTTCCAGATTTTTGAAAATGCTAAGGAAGTTCTTTTTTTATTGCTAAATAGTTTATTGCCAATTTCTAGAGATGTGAACATAATTCTGGTACAAACTTAAGGATTTGTTCAATGATGAGATCAGAAACTTAAAGTAAACATTATTATATAAATGGAAATTCTGCTTTTAAGCTATTTAGTCTATTTCATAATACATTTAGCATAACTGATTTTAACTAGCTTAATATCAGACTAAGGAAGTTCTTTAGGCTGAAGCAAGATAGTACCATAGGAAAGATCTTCAGGAGTGAGGAAAGTAGCAAAAAGAGTAAATGTCTGCATAATTATAAAAGGATATTTTCCACCCTGGCTGGCATAGCTCAGTGGATTGAGTGTGGGCTGTGAACCAAAGCATCACAGGTTCGATTCCCAGTCAGGGCACATGCCTGGGTTGCAGGCTAGGTCCCTAGTGGGGCCACATGAGAAGCAACCACACATTGATGTTTCTCTCTCTCTTTTTCTCCCTCCCTTCCCCTCTCTAAAAATAAATAAATAAAATCTTTAAAAAAAAGGATATTTTCCCTTCTAAATTCTTTTGAGTATTGAAATCAAATCTTAAACATTGTCTAGTGGGGTTTTTACTTGGTTTTATTTCTCTTCAGCCTAAAGAGCTTCCTTTACCACTTCTTACCATGTAAGTCCCCTCATGACGTATTTTCCCAATTTTTATTTATCTGGAAGTGTCTTTATTTCACCATCATTTTAGAGATATTTTTGATGGGTATAAAATTCAGGAATGATGGTGTTATTTTCTTTCATCATTTTAAAGGATGCCATGCTGTACTCTTCTGACCTTCATCATTTCTCATGAGAGGTCAGCTGCTATTTTTATTTTAATTTTTCTATATGTAATGTTGTTTGACAAAGGTGCCAATAGGGAAATGAAAGTCCTTTCAACAAATGATGCTGGAAAAGCTGGTTATCCATATAGGAATAAAAAAGAACCCTTACTTCATATCACACTACTCAAAAGTTAATTCAAATGGCCCTGGCTGGTGTGGCTCAGTTGGTTGTACCATTGTTCCATAACCAAAGGGCTGTGAGTTTGATTCCTGGTCAGGGCACCTACCTAGGTTGCAGATTCAGTCCCTGGTCCAGGTGCATAAAACTCCCAGTCCAGGCATATATATGAGACAACCAGTCGATGCTGCTTTCTTGCATTGGTGTTTCTTTCTCTCCCTTCCTGTCTTTTTAAAAGCAATGAAAAAATATGTCCTTGGATGATAATAAAAAACATTGAATGCAAATGTATCAGAGACCTAAATGAGTCTAATGAGACTCATAATAGTATGAGACTCTGAGTTTCAGAGTCTAATACTATGAAACTTCTAGGAGAAAACATCTCTGTGATCTTGCATTACATAGAATTTTTATGTAGGATACAAAAAACAGGAATCATAAAAGAAAAATTAGATAAAGTAGTTTTTATCAAAATTAAAACCTTTGCTCTTCAGAAGAACTCCGTAAGAAAACAAAATGGCAAGTCATAAAATATGAGAAAATATTCAAAGCATGTATATCTGACAAGAGATGTATTTCTAGACTACATAAAGAACTATTATGACTCAATAGAAGACAAACAACCCAATTTTTTAAGCGGACAAAGATTTGAACACTTTACAAAAAAGGTACAGGAATGGGCAATAAACACATGAAAAAATGATGAATCAAGAAAATGCAAATTAAAACCTAAATGTGGTTTTGCTTCATCTCTGGAATGGGTGAAAAAAAAGCCTAGCAATGCCAAGTGTTGGCAAGAATGTGGGTGGGCTTTAATCCTACACTGCTTCTGACATTCACATTACATATTAGGTGCTCTAGAAAAAAGGAATAATGCTTTACAGTTTAAAAAGCACTTTTACATTTGTTACCTCATTGATCTCCAAAATTAACTCATAGGGCCCCCTTGAGCAGGGACTTTGAAGAGAGAACCAGCTCATTCATTGCTGTCAAGCATAGACATAAATATGCCCCGCTGGCCCTGACCTGCGTGGCTCAGTTGGTTGGGCATTGTCCCAGAAAGCGAAAAGGTCACTGGTTCATTTCCCGGTCAGTGCACGTGCCTGGGCTGCAGGCTAGTCCCCAATTGGAGCATATGAGAGAGGCAACCTATCGATGTTTCTCTCCCTCTCTTTCTCCCTCCCCTCCCCATCTCTAAAAATAAATAAATAAAGTCTTTTAAAAAGATATGCCTGATTGTACTACTAAAGTCAAATCATATTTACTAGGCTAATAATGCCAGCCTTTTATCTATTCCTTTTTACATTTATGGGGGAACCCAATATACAGTTATAATACATTAAACACATTATAGATAAAGCCATGATGTATTCATCATTTTATTTTTTTTATAATTTTTATTGTTGTTTGAAAACAATTGTCTCCATTTTCCCACCACCACTTTCCCCCACCCCACCCACCCCCACCTCCCACCCTCAATCCTGGCCCCCTTTGGCTTTGCCCATGGGCCCTTATACATGTTCTCTGATGACCCTTTCCCATCTTTCCCCCATTATTTCCCTCCCTTCTCCCTCTGGTTACTGTCAATTTGTTCTTTATTTCAATCTCTGGTTATATTTTGCTTCCCTGTTTGTTCTGTTGATTAGGTTCCACTTATAGGTGAGATCATATGGTATTTGTCCCTCACCACCTGACTTACTTCATTTAGCATAATGCTCTCCAGTTCCATCCATACTGTCGTAAAGGGTAGGAAGGAGCTACTTCTTTCCTTCTGCTGTGTAGTATTTGATCGTGTAAATGTACCACAGTTTTTTTATCTACTCATTTATTGATGGTCACCTAGGCTGCTTCTAGCACCTGGCTAGTTCTTGGCTAGAACTAGCACTTGGCTGAATTGTGCTGCTATGAACATTGGGGTGCATAGGTTCTTTTGAATTAGTGTTTCAGGATTCTTAGGTATAATCCCAGCCATGGAATTGCCAGGTCAAAGGGCAGTTCCATTTTTAGTTTTTTGAGGAAATCCCATACCATTTTCCACAGTGGCTGCACCAGTCTGTATTCTCACCAAAAATGTAGTAGGGTTCCCATTTCTCTACAACCTTGCCAGTACTTATTGTTTGTTGATTTGTTCATGACAGCCATTCTGACTGGAGTAAAGTGGTATCTCATTGTGGTTTTAATTTGCATCTCTCTGATGGCTAGTGACGCTGAGCATCCTTTCATATGTCTCTGGTCCCTCTGTATGTCCTCCATGGAGAAGTGTCTGTTCATGTCCTTTGCCCATTTTTTAGTTGGATTGTTTGTCTTCCTGGAGTGAAGTTATGTAAGTAATTTATATATTTTGGAGATCAAACCCTTGTCCAAGATATCATTGGCAAATATATTTTCCTATACAGTTGGTTCACTTTCCATTTTGCATATGTTTTCTTTAGCCATGAAGAAGCTTTTTATTTTGATGAAGTCCCATTTGTTTATTCTTTCCTTTATGGCCCTTGCTCAAGGGAACATGTCGCTGAAAATATTGCTGCATGGAATATCTGAGATTTCCCTGCCTGTGCTCTCCTCTAGGACTTGTATGGCATCATAACTTATATGTAAGTCTTTTATCCATTTTGAGTTTATTTTTGTGTATGGTGTAAGTTGGTGGTCAAATTTCATTTCTTTGCCTGTAGCTGTTCAGATGTGCCAACACCATTTGGTGAAGAGGCTATTTTTACTCCATTTTATGCTTCTGCTCCCTTTGTCAAATACTAATTAACCGTAGAGACTTGGGTTTATTTCTGGGCTCTCTATTCTGTTCCATTGATCTATGTCCTGTTCTTATGCCAGTACCAGGCTGTTTTGATTATTGTGGCCTTGTAATACAGTTTGATGTTAGGTATGGTGATCCCTCCTACTTTGTTCTTCTTTCTCAAAATTGCTGTGGCTATTTGGGGTCATTTATGGTTCCATATAAATTTCTGAAATGTTTGTTCTATATCTGTGAAATATGTCATTGGTATTTTAATAGGGATTGCATTGATTATATTGAATCTATAAATTGCTTTCAGTAGTATGGACATTTTAATGATATTAATTCTTCCAATCCATGAACATGCTATATGTTTCCATTTGTTTGTATATTCCTTAATTTCTTCTCTGTTGCATAGTTTTCTGAGTACAGGGCTTTTACTCCTTCATTAGGTTTATTCCTAAGTATTTTATTTTTCTTGTTGCTATATCAAATAGGATTTTTTTCCTGATTTCTGTTTATGATGTTTCATTGTTGGTATACAAAAATGCCTTTGATTTCTGAATATTGACTTTGTATCTTGCTGTTTTGCTAAATTCGTTTATTAGGTCAAGCAGTTTGTTGGTGGAGTCTATAGGATTTTCTATGTACACTATCATGTCATCTGCAAACAATGACAGTTTTGTTTCCTCCTTTCCGATTTGGATGCCTTTTATTTCCTTTTCTTGTCTGATTGCTGTGGCTAGGACTTCCAATACTATGTTGAATAGTAGAAGTGGTAAAGTGGACATCCTTGTCTTGTTCCTGATCTTAATGGGAAAGTTTTTAGTTTTTGTCCATTGAGTATGATGTTGGCTGTGGGTTTTTCATATATGCCCTTTATTATGTTGAGGAATGCTCCCTCTACTCCCACTTAGCTGAGTGTTTTTATCATAAATGGGTGCTGTACCTTGTCAAATGCTATTTCTGCATCTATTGATATGATCATGTAATTTTTGTCTTTTGTTTATGTGATGTATTACATTTATTGATTTACAGGTATTGTACCATCCTTGCATACCTGGGATGAATGAATCCCACTTGATCATGGTGTATGATCTTTGTGATGTATTGCTGGATGCAGTTTGCCAGTACTTTGTTGAGGATTTTAGTACCTATGTTAATCAGCAATATTGACCTGTAGTTTTCTTTCTTTGTTGTGGCTTTGTCTGGTTTGGGGATTAGGATGATGCTGGCCTCAGAAGAAGAGCTGGTACTCTTCCCTGTTCTTGGATTTTTTGGAACAGTCTGAGAAGTATAAGGATTAGCTCTTCCTTAAATATTTTGTAAAATTCTCCTGTGACACCGTCTGGTCCAGAGCTTTTGTGTGGTGGGAGATTTTGATTACTGCTTCAATTTCACCAGCTTTATCAGTCTATTCAGGCTTTCTGCTGCTTCTTCATTCAGTTTTGAAAGATTATATTTTTCTAGAAATTTGTCCATTTCACCCATGTTTTCAAATTTTCTTGGTATGTAGTTATTCATGGTAATTTCTTACAGTCCTTTATATTTCTTGAGTATCAGTTGTAATTTCTCCTCTTTCATTTCTGATTTTATTTATTTGGGTTCTCTTTTTTCTTGATGAATCTGGTTAAAAGCTTGTCAATTTTGTTTATCTTTTCAAAGAACCAACTCCTGGATTTATTGATCCTTTAAATTGTTCTTTTAGTCTATATGTCATTATATTCTTCTCTGATCTTGATTATTTATTTACTTCCTTCTACTCGGCTCTGGGCCTTCTTTGGTGTTGTTTCTCCAGCTCTTGTAGATGTAGGGCTCAGTTGTTTATTTGAGATTTTTCTATATTGCTATGAAGTTCCCTCTCAAGACTGCCTTTGCTGTGTCCCATAGGCTTTGGACTATTGCATGTTCATTTTCATTTGTTTCCAGAAATTTTTCAGTTTCTTCCTTTATCTCATTATTAACTTGTTCATTGTTTAATAGCATGCTATTTAGTCTCCAATGAGTTTTAATATTTTTGAATTTTTTTCCTTGAGGTTGGTTTCTAGTTTCAGACTCTTGTGGTCTGAGAAAATGCTTAATATGATATCAATTTTCTTGAATTTTTTGAGGCTTGTCTTGTGTTCTATCATGTGGTCTATCTTTGAAAATGCTCCATATGTCATCATTACTTTTTCTACAGTACTAGCCCTATTCTTCAAGTACTGAGTAATATATATTCTGGTTAAAATGACTTCAGTTTTCAAAATCCAGCTTGTCCACTAAGCTAAAATAAGTAAATATTCAGAACAGTAACTATTGCCAATGAAAGAGTTTTGAACTGACACTGTAGAGACAAGTTGAGTCCTTTTTGTCTTTGAAGACAAATTAGTTCCATTGGATTTATTTTTGCCCTTCAGCCAGTGACACTATTCATCAGAGAAAAGCAAATTAAAACCACAATGAGATATCACCTCACACTGGTCAGAGTGGCCATCATCAATGAGTCAACAAACAGTAAGTGCTGATGAGGATGTGGAGAAAGGGGAATCCTCGAGCACTGTTGGTAGGAATGCAGATTCTTGCAACCACTGTGAAAAACAGTACAGAGCGTCCTCAAAAAAGTTAAAAGTGGAACTGTCTTATGACCCAACAATTCCACATCTGAGTACTTATCCAAAGAAATCAAAAACACTAGTTCAAAATGATAGATATTCCGCCACATTCATTGCAGCATTATTTACAATAGCCAATATATGGAAGCAGCCTAAGTGTCCATTGATAGACAGTTGGGTAAAGAAGATGTGGTGCATATGTGCAATGGAATATTACTCGGCAGTAAAAAGAATGAAATTTTACCATTTGCAACAATATGGATAGACCTAGTGGGTATTATGCTAAGTGAAGTAAATCAGACACATAAAGACAAATACCATATTGATTTCTCTCATATGTGCAATTTAAAAAACAAATGAGCACACAAAACAGAAACAGACTTGTAGACATGCAGAACTGATGATTGCCAGGTGAGAAGAGGGTTTGATGGCTGGACGGAAAAGATGAAGGGATTAGAAAGTGCAAATGGGTAGTTTCAAAATAGTCACAGAGATGTAAAATACAGCACAGGGAATATAGTCAGTAATACTGTAACAACTGTGTAGGTGCTAGGTGGGTACTAGACTTACTGGAGAATTACTTTGTAAGTTATATAAATGTCTAACCACCACGCTAATACCTGAAATTGATATAATATTGAATCTCAGCCATAACTGAAAAAAAAATTTAATTAAAAAGAAGTTTGCCAGTGGTAACTACAGAACTATAAATGGTGGTTAATTTACTTATAAGCATTTATATACTAAATTTCCTTAAATGGGGAAAGGTCCATTAAAAATTAGACCAGGCCTTTCATTGTTAAAGTACTTATAGTCTAGTAAGTTGGAAAAGAGTAAAATCGTGGTGTAGTACAGTACATACAATTGTATGTAAGTGCAGAAAAGACCAAGTGCCCACTACAGTGTCTGGGAAAACTAGGAAACCATCCCTGAAAGCCAGAGAGAGGTTTGGGGTTGACATTAAGATCAGATGTGCAGGAGGTGGTGCAATCCACCACCCCCCCCCCCCCGACCCACAGCATCTGGAGCCACTGTCAGCCAGGACCAGGAAGGAGAAGCACTGGGCTGCTGGCTTCCAGGAGTGTCCGATCCCAAACTTCTCTCTGCCCCCTGGGGAGCGCCCCTACACACGGGAAGATGTGTTGGAATGTCTTCCTGTACAACTCCACCACTCACCGTTTCCCCTGTCTAGAATGTGAGGGCAATGTGTGTCTCTCAGAACTGTTAGGTTTAAAAGCTACATCCTGTGTGATGTGTCTGGCACAGGGCCGCACTCACTTTATGAGGCCCACCTGCCCACAGCCCTGGAAGAGAAGCCTGTCTCCAAACCCCCTGCTCCTAGGTATCCTTCCCAGGAAAGCAGTGCAGCCCGTCACAGTTACATGGGCCTCAATACAGGTTCACACGGAAGTTTTAAAGGCCACTAGATTTCTGAATGCTCAGAATTCGCCTCTTGATTTTTGCCCAAATCAAGATAGGCTTTGAGTGGAGCATTTTGACACCTGGGTGCTAGAACCAGTTCTACCACACTCCAGGTACTTCGTCTGGCACAGAATATAGGTCCTCTGCCTTCTAGGACCGCAGGGTCTGGTAGAAGTGGAAGGACACAGACCCAAGCAGCTTTCACACAAGGCGGAGTGAGTGAGTGAGGTGATGGAAGCATGAAGTGCGGTGGGGGTAAAGAGGAAGGTGTGGTGAAGTGGGAAGGAGAATTAGAGGGCCTGTAACATCTTTATGGACCAAAAAGGCTTGTGTTGCATTTTTATTACATTTGTTTTATTTTATTTATTTATCTTTAGAGAGGGGAGGGAGGGGGAAAGAGAGAGAGAAACATTAGTGTGTGGTTGCCTCTCGCATGCTGCCCACCGGGGACCTGGCCCACAACCCAGGCATGTGCCCTGACTAGGAATCAAACTGGTGACCCTTTGGTTCACAGGCTGGCACTCAATCCACCGAGCCTCACTAGCCAGGGCTCATTTTATGTAAGTTCCGATGAGCCAAGTGAGCATTCCAGAGAATGGTGAACAGCGCAAGCCTGGGGTCAGGAACCTGTTTACAGATGAGTGCCTCCTTCCTTGAGTTAGAGGAAGGTGCCTGGACAGCAGGCAGTTGGGACATAGCTAGTGGGTTCTGAAAGGGCGCAGGGGTTGATTGCTGACCCAAAGGGTTTAGGCTAAGCTCAGGAAAGGGGATGGCAGCACCGACACTCCTCTTTGTTCATTGGTCTGTTCATACATTCACTTGTTATTCATTCAGCAAACATGTATTCATTATTGACTATGTGACAAGCCCTAATCCAGTGCTGAGGGAAGAAAAATACATAAGAGAGCTTCTTTCCTGGAGGAAATCATAGTTTGGTGGAGGAGACAAGTAACAATAGTACATAACACAGATTACAATTGCTACACCCATTCCAAGAACAGAGTTAAGAAAGTAACTGATTATGCTTGGAGGTAGAGGATGGTGAGAAACAACTTTAAAAGATGTGCCATTTGAGCTGAGTTTGAAGGATAAAGGAGTAGGAGCTTGCCAGATGGAAGTAAGAACTCTGCAGACAGAGCAAACAACACAGTGGAGCCCAGGGGCTCAGCTGCGTGGGGCATACTGGGAACACGGGCAGGTTTGGCTTGTATGGGCCCCAGAGTGGGAAGGGGACCTAAGGAGAGACTGGAGAGCTGCACTGCAGTTGGAATGTGGCTTCATCCCAAAGGCAATGCAACAGTTTGAAAACGTCCACACTTGGGAGTTAGGACAGTAAATGTCAGTGGGGTGTCATGAGGATCAGAGAGGTCCTGGGCAGATGGTAGGGAGACTTTCCACTAGCCCTTGTATCATTGGAAAAATCAGGAGGACCTGAACTGCGGTGGATTCAGTGGGGCCTGTGGGGTTATTGATGAAAACTCACAGTGTGGGTAACTCTCAGACTTGAATGGCTGGTGCCATTTCCAAAACAGGGGGGTCAGAAGGAAAATGGTGAATTTGTTCTTGAATATGTTTAAGGTTACTGCAGAACCCCTGTAATGCTCTCCCCACCCCAGCCCCACCTCCACCTTAAAACCCTTCCAGGGGCCCCATATTCCCGTCAGCCCTGGCCTGCCCCGGCCCCACTGTCTTCTTTCAGCCCTGCCTCCTAACACACTTGCTGCAGCCCATGCAGCCTGCAGGTCCTGGAATTGCCAGGTTGTGCTCTAGTTCTTTGTGCCTCTAACCGGAGGCACCTTTTCCCTTCTCTTGCCTTCTGCCTGGCCAAACACCAGACTCACTCAAAGGCAACATCTTTGAAGCATCCCTTGACATTCTGTACTACCACCCCAGGGAGAGCTAGTGTAAATCTGTCAGCAGCGCTTATTCACCCACTTGACTGTAATGTTTGCATGCAAGTCGCCTCCTCCACCACGGCCGCCCTTCCCCCCGGGGCAGGAGGCACCTCCATATCCAGTGTGCCTGACCAGATGGAGTCTAGGACATCAGTACATGTGTGCTGAATGAACTAATCCAGACTGGGGCCTCCGGCAGAGAGTTGGAAATTCTAAAACACAAAATGAAAAGCACCAGAGACAGATGCAAACCACGTGAAGATCTTCTGCCTACAGTTGGCTCACCCATCCTCTGCTCCAAGCACTCTATTGTCTAAAGGCTAGATGTCAATGAACTAGGCCCGTGGCTGTTGGCTTGATTACGTGTGCAGAGTGGAATAGAAAGGGAGGAAGAACACAGGCCCATAGAGGGGGCCAGTGAAGCTGGGGGACTGAAATGGGTGCAGATTTACATGAGAGAGAGCCTGACCTGGACACCTGTTTTTCTTTCCTCCATCGAGGCCTCTAGGCCCTATTTTCTACCACCCTCTGGTGGTCACATCCATATACAACAAGCTGCGCGTGAGCTGAAAGAGTTTGTAGGAGGCCAAAGTTCCATGGGTTGGCCTCAGAGGTTGTGACACCCTCGTCCCCTAGATTTAGCATGCAAATTTACATATATATATATATATATATGCACACACACAATCTTATACTGATGAGAAATTCCAAGAGCTTTTTATCGGGTTCTTAGGAGTTTACCACCCCCCAGATGACTGAGTATAAAAGATTATTCTAGAGTAGTGATTTTTTTCCCCCAAATGAAATCCTATAATGAATTATAATGTAAGAGAGAGAAACCAGACCTGGATCCCTGCTTGCACAGAACACAAAGTCCAATGTGAAAACTATGCCTATAAAGCCAAAGGCTCGTGCTGCTTCAGAGCCATATGGGCCCATAAGAGCCTATGAGACGCACTCAGTCACACCTCGGGGAGGGGCGCCGAGGCTCACAGAACGTACCCGTGGCAGTACTGGAACCTAACACAAACCCTCCTACCCCCTCTCCTAGGTCTTTAAACTGCTCATTTTGCCTTATTTTCCAAACACCTAAACTTGGAAAAGATAGTTATAAAATTTTTGCTATCCTGAATATAGTTCCCAAACAAGAAACTATCTTTTCTGTAGATATTTAAGCTTCTGGAAGGACATAGTTCTCCTTAGAAATGCCTCTCAACAAGCCGTAATACATGGTAGAAAATGAGTCCGTAGCTAACATGTGAATAGTTCCTTATCACTTAGGACGTCAATGCCCGAACACCCGTAAGCTAACTTATTTTACATGGGGACACTGAGACTTGGAGAAAATGATTTGTTTGCTGTTTTCTGACACTGTGACTTAAGGGTTCTTGCTACTACTTCTCAGCCTTCGTATTCAAATGTATGCATTCTGACTTAAAACAGCGAGCCCGTCAGCAGTGTAACTGGCTTGTTGATAGGTGTGGCGAGGGGAACACAGTCAGGTAAGAGCAGCCCCTGCTAATCACAGCCATTTGGGGGTAGGGAGCGGAGTAAAGGCTAACATTGATTGAACATCTATATACCATGGCCTCATTTCTGAATCGCCTTCACAGTGTGTTTTCAATCACCATTTCTGCAGATGCACGAACTGAAGCTCAGAGAGAGAAAGTGCCTTGCCCAGGGTCACACAGCTAGTAAACTGAAACAAACCTCAGGCCTGCCTGCTCCTCAGCCTGTGTGTTCCTCACACCAAGGAACTGTGCGAGGCTTTGAACATGCCGGCTGCCCTCCCCAAGTGGGCAGTCCTGGCCTCCTCTAACCCTCTGTCCCCTCCCTTCTTTCTCTTTTGTAGGAGTGCCAGCTTCTCTCAGGGCACCAGGGCCTCGTTCCTCATGAGGAGTGACACAGCCGTACAGAGACTTGCCCAGGGCAATGGACACTGTGTCAATGGGGTCAGTGGTCAAGTCCATGGCTTCTATAGCCTCCCCAAGCCGAGCCGGCACAATACAGAATTCAGAGACAGTACGTATGACCTCCCCCGGAGCCTGGCCTCCCATGGCCACACCAAGAGCAGCCTCACAGGCTCTGAGACAGATAACGAGGAAGTGTACACCTTCAAGACACCCAGCAACACCCTGTGCCGGGAGTTTGGGGACCTCCTGGTGGACAATATGGATGTTCCAGCCACCCCACTCTCAGCCTACCAGATCCCTAGGACGTTCACGCTGGACAAGAACCACAATGCCCTGGCAGTGGCCACTCCTGGGGACTCAAGCATAGCTCCCCCACCCAGACCTCCCAAGCCAAGTCAGGCAGAAACACCTCGATGGGGCAGCCCTCAACAGAGACCTCCACTCGGTGAAAACAGCAGATCGGTCTCTGCCGCGGCCACCATCCCCAGGCGCAACACGCTCCCTGCGATGGACAACAGCCGACTTCACCGAGGTCAGTGTCGGCCCTCCCCATGGCTCCGGGGGGCGGGGCGGGGGATTAGGTAGCACTTGGGGTCTCAGCAGCTTGCTAGTTCGTGGTTACTCATGCCCCGGAGACCGAAGGACCACCCAGGGCACTGATGTGAGTTAGACACCTTGTACTCAGACCCCTGACTAGAGGGTCCTCCCGCACTGGCGGCTGTTCCTGGACACCCACAAAGGCCACAGTACAGCGGACCCCGCCTCAGAGAAGCTGGTGTTCTACTGAGGGCGGCAGAGCACTCTTGGTTAACCACAAAACAACATATTCTGGGTTTGGAAGTCTAAATCACAGTATTTTTTTCATTTATAAATGAAACCAG